>NW_017728886.1:159995256-160006122 GCF_001723895.1 Crocodylus porosus
ATGCACCCTGCCAGGGTAGGGAAGCCTGGTGGGACTGCTGGTGGTGTGGCAGGCCCAGAAAATGCCAGAACCGTGAACCTCCCTGGTAAAAGGTGGGTAGGGTGTGCATGATAACCTCCACCCACCATACGCATGCACAATCCTGGCTGGGGAAAGCCATCCACAAGGCATGGGCCACAGTGTAGGGAAGGTACAGAGCTGCAAAACAGATGTGACCCCTAGACATCAGGGGCCTAAATGAGCAGCCTCCCACCTGGGTAACATCTGAATCAGTTTTCCATCAAGGTGTAGCAGGAACAAGAGGGGCGAGCAGTTTGACCAGCAACAGGTGGGGAGGCTGAACTCTAACCAGCACTGGCAAGTCTCCCTGTTACAGGCTACCATCCATGCTGCATTCATCCCGCTCTGCCTTAACACAAACAAGGCAGACAAGGTTCTTTGGGTCAATCTGATATATTTTGATAGACCAACCAAATAGTTGGAGAAATATGTCTTAACAAGCTTTTGGGTTTAAAAAACCCTTTGTCAGGCTGAGGAAGCATATGCAGTTGGTGTGTGTGCTCTTCCTGGATGGAATGAATAGTAAAGAAGCCGGAGGCTTGGTTGATATGGGGGGCAGCAGGATGTAGCAGGTAAAAGTAAAGTGGTACCTGGGGAGTCAGATGTCAGGCAGGTTATAGTGTGTCATAAATCCAATGTCTATATTGAGTCCATGATTTTTTTATATCCAGTAGATTTATGAAGTGAAGTTTGTAGGCTTGTCTACAAAAGGTGTTTTGTAAATTCCCCTTGAGGATCAGGACTGAGAAATTGGAGAGAGAGTGGTTGTCTTGTGAGAAATGTGCCCTCACTGGTAATTGGGTGTTCTTGTCTTTAATAGTTGTCCAGTATGCATTAATTCCAGTGCACAGCTGTTGTTTGGTCTCTCCTAGGTTTTTTCCATCAGGGCATTTGGTGCACCGAGATATATTACATTTCTGGAGGTGCAGTTGTAAGATCCAGGAATGGTGATAGTTCTGTTGTGGGGTGTAGTAATTGTGACGGTACTAGAGTCATGGTGGCAGGTTTTGCATTTCTTGTCATAGCATGATCTGGATCCATTCAGTGTGTTTAGGGATGTAGGAAGCTTGCTTCTGGTGATGAGGTTAATGAGGTTTGGTACTTGTTTGAATTTACAAAACGCTTTTCACAGACAAGCCTATGAGCTTCACTTCATCAACCTCCTCGATACAAAAACTCATGGACTCAATACAGACATCGGATTTATGACACACTGTAACCTGCCTGACATCTGACTCCCCAGGTACCTCTCCACTTTTAGCTGGCTGCTACATCCCCCTTTCCCCCTCGCCATCCCAGCCTGTCTCTTACCCCGACACCTCAATTTATATTTTCACTGACTGGCTTTCTTGCCTGCAGCCCAGCCTCTGGCTTTTTTACTATTCATTACATCCAGGAAGAGAACACACACCAACTGCAAATGCTTCCTCAGCCTGACAAAGGGTTTTTAAACCCAAACACTTGCCAAGATATATTTCTCCAGCTATTCAGTTGGTCTAATAAATGATATCACATCTACTCAAAAAAAATCGCCTGCCTGTTCCTTAGACCAACACATCTACAACCAGAAACCCAGTTAACACACACAAGTGACACAAGTTTTGCTTACAACAGTTTGAGGTGCACTTTCACATAATCCCCTGCACCTATCTCCTTGAAACCTGGCAGGCTACCTGCCCTCAGAAGGGGCTACCATCTGTGCTGCTTTCACCCCACTCTGACAACACATAACATGAGTTTTGCTTTCAACAGTCTGAGGTGCAGTTTTGCAGAAACCTCTCCAACTATCTCCTTGAAATTTGGCAGACCTCATGCCCTCAGAAGGGGCTACCATCCCTGCTGTTTTCATCCAATTCTGCAAAAAAAATGATAAAGTTATAGGTATTTTAGTGATTTTTTTTTTCCCATTGTATTCTATGGCCAAATTACAGAATCAGCACCGAATCTTTCGAATCCAATTCAGCCAAATAGATTCAGGATGGTGATCTGAATCATTGAATTGAATCACTGCCCCCCAAATTGGCCGAATCCTAATTGAATACTGGCCACTTCACACAGGCCTTCTGTACACAATGCCTCCTGTTCCAATCGTGGCCTGTGTTCCGTGAGTTGGCAATCCATGCTCTACGCCAAACAAGAAAAACTACAGGGAAAAATATATAGTATGCACATACATGAATTAAACACTCACTGTATTTACGTGTTATAGCTCCTTTCATAGCCAGATATTTGTGGAAAATCAGATATCAGTTTTCTTATTATTTTGAAGTTACCAACTTAATTCGCAAAGAGGATAGAGTCAAATCCAAGTTTTTTCTCTTCAGTGTGTGATGTACATCAGCACAAACCTTGGGGGAAAAATATTAATTACAGAATATATCTATGAAGTAGACAAGTTCGCAAAATATAAGGTAATGTGTATCCATGCATCAGCAAGCAGGATTGCATACTGCATAGCTCTGAAGATGGTACGAATTACTGTTTTCCAGGGGAGAGTTAGGGGATGAACAGAAAAAGATTGTGACTATTTGACACAGATTAAATAATGATTTTGTTTCCCACTGACATAGGTGCAATTCATTTATTCATTTCCTACATACCCAGCTATGAAGATGAACCAATAGAATACACATAGGCATAAGCATGTATAAGAATAAATGAAAAATCATTGATATATTTGCGTTATACAGTCTATTTTGATATTCTTTAAAACACTTTTAAATCTCTTACATGTTAAGTTTAAAGGTTAATGTATTGTCTTTGTTGAAAACATGTTGGCAATTATATAGTAGTAAATGTAAAAGCAGAGAATGAAAAGGAGATACTTTAGCAAATAAAAATTAAATGACATTCCTGCAATGGCATGTTTCTCAATATACTTACTTTAAAAACCACGAGATATTAACCACATTCTCAAAGCAAAAGCAGTCTACCATAGTCATTTTCTACACCATCAAAAATAGCCAGAATCAGTATTGTTAAATTAATATAATTGATAGAACTGGATGGAAATGTGTATATTGTATAAATTAACATATATATTGTATAAATTAACATAATTTTGATTGATATAATTAAAACCATAAACACATTTGTTAATCAAATTGTAATCTGCATTATAATAGCTGAAAATAAAGACATATCCATTAGGCAACTAGTTGGTGCTTGACCAGTCACTAACTTTCAGTTGCGTTTCACTTGTCTGACTTGAAAAATATAGAAGAAAACTAATGCAAAAAACGTGTGTTAATGCAACATAGAGATTGTGAACTTGATTCAGGATAAAAACTGTATTTCTATTAACAACACTGGAGTGAATAGTCTCCCTGGCCCTGTATAAGTCCTTTTGTGATGCTAAACCTGTGCAAAGGGCCAAAATGAAACCTTGCTTGTCCTGCTGAGAATTCCTCCAAGATGGAGCTGTCAGTGGATATAAGAGTTGTGTTGAGAATTGGAGGGAGGGGGCAGAACACACCTGCACTCCACTAATTTTCAGGTGTGGTATAATCTTTTGAGGGATCACAGACAGCTGCTTTAAATTGTAACAACTCCTAAACCAAAGCAAATGCACTATGTGAATCAGAGAGATATAACTATATCCTTGATACCCTCTTCCTAGTTCCCAACCCAGGCAACAATGTGTAACATTCACATTGCTACATTTAGCATAACAGACTCAGATATTATCAATGTCATCTGAAGTGCCATTCTGACCCAAGTTTTGGCACTACAGCCAAATGTGCCAGTACTTGTCTTGTGAATATGGACTTGTGATTACAACAGAATCTGGTCCTCAGATTTACAAAAAATTAACTGAACACAATAAACCAGGTGTAACCAAGCCAACAATTTTTTTTGCTCTACAAACATCCTGAAAGAATGGCTCAGAGATATGAACTGCCCTGTTCAAGAGAACAGGGTGTCAACTCCAAAAATCACTGCTTTGAAAGACCTTCAGACATGAGGGCTGAATCAGTTTGTCAGAAAACAGGATCTAGTAGGGTGTTAAATAGTTGCTATTCACCAAAGGAATCTAGACCATATTAACAGAGAGGAATGGAGATACTTGGGGCTACTATTCTAATTGTTTAGCTGCCTACTTGTATGGCTGGAAGCAGAGAGGGATCGATGGCTTCTAAAGTGAATTAAGGCCAGTAGTAAAAATAATTGAATGACTTCCGGTACCAATTGAAAGGTCAGTGGGATTACGGGAGCCAAATTACCAAATGGAGATTTCAGCATGACCAAAATGGGACAACACATTTTTCACTGTGGAAAACTGTGAAACTTCTAACTCCCAAATGCCAGTACAGTACTGACTATTCAAAAGTAGAGATGAACAATAAATGGAACGAATATCAGTCCTACAGGAAATTCAGATATTTTCACAGTAGGCTTTTATCCTGCTGCAGGACAAAGACAAAATAGTGAAACTCTGGTGGAAAAATATCATTTTGTAAATATAGAAACATTTCCTTTCACATTAGTGGTAATCTCTGCACCTGCCTGAGTGGCTATAACGCCCTATAAGGCTGTAGTTCAGATGCCCTGTGCTGTCATTCTCTCCAGCAAGCAAGACTTCTTGATCAGAATGTCTCTCTCAGGATGGTCTGTATCCTCTCCTCGTGGCTAAGGCATATGTACACCCATTGTTCATAGACCAGCTTGACTCACAGGAGAGCACAGACACAAAGCACTCAGAAAAAAACTTCCCTGTGGCACGGTACTTCAACCAGTTCACAGATTAACAGTCAACCCAACTCAACAAAACATGTTTTCTGATTTTGCTTACAAGATATTGAAAAACTTGTGCACAATCAACATTTTCCTAGTTTTAAAAACTGTTTTCTGTAGACTGTTTTTTCTATTGAAAAATGAATGACACTGGATAGATGATTCCCTAGTGTCTTAGCCAAATTGAAAAGGTATCACCAAGCTAAGAAATTCAGCATGTTGATAAGTCTGTACCGTAGATATACCTTTACACTGCAAATATAGAGCTATCCTAGGTAGCTTGGGTGTTGAAAGCACTCAGACTGCAACAATGATGAGCTTCATGCTTGCTAATGTAATCTAATCAATTTTTAGTTAAATTTGCCTGCATGAGCTCTCTGCTGCCACAACTAGACTGCTTCTGGGAGCTCAGTTATTTCTACTTAGCAGTCTGTTGTCTGTGGTACCTGTTTCTACATAAATCTGACATTCCACCTATTCCTACAGGAATTTGATGTTGAACTGACATTTTTACCAACTAATCTGTTACAAGCAATATAATTTTCTGCAATGTTTTTAACTATCCTTGGCTGCTACTGAATTTATTCTTCTCATAAAAAAAACCTCAGGAAAAAATCATATACAGCATTTTGTCAATTTGTGAGTAAACATTCAATGGTACTTCAAAGGGGAGTTTTATGAAGAATAAAATAACATTTTTTAAGAAATGAACACATCTTACAGTATTTCTAAACTATAAAGGTACAATCAGCACTAAATTTTGGTTACTTTTACACAAAACACCTATACTAAGCCCCAAGGCTATACTGGCCCACAATAGAGTGTGTCTTAGCCACTATTTGTCCTTAGGTTGCTTCCTTCATTCTCTCCAGGATGAGTGTGTAGAAGAGTACATGTTAACCTCTGAACAGAAACCAGTGCAAAGTCAAAACAAAACCAACACTTTTGTCCAAATGCAAACTTCGTACCTTGTCTGTCAGGCACTTTAATTTTGAAACTGTGCTTAAATCCCTTATTTAATTTAATACTTACACTATTTTAAACAACTTATTTAGGGCCAAATTCTGCAATCCCTTAGCCCCTCAACCAGCTATAAAAATACATAATGTGTCTTTTTGTCTTTATAGGAAGGAATATAATGTCTAGTCTTGCTATTTTACATATTCCTCCCTATATATACATCTGTGAGAAAGTTCCCTGATATATTCTAAATGTGACCTTAAAGCCGGTAGATAGTCCACCTAAATCAAATGAATAGTTTAAACATAGAATTTTCCTATGCATATTATTAATATTTTTCACATAGTCTTCAACTGTAATACTCATACTCCGCACAAGTTATTGAATCTGAAGGCATCCTTTTAGGTGCTAAGAGCAAAACTCAACTATTCAATTTATTTAATTTGCTTCTGATGCCTACTTAGAACGCTGGACTACTTGCTGTGAGAAATATGAACTGAAGCTATTCATAGTAATAATATATAATAGATATTGTAGCTTTCTGATATCCCACTCAGAGGATTTATTACTTCTGAAAGAGATTAATCAAAATTAAATACAGACTGCATAGGGTGATGCAGATTCAAACATCCTGCCTCACTTAGGCACACCTGCACATAAAGATTAATCATAGGTACTGCTTAAATGTGACAGATTTATCAAAATTATATGGGAAGATATGGTGTAAAACTTTATCACCTTTGACTACATTGTGTAGTCTAAGAGCAAATACTTTTTTCACAAAATACTTATTTGGAAACAAGTATTGCTTTTCAAAATTAAATGAGAAATCTTATTGCACAAACTATATATATATATAAAATCAGTGTAAGATAACAGTGCTGGCTTTTAAAAGCTTATTCAGGAAAAATATTACTAGAGAATCTACTTGCTATTATTAACACCTCTGTTGCCCATAGGGTCCACTGAAGAGGCCAGAAGTGAAGGATGAACTGCTCTATTTCCCCTCAGATGCATACAAATGTTCAGATCAACTAGCTGTAGCTGACGTTCAACTGGTTGATTTTCAAACAACTGAACTTGTACATAAGTGCAATGAGCTGTCTGTGTACTCTGCAGGCGGCCTGCAACACTAAAAGCACCCAACCAGGGAGACCCACAGCACACATCCCAGCGTGCTTTGCAGGCTCTTCTTTCCATCTGAATATAGGAGACAGCAGACCAGGGCACAGGTCAGGCCTGACTGAGTGGTGCTCCAAGGGACCCTGCCCTCCCCCCTTCCCTCAACACCCCATCCATCCCTCCCTCAGCTGTCAGGCTGTCAGACAGCAGACAGAGCAAGTCTGCTATCTTCTCAAGCTTGTCAGTTCCCCTCCAGCAACCCAAGGGATCCTTATCCCCATGGCTTGCAGATCTTCACTCTTCAGCTCTCCAGCCCTTCAGACAGAGTTAGTAGGGAGTGTCTGAGGTTCTGGGAATTGGGGCCAGGAGGTCAGTCAGTGTCTGCAGGAAGCAGGTCCAGGCTTTCTGGTTCCCACTGGGGGCAAAGCAGTGTTTGTGCAGGGTATGGGTCTAAGGCCCCCAGTCCCAGCAGAGACAGGACCCCTCAGTTTGGGGTTGGGGACAGGTCGGTGGAGGCCGTGTCAGGGCAGGGCGCCAGGGGTCTCCAGGGTCTGCAGGGGTGAGGGCAGGGCAGGCCATATCTGTTCAGGGAGTCAGGGGTCTAAGGGACTACAAGGGCAGAGGCAGACTGTGCCCATGTGGGGAGGCAGGGACAGGGTGTCAGGCCCAAGCAGAGGTAGGATTCTGTAGTTTGGGGCCAGGGATAGGAGGGTGGAGGCCATGTCCGGGTGGGAGTGGAGTGGGGGGTCAGGAATCTTCAGGAACCCTGGGGGGTGAGGGCAGGGCAGGCCATGTCTGTGCGGGGGCCGCGTGTCAGAACTCACCCAAGACTCCAAGATCCCTTCAGTTGCAAGGGAGAGGTTGATCTGCCAGACCCCACACCCTCTTCTTCAAAAACTGCAGGAATCCAGCCCCTGCTGGGACCTCAGACCTTGTCTCCCAGCACAGACACAGCCTGAAGGTCCAGGTAGGGTCTGTGTAGGAGTCACGATGGAATGGGGCAGGGTAGGAATGCAGGGTGTGAGTTGTGTTCATGCAGAAGGGAAGAATCAAGAGTCTCTGGGGTTGGCATAGATTCATAGATGCTAGGGTAGGAATAGATCGAGTCTGACCCCCTGCATAGACAAGGAAGAGTGCTGGGTTCAGATGACCCCAGCCAGATGCCCATCCAACCTCCTCTTGAAGACCCCCAGGGTAGGGGAGAGCACCATCTCCCTTGGGAGCCCGTTCCAGGCAGGGGCAGTTCTGGCTGTGTCGGGGCAGGGTGGGAAGATTCCAGGGCAGTGATGCTGAGTCATGTTCGTGTGGAGGGATCAGAGGCCTCCAGGGGTGGGAGTGGGCTGTGTACATGCTGGAGGGGAGATCAGAGATCTCCAGGGACTGCAGTTGAGCAGTGTCCAAGTTGTGGGGAGAGGAAGGGGACTGTGTCTGGGCAGAGAGGGGGTGCTAAGGGGGCTCAAGGACAATGGGTTTGGGGGCAGCCCAGGGTCCAGTGCTGGCAGGTGGCTTTCCCCCACCAGCAACAGGTGGCAGTCTGACAGCTCCACATCATCAACTGCCAGAGGGAGGGGCATTCTGTTATTTGGGCTGCAGCAGTAGAGTGCAGCCCAAATCACATAGCACCTCCCAGGTGGTGGGAGCAGGCCACTACACAAATGGCTTCATACATGGTTATGGTATCATGTGACTTTGCTGTATTTAGATGTAAACAAACATGATTTTTTGAAAAATGAAGCATCTTCCTTTTTGACACTTTTATCACTGATTGACAAGTATCAGTCAGGACTATGCATCTATTTAATTAACTTGAGCATTTCATTTAATTAACTCAGCAACCAATACTGTATCGTTTAAACATAACATGCATGAAATTGAATGTATTTACTCACATTTAGTAAAGGTGAAGTCAAGAGAGTAACCTTACCTATGTCAGAAACCTAAGTTAGAATAAATCATAGCAATCTGATAAATGACTCTTGTATCAGGTTCAAGAGTTGGTGTCTACAGCTTGCTTTGCCTTCCTCTCAGGCTAGAAACAGAAGTCACATTTATCCCAAGAGAAACCCCTTCATCCCGGGACAAAGTGCAGTTGGTCAGACATTCCTGCCTGTTGCCTCAGGACAAACCCTAGGAAGGTTCATGGAATAAGAATTGCTAATGCTTTGTCCCTGGACATCACAAAGTGTGTCTGAACAGTTATCCCGGGATTGCATCACTGAATCAATGGCAAAAAAGCAGCAGTAGACTCAGCTGCTCACCAAACCCTGATTGGAATGGAAGGGGACGTGTGGACACACCAATCCTGGGACATTTCTGTTCCAGGACGAGCACAGGCACCACTTGTCCTGCGAGAAATGCAACACGTGTTCCTCACCTCGGCACCTTCAAGCAAGCCCCTTGCCTGGAGAACTTGTTTTATAACTGGGTCTTGACAAAGGGAAGAGATTTGTAAAGGGGAAGACAATGAGTAAGGATATTATCTCAGAATACGTTGTGTGTGTGTATGTGTGTGTAATATATGTATGCAATGTGTGATATATGTATACTATGTATATGTTTGTATGTGTGGGGCATTATGTGTGTGTATAATGTATGTATGTACTGTGTGGAGTGTGTGATATATATGCATGCAATGTGTATGTTTGTCTGTATGTGGGGGCATGTGTTTGTGTGTAATAATAATTCAGTATGTGGTATGTGTATGGTCTATGTATGCAATGTCTAATGTTTGTGTGTGGGGGCACTTGTCTTACAACCGGGTCTGGATAAATGGAAAAATTTGGAAATGGGAAAACAATGAGTAAGGATGTTTTCTCAAATGCCGTGTGTGCGCGATACATGAATGCAGTGTGTGTGTACAATATATGCATGCAGTATATGCAATATATGCATAGTGTGTAATATATGAATGCAGTATACATGTCCACACACATAATACATGCAGTATGTGCAATATATGCATGCAGTGTGTGCACGTGTGTAATATGAATGCAGTGCATATATGAATTTAGTGTGTATAATATGAATGCAGTGAGTATTATATCCATGCAGTGTAATATATCCATGTAGTACACACATGTAATAATATATGTATGCAGTGTGTGGGGTGTGTGATATATATGTATGCAATGTGTATCTTTGTGTGTACATGGGGGTACTCTGTGTATGTGTAATGTATGTATGTGTGGGGGGTGTATGGTCTATGTCTGCAATGTTTAATGTGGGGGGGCACTTGTCTTATAATTGGGCTTGTGCAAATGGAAAGAGATTTGGAAATGGGCAAACAATGAGTAAGGATATATGCACGCACTATGTAATATATAAATGCAGTATATATGTGCACACACGTAATACATGAATGCCGTATGTGTAATATATGCATGCAGTGTGCGTGCACGTGTCATATGAATGCAGTGTGTATACGATGAATGCAGTGCGCACAATATATGCATGCAGTGTGCACAATATATATGTGCAGTGCGCACGTGCACAATATATACAAGCACTGCACATGTGCAATACATGCATGCAGTGTGCATACACATGTGTGGAATACAGGAATGCACTGCATGTAATATACATGTGCAGTGTGTGTAATACATGAATGTGGTGTTTCTGTGAAATAGATGAATGCAGTGCATGCATGCAGAATATATGCAGGTGGTGTGTGCATGTATATGAATGCAGTGTGCGCTCACAAGTGTAATTTATGAATGCAGTGTGTGTGTGTGTGCGTGCAAAGAAACCCACACAGGCATCACCCACCTGGGAAACCAAATCCCCAGCCCAGAGGCAGGCCAGGTCCCACGGCAGGCAGCCCTCAGGACATGCCAACCGGTTCCCCTTATGCGTTTGACTCAGGAACAATCCCCGCCCCCCGAGGCGAGCACTTCTCCGGCAGCAAGCCGGGAGCTTTGCCTCCGCTCTCCCGAGCAGCCCGGGACCTGGCACCCCAGGGTGGCGCGGGAGGGGGCGCCACCGCGAGGCGGC
>NW_017728886.1:160006281-160017639 GCF_001723895.1 Crocodylus porosus
CGCGCTCCCTCGCCCGCCCTGCACGAGCGGCGCCCGAGCAAGGGGGTTGCGGGGCAGTGCCCGCCCTGGGGGAGCTTCGCAGCCCGCGGCTTCTCGTGCCTCAGAGGAGCGGCTCCTTTCTGCCTCCAGCTGTGCAAACAGCTCCGGGCAAGACCCCCTCCCCCCGCGGCCCTGCTGAAGGCGGCGCCTGGGCGGGCGAATGCAAAGTTCAGCCGCGCCACGCAGGGCTGCCCCCCCCCAGCCGCGGGAGGCGACCTGCCAGAGCGACCTGTTACCTACCTGCCATCTGCCGCCTCCTCTGTTCCCGCGCCAGCCTCCCCTCCTCCTCCTCCTCCTCCTCCTCCGGCAGGTGTTTGGATCCCGCCAGAAAGCCAGGGCTCCTTGTTCGCTGATCACTGCCCCCGGGCTGGGTTGACTTGGGGTTGGGTTTTTTGGGCTTTTTTTCTTCTTCTATAGGGGTTGCATCAGTTTCCAGCCTCTCTCTTGTGGCCCCGTCCCAGCCCTCAAGGGAGAGCTCCGGAAAGAGGAGGCTGGAAGACACAGCATCAGCTGTTGCTGCTCTGGGGACCCCGGCATCACTGCCTGGCTTTGAGGCTGGAAGGGGGTGGGTGTTATTTTTCCAGCCGTTTTTTTCTTTTGTGAGACAAGACATCTTAAAAGCACAGGGCTGTTCAGTCCTAGCCTGCTCCCAGCCTCAGAAATTACAGCACAGGCAAGAAAGGAATATATAAGTGGGGTTGGATTTATTCTTGATATATCAAGGATTATATATGGATGTGCGTGCAGTGTATCTAGTCCTCTGCATGCCACAGACACACAAGGCACACTAAAACTACAGCGATGTGCTGCATGGTTAGAAGAGAATGCAGGTGGTAAGCATCAGGTGAATGGTACGTGATCTATAGACAGTGCCTGATGGATAGAAACTGGATATACATAATGTTTTATGGAAGGGAGGACACTGACTGCCGTGGCTGCCCTGCTTTACATGTGACAGGGCAGGGGTTGTCAACCAGGGGCACACGTACCCCTGGGGGTACTTGGAAAGATGCTAGGAGGTATGTGCGGGTTGGTGGGGATGGAGCGCTGCCACCCACCACCCCCCAAGAGCGGGAGCCACCAAGCCAGCCAGACATGGAGGGGAAAGTCGCACGTGGCTGCTACCACTTCCATCCTTTAAGGGTACACTCCTTTAACAAGTTTCAAAACTCCTGGGTTAGGGTATCAGGCCTATGTTGGGTCAGGGTTGACAGTGGTCTCATCTAGAGTTTTGATTACGGTTGGGATGGGATGGTTTGGAGAGGGATGTTTCTGCCTCAAGCAGGGGGTTGGACTAGATGACCTCTGGAGGTCCCTGCCAGCCCTACTTTCCTCTATGACTTTTCTGTAATGATTTATAAAAGGAAAATAGTGGTCTCTGTGTAAGCAGGGGATGGGGTGACATTAATTTAATTCATTCCACCAACTTTGGAATGAATCCACAGTTTTCTGGTTCAAGGCCTCACAGACTCCAGTAGAATATTTTCCTCCTGTTTGATGTCACTTTTAAGGCCTTGATGATTTCTTCATCATTGTCTCTTACCTTCACTGCCCAGCCATTATGCTTTCAATGCAGAGGGCAACATGTATAAGCATGTTTTAACACTAGAAAAGCCCGTCTCCAAAAAGCCTGTCTGATCTAATTCCAGTTCATTTCTCAGGCTACTCAACTGAGGAAGGTGGGGATCAGTAGCAGTAGCAGCAACCAAGTAACCCCAAACACTCTTACTCTTCAGTTTCAGAAAAAGAAAAGACCCACTGCATTACTAAATCAGTGTTCTCTTAAGACACTTTTAACTGACAGAAACCATTTTTGGATGGACCTACTGTATTCTTATATAAAGCTTCAGTCAGGTCGTGTAGTTCTGAACACACCAGGTGCATCTGGAAGCTATAGGTCTTAATACCTGATTTCTCAATCCTCTTATGTTTAATATGCAGCTCTACCTATTACAATTATTAGTAATAAAAACTTTGATTTTCCCTGTCAGTTTAATGAGATTTGGGGTCTGAAAATGTTTTAAAAGTGTCTAGGTGAGGCTATATGTTTCCCCCCAAGAGCATTTTTTTATAAGAATGCACTGGAATTCAGTCAGAACCTTACAGCTGTACATGGTGAATAAAATCATGGAAAAAATAAAACCTTGGTTTTGTTAGTTTTCCCACATCATCTTATTTGTGCAGGAAAGGCTCAGCGCTGCCACCTAGTGTCCGTCAATCTTCCCCCTCCCTCCTCCCCAGTCTTGAAAAAGCTGCAGGAAATCAAAGTTTCAGGTCCTGCTAAGCTGTAAAACGTGCAGAGATTTTTGACAGTGCTATCATAACTGCCTTTTAGCTGAAGGCTGACTTTTAGTATTTTACCTATACTATGCATTTTTTGTCCAATTTATGTTTTCAGCTCACTTTCAAGAACTGAGAGTGGAAACAATGGTTAACTTTAAGACACAGCCAAAATATTATAACAAAATAATTGCACAATGTTTCCTCCATGTTTTATTGTGCTGTGGTCACTCCATGTAAATGTGCAAAATTTTACCTTATCAGGTTTATATGTTTCCATTTGGCAAAAATTGACCTTCCTTCCATCCCTGCACACACAAACACACTTTCTGATCTAAAATGCATTAGGAGTGGCTGTTTACATAAACATAAATGCTGACATATTAAGATATTTTTATTGATAGTTGTTAAAACCCAGTATCTTATAACAGCATTATGTGAAAAAGTTCTATTGATCTACATTTTTTAGGCTTTTTGTATCAGTCTCTACAATTCACTTGAGGCCTGGTAAGCTGATTTCTTTTTTATCCTATTTAGAAACATGAAGATATTTTAGGCAGCTTGCAATTTAAACAAATTTACATTTAGATGTAACATGTTTGATTACTATCCATTGAAATCCCTGTAGATAGTTAAGGTAACTAGTGAAGCAGTGGAGTTTGTTATTGGCTCTCTTCAGTTACAGCTTTTCAGGATTTTACACATGGATAGACCAGTGTGGATAAAGTCAGTAGCGCCTTTGACATCAAGACACTTTTGTCCTCCTACCGATTGTAATGAGAGTTGGTCCTTTATAAAGTAATGTATTTGATGTAATGTATTTTCTCTCAGATATGAGAGAAAAGGGCCAAATTCTTCAATCCTTGCATGAATATAAATATCATTATATTAGAGAGGTCATTGTAACTGAGAAGAAGATGCTGTTGAAAAGCCAGTGGATAAATTACTATTTCTATAGGCCAATGTATTGTATCTTTGTATAAACATTTCTCAGTAACATAACTGTAGGTTTAAAACACACAACATGCAAACACCTACTTTTTTAGAATGTGGAGCCTTTATCTCAGAACATCATATTGTTAGCCTGGGTCAACTTTGGGGCCTAAAAACCAGACAGCTTCTCAAATCAAATATGGTACTTGAAAGGGCCGTGTCATATGCTTTCCCTCCTCCCCAAATATAGATTTATTTGATGCTATTTTCTTAGAACTATGAAATATCCCCACAATTTTTTTTCCTGCTTAATACATCTTTTATTTCATTCAGTGGAAGTATAATTGCAGACTGATTTAACACTTTTAGTGTTAAACCAATGCTAATGTTTTAACTAATATGACTAATGCTATTATATGCAAAGTTTGGGGTAAAGTAATTTTGTTGCTGTTCTTACAGGGTCTGCCTATCCGGTTAGCACTCATGTTTATTTACCTGGTCATGGAGAGCCTGAAACAAGAGCTGGACAGCACACACAACTGTTGTATCCTTGCCTTAAAAAGAGTTTGTTTGGTGGAGATAAAGCATTGATTTTAAGAAGTTCTTGAAATTTGACCTGCATCAAATTACAACAGTGGACATGTAAAACAATAGGGGCCTAAACTAGTTGATATTTGGGGTGTCGACTCTACTATTTTGAATTAATGTAGAGAAAAAGGCAATAGTGGGTTTAAAACTGAGAAAAACAGGGATGGCTTAAAAATATTAGTTTAAAACCCTTGAAATCAGACTTCCATTAAAGCACAACAAAGAGCACATAAAATGTAGTAGAAGGAGCACATAGAGCCATAAAGCAGCCTATAGTGTTTTTAAGTGGATTTAACAATAAAGTACAATATACTTGAAAAATACAGATACCTAACTGCAAAACAAGTAGAAATCTGCCCTTAATATATAATACTGTCAGTCATGTGCTAACCCTTTCCGATGTATAACCGGTTACAGAGCAGCTCAGAACTACTCAAGAGAGCTGCCTTTCCCCCCTCCCTCCATCAGATAAAAACCAGCTCTGTCACAAATACTCACTGTGCACCGTTCAGGGCTGTGAGAAGAGGGGGAACTCCATCACCTTCCACTAGTTCAGCTTAAACCAAGTGGGCTGGGCAACAAGATGCTGTAGTGGCTATAATACAATGATAAAATAAAGAGGAGGGTGTGAAAGAGTAACTTTTGCTGGGGCAAACACCTCTCCCTCCCACCTATCCTCTGCCAGGACAAAGTGAGATAGGAGTCAGGCAGTACCACTAAAAAGCATTCATTATTGTCATATGAGTTTAGAAGGGTGTTTGTGTCCTAAAGCTTGCAGAGAATAATTTTGCCAACTATGCAGTTGGTCTAGTACAAGATATCACATTTACCCAAAGAATCTTGTCTGCCTTTAGTATATTAGTTCGCTCGACATGAATGAATGTCCCAACCTGGTTGCTGATCTTCAATTTAAGTCCTGGTGAAAAAAATGAATCTGATGTCCCTCTTGGATACAGTGTTTGAACATGCAGCCTCTTTAGGAGACAGGGGAATTTTCAGATCAGCGGTTCCCAATGTGGTGACTATGGCCACCGTAGCACCCCCTGAGGTTTATTCAGGTGCCAGGGTGCATTTGCACGATGAGTAAAAATCATTATTCCAACAAAAAATGCTATCATATTGGCACCCGCAGCTTTTTCTTTTGAATTCAAATGTGCCCTTGGGCACATAAACGTTGGGAACCCCTGCTTTAGATATTAGTGGATATTAGTGGATTTGGCTATCAGCCAGTTATGGGATGTACCAACATCTGTGATACAGGAGTTTAATGCGACTGTCTCCTGATGACAGGTGTCAATCCACTTTCTCAGTAGCTCATCTGTCATCAATTAATCTTCGCTGTCTCTCTTCTTCCCTATTTCTGCTTTACAGTGAATCCTCTCTGCAATGAATCCTGCCACCACATGCTGCCTTTTCCCCTCTTCCAGCGCTGAGAAGAACTAATATTCACAAATAATCACTTCCCCCCCCACACACACACTTTTTTTTTTCTTTTTTGGAAGAAACTACAGCTTCTCTATACAGGATGCCTCTCCTCCCCATCCCCTTTTATTAGCATAATGGCTAGAATATATCCCCCCCCCCTTCTCACCCCTCAATCATTGAGTACATAATCGTGGCGCACACACGCGGGGGAGGGAGGAGAAATGCAAAAGAAAAAGAGGGGGGGAGAGAGACAAGGCTCAGAAATCTCAGCTGCACTTCTGGCCCTTTTAAAAAGTTTGCTCTGGAAATTGGAATGAGGTCAGATTTGGAGCTTCTCATTGCACGCGGTGATTATTATTGCATCGGGTTCCAAGCCAATGGGGGCGAGAGGGGCGGGGTTTGGCACGAGGAAGCGTTGGAAACAGCGGCTGATTGGCCCGCGCCGGGACTGTGAAAGGATAAAGAGGCGCGAGGCGGAATTGGGGTCCGCTCTAAGCTGCAGCCGGAGACACGAGTGCGCGGTGTCGGGGGGCGGGGGGAGAGGCCGCGGCAGCCCGAGCCCCGCTGTGTGCATGTGCGCGGCTCTCCCCGGAGGTGCTGCGGGCAGAGGAAGGCGACCCGGGACTCAGGGCATTAAGTCCCCGCTCCTCCTGCGGGGAAGCCACACGCTCCTCCATGCTCCTCGCCTGCCGGACTGGGGCTTTTTCTTTGCTTTTTTGGGTTTTTTTCCTCTTTTTTTGCAGGGGGGCGGGGGGGACGGGACTCCCCTACCTCGCACCAGCCCGATCGGTCCCTGCGCCAACTCCTGACCCGTGAGTGCGTTGCCACGAGTCCTGCAGGCCGGGCTTTGCTGCTGCTTTTTTAATTATTTTTTTTTTGCCTGTGTTTGGGGTTTTTTTTCTTCTCAAAAAAACCCACCCCCCAAACAAAAACAAAAAGCCCCCCAACAAACAACAACAAAAGCCAAGCACTTGTGAACTGGAAGCAACTGCTGCGGGGCAAAGGGGGGGGACACACACTGCTCAGGAGACGGGGGCACCACTTGGATTGGAGGCTTGCAGCGATTTTTCCCCCCTCCCCTCCTGTTTCTTTCTTAAAGAAACTCCGGGGTCCTCTTCTGGCAGCCCGGCCGCTGCATTCATAGAGAGCGGCGGCAGCAGCACGAGAGAGAGAAAAAAAAGAAGCAAGGGGGAAGGTCGGACTGCACGAGAGTGGCGGAGACGAGCGTGGCTGGATCTACAAGTCCTGAGCGGCGGGGGCTCGGCGGCGGCGGCAGCAGGAGGAGCGGCGGCGGCCGGGGGGCTGGAGCTCGGGGCTGGGCTGCCCGGCGGGGCTAGCTGGGGAAGCGGAGCCGCCTGCGCGGCGCGGGTGCGGAGCCGGCCCCAGCCATGGTGCAGCAGACGAGCAACCCGGCGGACAACACGGAGGCGCTGCTGGCCGGCGAGTCGTCGGACTCCGGCTCCGGCCTGGAGCTGGGCATCGCGTCCTCGCCCACGCCGGGCTCCACCGCGTCCACGGGGGGCAAGGCGGACGACCCGAGCTGGTGCAAGACGCCCAGCGGCCACATCAAGCGGCCCATGAACGCCTTCATGGTGTGGTCGCAGATCGAGCGCAGGAAGATCATGGAGCAGTCACCGGACATGCACAACGCCGAGATCTCCAAGCGCCTGGGCAAGCGCTGGAAGCTGCTCAAGGACAGCGACAAGATCCCCTTCATCCGGGAGGCGGAGCGGCTGCGGCTCAAGCACATGGCGGACTACCCTGACTACAAGTACCGGCCCAGGAAGAAGGTGAAGTCGGGCAACAGCCCCGCCGCCAAGCCGGCCGACAAGGCGGACAAGGCGGGCGCGGGCGCCGCCCCCGCCAAGCCCGCGGCCAGGAAGAGCTGCGGCTCCAAGCTGTGCCCGGGCCCGGCCAAGCCGCACGCCAAGCCGGGCGGTAAAGCGGCGCCCTTCCCCGGCGAGCCGCCGGCGCTGCTGCCCCCGGAGCACCACGCGCTCTACAAGCCCCGCGGCGGCGCCGCCGGCTCGCCCTGCCCGCCCAGCAAGCCGCTGCCGGACAAGAAGCTGAAGCGCGTGTACGTCTTCGGCAGCGCCTCCGCCTCCGCCTCCCCCGGCGGCGCCGTGCCCGCCAGCCCGACCCTCAGCCCCGACGCCGCCGACCCGCTGAGCCTGTACGAGGAGGGCGCGGGCGCCCCGGACGGCGACTGCGGCAGCCCCTGCCCCTGCCCGCCGGGCGGCAGCTCGCCCGCCGACCACCGCAGCTACACCAGCCTGCGGGCCGCCTCGCCGGCGCCCTCCACCTCGCACTCCTCCTCCGCCTCCTCGCACTCCTCCTCGTCCGGCTCCTCCTCGTCGGACGACGAGTTCGAGGACGACCTGTTGGACCTCAACCCCAGCCCCGGCTTCGAGAGCATGTCCCTGGGCAGCTTCAGCTCCTCGGTGCTGGACCGGGACCTGGATTTTAACTTGGAGCCCGGCTCGGGCTCGCACTTTGAGTTCCCGGACTACTGCACCCCGGAGGTAAGTGAGATGATCTCCGGAGACTGGCTGGAGTCCAGCATCTCCAACCTGGTCTTCACCTACTGAGCCGGGCCGAGAGACGCCCCGGGGCAGAGCCAGGCACACGCGTGGGGAGAGGACTCGCCCACTCCATTGGGTGTCGTCGCCCCCCACTCCCTTTTCTTTTATTGTTTTAACCACCCGCCCCCCCCCACCACCACCACCGACCCTCGGAGGGGGCTGATGACACTGAACTTTTTTTAAGAATAAAAGAATGAGACTGGCAGGAGGGATCGTGCTGTTTTGCAAAGGATGAAGAGAAAGGCAAGTCGCCCCTTTCTCTGCTTGGACATAGCCCCCCTCGCACACACCCCCTTCCGAGAGACCAGCCTCATGCTGCTCTTCCGACACTGAACCGCTCCTTGATTTTGCTTTGAAGGAGACACAGGAGGGGGAGGGAAACTACCCCCCCCTCCTCGGGGGTGGGGGGGGTCTTTATTTTGCCCCGCTTGATCCGGGATTGATTGAAGATCTCGACAGTTTTTTTGTTTGTTCACTCCTGAGAGTGAGATCCGAACTGATCGGGGGGAAAAGAAACAAGAAAATCACCCGGGGAGTGAGTGGGGGGCTGGGGGGATCCTGTGTCCATTTGTTTCTTGCAGCAAGAGGAGATGCAGAGATGGGAGGAGAGGAAAGGGCGAACTGAGCTCGAGGCTGAACTGATTTCCTAGTTGGATGGAGAAGGAGGCTGTTTTTTTTAACCATGAAAAGAAAAAGTAACTGGGAACACGACTAGGAGAAGATAATAATAAACTGAAACGGATTTGCACGTACAGAAAAGAAGGTGGCATTGCTTTTCACTGTCACCTTATATTATATAGAGAGGAATAAATCAATACAACAAAACTTCATGAACACTGAAAACTTTTTTTATCATTTTTTCAAGCGGAGACCGATACACAACCCAGTGTCTGTAACGGTGTGGTACAGGGGAAATGGAGGCCGATGACTTTTGCAAAAAACAAAACAAAACAACACACACAAATACACACACAAAAAATGTTGGGTTTTTTTTCTTCTTGCTCAGAATCGTGATGGTGTTGGATTATTTCACTGGTGGGGTTTAATATAGCATGTTATCCTGTCTATCTTTTTAAGATTTCTGTAAGACTGTTGAACAGTTAAAAAAAAACAAACTAGTGTTAGGATAATATAAAAAGCAGATAGATGGCGCTATGTTTGATTCCTACAAAAATATCACCAGCTTTTTTTCATTCTTAACTCTTTCAAGGATTCAAACGCAACTCAAATCTGTGCTGGACTTGAAAAACAAAACAACAACAAAATTCAGGACCAAATTTTTTTCTCGGAGTATGTATGTGTTTGTTCCTTCTAGCTGTAAATGAGAAGACTGTTTTTTCTCACCGATGCTCCATCCTCGTATGGGTTGTTTTTATTTTTATTTTTGGTTTTGTTTTGTTTTGTGTCCCCCCCCCCTTTCCTTGTCAATGTAATCGGATGCCATTTTCTAAGTGGACGTATTTATACTGGCCAAACATTTCTGACTTTGTATTTCTTTGTCCTTTTTTGGTAGTTGGCGTTGTTTCCCCGCACCATTTTTATGTCTCCTTCACTGAAGGGCTAGAGTTTTAACTTTTAATTTTTTATATTTAAATGTAGACTTTTGACACTTTTAAAAACAAAAAAAAAAGAGAAGAGAGATGAAAAACGTTTGATTATTTTCTCAGTGTATTTTTGTAAAAAATATATAAAGGGGGTGTAACTCGGTGTCAATCGCTGTTTGGATTTCCTGATGATTATGACCACAGGGCCGCTGGTTCATCCGTCTCACACTTCCACGCGCAAAAAAATCAGCCCCTACTTGCTCATGTTTACACTCCAATCTGCAGGCATCTTAAAGTGACAGTATCCCTTCTACCTGCCACCAGTGCCCATTGTTCACACTCATTCATTTCTCGGGAGGGGATACATTTCCCTGGGGAGGGGGAAGAATAAAACCAATACACTGTATGCTGATTTTTGGTAGGGAAAATTAAAAAACAAAAGGAAAAAAAATCCTCTAATGATGTAAACCACATGCCGTACAGGCGCTTTAAAACTGGTGCATTTACAGGAGAGAGAGGAAAAAAAGGGATCCTGTACCTTTAACTTGTAAACCACATCTTTTGCACTTTTTTATAAGCAAAATAAATAAATAAAAAAAGAAAGATAAAAAAAGAGAAGAAGAAAACGTGCCGTTCAAACCACTGGATCTATCTAAATGCCGATTTGAGTTCGCGACACTATGTACTGCGTTTTTTCATTCTTGTATTTGACTATTTAATCCTTTCTACTCGTCGCTAAATATAATTGTTTTAGTCTCTTATGGCATGATGATAGCATATGTATTCAGGTTTCTAGCTGTTGTGTTTAAGATGAAAAAAAGTGAGAACATCTTTGTACATTTAAGTCTGTATTATAATAAGCGAAAAAAAAGAAGATTGTGTGTTTATGTATGTTAATATAACATGACAGGCACTAGGACGTCTGCCTAATGAGGTGGTTCCGTTAAGGGGTTAACTTTTTTTCTTTCTTTCTTTCTTTCTTTTTTTTTTTTTTGGATTTGTTACGTTTTTTGGTCATCCATCCTGTGCAATATTGCTGTGTAGAATTTACTTCTTGTCTAACGAGCACCCCCATAACACAAGGTCGGGAAAGCAGAAGAAAGGAGGGGAGAAGGAATAATAATTTAAAAAAACAAGCAAAATTTTTGAATCATGCCAGCTAATCATGTCAAGTTCACTGCCTGTCAGATTGTTGATATACCTGTAAATAACCTCTTTGTTTTGGGGTTTGTTTGTTTTGGGGGGGGTTGGTTTTTTTTTTCGGGAAGGAAATAAAATCAGCTGGAACTGAACCCTACTCAAGGGGCTGGCTTTGTCATCCTTGCCAGAGATCGCCCTGCCCTCCAGCAAGCGGGTTGTGCCAGTGCCTTGCAGCCGTGCCTGGAAAAGCAGCTCGCCTGCACACACACGCGCGCACACATACACACGCGCAGGGGCTGGGGAGAGCCAAGTCTGGACGCCGCTGCTTTGCTCTCGAGGAATCCTCCTGCCCACCCCCCTCCCGGGCCGGGAGCCGGGCGTGGGCAGGGGGAAGGGGGAGGGGAGGGGACGGAAAGCAAAGCGGCTGCTCCCGGACGGGGAGGAGACAGCATGGACCGGGCGTCGTCGCTGCTTGACCTCGGGCCTGGAAAAACCCAGCCAGCTGCTCCCGGCGGGGGTGCATAGCAAGGCCCCGCGGGCCGGGGGTGGGGAGAGGAGGAGCTGGCCGTGCCCCAGGGCCCCGTGCCCGAGCCGGGGGAGGGGAAGGAAAGTTTGCGCAGCTGCCGAGAGCCCCGGGGGAGGGGAGGGCGGCTGCAAACTGGCCCGGCAACTTTCCTGCCGCCGCGGGGCTGAAGGCGAGCTGGGCTCGGCGGGGCGCGGCGTGTGCGTGTGTCGCAAACCGGGGCCTTCAAATCCCCCGCGCGCGTGTGTGTGAGTGTGACTGCCTTCAAATCCACAGCGGGGAAGGGAGATGAGAGAGAAGCGTG
>NW_017728886.1:160017751-160036959 GCF_001723895.1 Crocodylus porosus
GTGTGTGTGTGTGTGTGTGAGAGAGAGAGAGAGAGAGAACTGTGTGTGTGACAATCCAGTGCCTCCCCTGGGGTGTGACAAGCCAGTGCCACTGAAAATCCACTGTGTGTGTGTGTGTGTGTGTCCCCTGCCCTGCATGTGTGTGGATATAAGAGAGAAGCATGTGTGACAAGGCAGTGCCTTCAAATCTACCCTGAGGTGTTTGTGTGTGTGCAAGAGAATTGTGTGTGTGTCCCTTGCCCTGCCCTGGATATATGTGTGTAAAAGATAAGGGTGTGTCCCCTACCCTGTGAGTGTATGTATGAGAGGTGTGTGTGAGAGAAAGAAGCGTGTGTGTGTGCCCTGCCCTCTGTGTGTGTAAGAGACAGCGAGAAGTGTGTGTATGTGTGTGTGTGTGTGTGAACGCACGCGACAGGCCAGTGCCTTCAAATCCACCCGGGGTATTTGTATGTGTGTGAGATAAAGTGTGTTTGTGTGACAAGCCAGTGCCTTCAAATGCACCCTGGGGTGTTTGGTGGGGGGGGGAGAGAGAGAGAAGTGCACGTGTGTGTGTCCATCCCCTGCCCTGTGTGTGTATGTTTGATGAGCCAGTGCCTTCAAATCCACCGTGGAGTGTGTGTGAGAGGAGCCAGTGCTTTCAGTCTCCCTGGGGCGGTGTGCTGTATGTGCTGTGGGAGGGGTGGCGAGGTCAAGGACACGTACCTTGCAGCTGGAGCGGAAGGAGGCCCCCGCCGGTAGCCCGAGCACCGAGGGGGGTTGCCTTGGCTGCCCTCCAGAGAAGAAGACGCGGGGCCTTCCAAGCCCCGGGGCGGGACGTGGGGTTGAGAGAGAGACACGCCACTGCCTTTAAAGCCACCCCGCTGCGGACTTCCCTTGCAGTGTCTCTTTTGGCAAGCCCATGTCTTGCCAGCTTGAACTGCTCCCACCATAGAGGAGCGCGAGGGCTTCTTGGGCCGCGGGGGGCGGGGGTTGCACTGAATGCACAGTGTCTTTGCAACACTGCCCTCCCTATCTCGTGCCCTCCCAGCCCGCCTCCAGCCCGGGGCACTTGGCACTCGGGGAGGCTTTTTATTCCGCGCTCGGCTCCTGAACAGCCCGCGGGGGATTTATTCATGCGGCCCTTGGATGCCTGGAAGCCTGGCAAGGAGGCTGCAAACAGCAGCTGGGCCGTGACCTTTCTAGGGCAGGGCCCTAAAGAGCCTGGGATCTGGGGAGGGCTTTTCCGCTTGGATGATCGGTTTTTCTCCACGTGCTTTGTCTGCAGTGGAGGCACCTCGCTTTCAGAGCTCGCGGGGCTGGGCTGGCACCCAGGGTTGGGACGCTTCTCTTTGTGCCGGCTTTTATTTTAATCGTCTGAATCCAAGGGGGGAAGGAGGGGGATGGAAGGGGGTAGATCAGCACCGTGACAAGCCGGCTCCAGCGCTCTGCCGCCCGGGCTGTTGCAGCAGCCTTTGGCAGTGCTGAATAAACCCTTTCTCATGCAAAGCGCTGGCAAACCTGAGCACGACTGGGCCGGGGAATGCGTGAGGGGGAGGGTTGCGAGCCTGGGAGGGCTGATCCGCAGCCAGAGCCAGTGTTCCAGTGCAGGGCTGGAGGGCAGGCAGAGGAGGAGCTTGTCTCAAATGATTTGGAGTTGGGGGGAGTCTATAATTTACCTGCTCGGTATTGGCGATGCCTGTTGTTCTGGATACCTGCTCTACAGTGGTCTGTATTTCTGCACTTTTGCACACTCAGCATAGCACAGGCTAAAAAAAAGATGCTGATCTGTCCTTTCCCTCCTACCTTCAGAAGAACTGCATGGTACACTAATTTTCGTGTTCGTGTGTATACATATGCACACACCTGCAAGCTGTATACATATGCACACACTTGCAAGCTGTGCACTTTTATGCACATATACTTGGAAGATTTGCACTGTCATATATATAATAGGTGTGTGTATGTATGTATACATGCATATATACACACACACATACACTCGTAAGCTTTGTGCTTTCCTATATACATATATATTATATGTATGTATATAGGAAAGCACATGCATATATAAATATACACTTGCAAGCTTCGCGCTTTCATACATATAATATATGTGTGTATATACATAAACACACACTTGCAAGATTTGGGGTGGGTGTACGCCTTCCTATGAGACTAGGAAGTCTTATGAGTCATAGGGAGTCACACACACATAGACACACACACACATTATACAGGAAAGCTTGCGCAAAGCTGGCAAATGTATGTGTGTATGCATGTGTGTACATATGCATATGTGTATTTATACACATGGGTATCCATACACATATGAAAGCACAAAGCTTGCAAGCGTGTATTTATATGTGTATACACACATACATACACATATATGAAAGTGCAGAGCTTGCAAGTGCATATATGTGTATGTATATATGCAGGTATTATGTATGTATACATAGATATATACTCACACATATATGCCTATACACACATACCTATTATATATATGAAGGTGCAAAGCTTCCAAGTGTATGTGTGTCTATGAAAGTGCAAAGCTTGCAAGTGTGTGTATATGTGAAAATATTAATGAAATATCAATGAAAATATTAATCAGTGTATGATTCAGTTCTTCTGAAACTAGGAAGGAAAGGACACATCAGCTCTTTTTTTAGCTTGTGTTATGCTGAGTGTGCAAAAGCGCAGGGAACACAGACTCCTCCACCTACATTTGACATCAGTTTATCCCACCTTACCCATAAGTGTATGATATACACCTATAATATATATGTAAGTACAAAGCTTGCAAGTGTGTGGGTGTGTATTGAAAGCACAACGCTTGCAAGTGTATGTATATGTACACACACACACACGCACAGTTTCTACCCAGGTGTTAATTTACAGTTGGGTTTAGTCCATAAGCATTCATTTCTTGGAAATGGGGGGAACCAATCTTTTATTTGGCTTTCTCTTGAGAACCTCATGTATCAGGGTTTCATTTTTAGCGCAGCTCTGCACTAATCAACTCCTATATAATGTTTCTGATATGGAGCTCTCAGTACAATCAATTGCACCGGAGAATTTTACTTAGCCTCCTCCACACACATCATATTTATAGTTTCTCTCATTTGGTAATAGTGTTTAAAAATAACCATTTCCCTATGGGAGCATCGGTATAGTTTCTCCAGCATTTGCTACCCAGATGACTCCTACGCATCCTTATCAATGGAGTTTAATAGGGAGGACTGCATCCTTGTGTGGGTGGCGGCATAGGGAAGAGTGGCAATTACAGTAGTAATAAATGTGTGTACATAAAACCTCACCATTGTAAGCATCTTGCAGGGCTAATATGGTGTAGTTATAAATATACTTGCTTTTGAGATTAGACAGGGAAGGGTATGGAGAAAAGGATGTATGGGGGTGGAAGTAAGATTAAATTGCAGAGACTTCCTAGTGCCAGAAATGGAATTCAGTCAGACCATGAACCCAGAGCATTTAGACTGCCACAATATGCCTATTATATCCTAATGAGATTTACCGTTGACTACAGTTAGCTTGAAGGGTTTTATGGTTTCCTGCATACGTTGTTTTCGTTTTCAATTATAATAAAGCCCAGTATTACCAAACTGATTATTTCTCTAGGGAATGTTTGGTGGCACAAGTTGTTGCATTCATATAGCTTAGTGCAAGAGACCTTTATATTCCTTTATAATAGTAATAATTAAAAAAAAGTTACATGTCCTGTGCTCCCTGTAATAACTATTTATGCCGTTCTTCAACCAGGAGATACACCAAACCGAAGTACGACAGAGAAATATTACAGAATATGTAACCCACAGCTATCTTTGTCTACACATCATTGTTGTACTTAAAGATAGGTTTAATTAAAATAGTATATAATTAATTCTTAGAGGAAAAAGTAAGAGTCACAAGGCAAATCTGAAATCTAGTGCATATGGAGTTGGGATTGTTAATAGTAAAAAATGAATCCAAAGCTATCTTCTGCATACGCATTTTGGTTTGACTTAAATATAGGCTTAATTAAAATAAGCTATAATTAATGTTTTTGGAAGAAAAATTAATAGTCAACAGGCAAATCTGAAGCCTAGTGCATGTAAGCTAGTTTTTTTTAGTGGTAAAACCTGTTCTAGAGTAAGGCTTGTAATACGTGAACTTGCTAAGGTAAAGAGCTGAATGAACCCTAAGTTTCCAACTTGTTTGAAAAATTACCATAGCAATGTATATTTTTAAACCTGCTAGTTTTTTAAAACAAAAACTAAACCTGTTAATTATGTGAGAGCTCTTTGCCTTGAGAGTGTGTGGCTTTGTATAATTTAGGCCTAGTTCTCCTTTTGGTCATTAATTTGCTTTCCTTGCATGTGATGTGTCTGACTTCACAGAACATAGTGCATTTTCTCTCTTTTCCAAAAAGCAGTAACCTCAAGAGTGAACAATGAGAAGAAGTCCTCAGCAAATCTGCAAGCTTTGCATTTTCATGTTATAACTCCTTCATCATGGTCTTCAAGTGATAAAAATGAAAGTCTAAATCCGGGATGGGCAAAAGATAGCCCATAGGCTGCATCTGACCTGCCAGGTACTTCCATCCAGCCTGCAAAGCCCTTTAAAAACTAATGTTTTGACAGGTAATGGTGACTGCCTGCCTGGAAGCTGCCAGCAGCTGCTGGTGGCATGAGCCACCAACTCTGGGCACCTCAGGCTGTTTCCTTGGGTTCTGGTTGCTAATCAGCCAACCTTGACCTCAGCCTGACTCAGCTGGCCTCACCCAGCCCTTAGTTCAGGCCTGGTCTGCAGCTTGAGATGGGCATGGGGGCCTGAGCCAGATCCTGTGGCACCAGTGAGGGGAAGGGGTGCCTGGGTCAGCTTTGGGGCCAACTTCTGCCTTGCTGCACAACTGGAGAGGATCCTGCCACGCAGGTAAGGGAAAGGGGTGGCCAGGCGGGTTTTGCTGCATGCCGCTTGGGCCAGCACCGGGGAGAAAAGCAGTGGCTGGGCTGGCATCAGCCATGTGCCATTTGGTACAGGATGAGCCTGGCTGGGCTGGCACTAGGGACGGAAAGCTGGGGCTGAGCCAGCTGAGCTGCATGCTCCTCAGGATAGGCTGGGCCTGCGCTAGGGAGGGGAAGCCGTGGCTGAGCCGCATGCTGATCAGGATGGGGCGGATCTTCCAGTGCCAGTGAGGGGAACCTGGGCCTGGGCTCACTTCTGCTGTGCCACATGGAGCAGGCTGCAATGGGCTGGGTCATGCCAGCACCGATAAGGGAAAGGGGTGGGGTTGGCCAGCTTTTGCTGCTCCATGGGGCCGGATGGGGTGGGGTGGGTTAAGTTATGTTAAGTTAATCACCACTAAATTTTTTTTTTAAATAAAATTAAAACCTGTTATTGTAGATGTTTGATTTTTAGTATATGATTCTTTATCTATACTTTGTTAAAATGATTTGTTCTGAAAGATTTTGTGTGTGCAGTCCTTGACTCTATTGGTTTGGCTCTGTTTGGGGGGAGGTCTGATGCCCCTGAAACCCTACCAATGGAGCAGGACGTTAGAGGGGTTGGTCACAACCCCTTGCTATTTGACAAGTTGTGCCTGTGCCTCGTGGCCCAGAGGGCAGAACTCTTGGGGCCCCGGGAGCAGGCCATGCACTGTGAGGGTGGGCCCTGTGGTGGGGCAGTGTTTCAAGAGGTTGACCTTCTGGTGTCAGGGATCATGTGAAGAGAGCAGGGGATCCTGGGACAGATGTGGCAAACAGGGTGAGGTTTGGTGTTGGGTGGGTGGGTCTTTTGACACAGACCATGTGACAGGGTGTAACTTCCAGCTCTAAGGCCACACCCCCTCCCAAAAGGAGTAGTTCTGGGGGCAAGGGGAGGGACTTCTGGTGGCAAAGGTCAGGGGTTAGAGGGTGGGACTTCTGGTCCCAAGACTGTCACCGGGGGTGGGGCAGCCGTCAAGGGGTTGGGCTACCCATGCAACCCTCAACAGCTCACCAAAACTCATGAAGTGGCCCTCCAGCCAAAATAATTGTCTGGCTCTTTTCTAAATCCTACTTTGCCTATCTCCATAATTGAGGCCAGTCGTTCTTAAAGGCTCAAATGAGAAAAAAAGACAATTGCTAGTGCACATATTTTGAAGAAAAGATTGTATAATCACATACATTCTTGCAAGGGTATAGAAGTACACCAGTTTTCCTTGGTATTTTACTGTACAGATACCTTTGCACATTCTGTGACCTATGTTAGGATTCCTTTATACAGGCATACCTCGTTTTATTGCGCTTCGCTTTATTGCGCTTCGCAGATATTGTGTTTTTTTACAAATTGAAGGTTTGTGGCAACCCTGCCTCGAGCAAGTCCATCGGCGCCATTTTTCCAACAGCATTTGCTCACTTCGCATTTTTTAGCAATAAAGTATTTTTTAATTAAGGTATGTACATTGGTTTTTTTAGACATAATGCTATTGCACACTTAATAGACTACAGTATAATGTAAACATAACTTTTATATGCACTGGAAAACCAAAAAATGCGTGTGACTCACTTTTATTGCAATATTCGCTTTATTGCGGTGGTCTGGAACTGAACCCGCAATATCTCCAAGGTATGCCTGTACTGGGTCAAATCAGAACACAATTACATGGAGGGCAAAGCGACGCACAATTTCTTTTTAATTCATCAAACACAATTGGAGGTTTATCTTTTTATTGCATTAATGTTAATTACACAGACTGAACATTAAACCAAATATTTAAGAGCAGATGGTCATCTGCCAAATAAATCTAAAACATTTGTTTTTGAGTAAGTGCAGAAGGACTAACATTCACATTTTTCATGAGATCACTCTCTGTAATGGTTTCTAAAAGTCTGAAGACATAGGGCATGTGTAGACAAAACGGGGGCCCTAGATTGAAGTGGTGGGTTTTTAAAAACACTGCTTCAATTTAGGGCTGATTAAACTCTTGTGTTGTGCAAACACCCTGCTGACTTGCCTGCCTCTCTGGCGGTAGGGAGGGGAGGGCAAGTTGCCGGCAGGCAGAGTGGTCCCTGGGCTATGACGGGCACTGGTGCTTCCTTCTCTGGCAGCGGGACCCCACCCCAGGAGGCACCTACCCACAGGCACCCAGCTCAAGCAGTTCTAGGGGGTACCACATCCACAGAGGAAAGCACTGGGCCCCCATGCAATTCAGACAGGCAGGAAGGCTCCAGGGGGAAAAAAAAAGATCAGGCTTGCCATTTTTCTTGAGAGGAGCCTGCCTTCCTGGGCTGCTGCCGGGCTGCTTGCAGAGCCCCTGAGCCGCACAGAGCCCAGTGCTTCACTCCACAGCTGTAGGGGCCACAAACTAAAACTCCTTGGAGGAGTTTTTAGTTTGCTTCACCCCAAGTCTTTTAAGCCGTGTTACACCACGGAATTTCCTACAGTAGCTGGAATTAATGTGCAATACACCACTGAGGTGTGCAAACATAGACTCCATTAAAGCAATGCCAAAGCATTTAGCTCACTTTAAAGTGTCGTGCACACTTGCCCCTCATTTTGTCTACACATGGCCTTTGAAAGCATTGAGACACAGAAGTGACTTACCCAAGCCAGTGTATTAGAGATGAACTACTCTGTGTCTTATATCCTAGGCAATCATGACCACTAATTTTGAATTTCACATGCTAACTCCTCAAAGTATCTCAGTACTAGAGCATTTCCTGAACCTATTTAACCATCACCTAAACTAATCAGGGGCATAGTGCTTAATAGTCTGTGGTGTGTGTGTGAATTCTAAATGATCTGTTTCCATGCCCTTCCTGCTTACTAATAAAATAACCTCCTGCTCCTTTCCCCCCTTTTTACGACAGTTCCACAATTCCAGAAGTACAAGACCCTTTTTAAAAAAAAAAAAAAAGATTAATATCCCTGTAGGTACATATATACATATTCCTAATACATGGGGCAAAATCTGGAGACAGCACCACCATAATTGGAGTCCTCTGCTAGGAGCTTCCTACCATAGGGGACTTGCCCAGTAGTGGTGTCACCTTCCTGAGGGATGTGCTTGGAAGGCAGTATCTGCTGCCATAGGAGATGTGCCCTGTGCACAAGGTCATTCAGTGGCCCCCTAACAAATGGCAGGCTGGCAGACCTTCTTCCCCACCAAATACTTACATGTTTGCAGTCTTGCTAGAGAACAAAGTTTAGTGACTCCATGGCTAGAGGTGCATCTTCCTTTTAATTGGATTAGGTTTTAAAAGAAAACCTAATTCTTTAAACTATGGGGAGGATGGCTCTCAGTGAGGAAAGATACAGGGACAGGTACAAAGGAGAAAGGTTACTGGGGAAGGAGGGAGGGAAGCAATGTTGTAGGTTGAATGGAGGCTTTGTCCTGGAGAGGGGTGGCTCACAGAAATTGGAGAAAGGCTGTTGGGCAACCTGACAGGGAGTGGTTCTCTCCAAACAATGGGAAATAGACTCAGAAAAGGTGTGAGCAGTGGTATCCCCATAGCGCAGGAAGCAGCTCTTTCTGAGTTTCCTTTGAAGCTGATGTTAGTCATGGAGTTCCCTCTTCAGGGAAGAGGTTTTGAAGGGAGGGTCTAGCTTTTCTTCCATTCTAGGCTCCTATTTTTGTGTCTGAACTTAATTCTTGTTTTTTTCCTGGCAAGTCTTTGCAGGGGCAAGAGTGAAAACTAGATTTGAAAACCAAGCCCCATAGAGTGCTATGGAGGCACTGGGTGCATTGCTATTAGGCTTAGTGCATTGAAATGGAAGCAGGAAATCATGCCAGCTCTATAGTTACCAGCATCTGCCAGCATACTTCAGTCAGTCATGGGAGAGATGTACTGTGACCTTTGCCAGCAAAATCCTGTAATATAGTTGCAGTTCCACTGGCAAAACTGTGATTTTGTATTTTTGTATAGGGGCAGGGGGTAGACTAAGCCAATAACTCTATCTACACTAGGAGCGCTTTGCTGGTATAATATACTGATATAGCAATAACAGCAAAATGCTCACCGTGTAGACCTGCTCTCACCTCATAGCCATAGGAAGTGAAGGGTTGGTCTTTTTTGCTCTGGCACTTCTTTTCTGCTTAATTTAGATTTTTCTTTGGCTCTAGTCCTTTTCTTGAACTGTCAGCTCACTTTCACTTCTCTAGCACTTTTCTCTGCTTCTCCCCCATACCCTCCCCAAGAGAGGTTGTGCCATTGTTATCATGTCAAAATTTATCTTCCTCTCTTCAGCTGCCCCACTCAAGCTGTCTTTCGTACCACAGAGTTCCCTGCGTGGATCCTTCCATTCTCAACATTGCTCACTCTCATCTGCAAAAGAAACATTATGCAGAGTATAGAAGAGCAATAAAAAAGAATCTAATTCAGTATGTATCCATGATGAGTGTGTGAGTATGCGCGTACACGCATATGTGCATGCATGCACAAAGATCACTATCACCTTGGTCCTGGACCCAGGTGCTCTCATGAAGATATCTCTGTCATTGTTGTTTGACTTAAAAAATGCACCAAGCTGGGTACAAGCTGTCCTTGAAAGCTAAATGAAAACAGCTGGTAGCCTAACTGAATCATTTTTAAAGACTCTTTATCAGGTTGACTATTTTGAACAAGTGTCTGTTCAGGATAAGTCAAATCAGTTTTTTATGTATAAATTATTGGAAAAGGAGAAGAATCAGAATATAATGACTTCTTATTTTAGCAATTTGTCTGCAGCTTTACAACTGAATGTGAGTAACAGTCCCATCCATGTTAGGACAGACAAATAAATATCAACATTTTCTTAAGACTCCAGAACTGAAAACCACAATTCTAGAGTTAAAGATACAAAACTAAGTTCTGTCCTGAGTTTTTTCTCCCCTCTTCCCTTCAACACAGCATAGTGAAAACTAGCACAAAATTGACGATGAGATTTTTATGTATTGGGAAAAGAGCTTATCAAAAACTCATGTAGAAATGCCATGGCTGCATTGGGTCATGGTCAGCTGCCTTGAATTGATGGTAAGGCCCCAGTACATTCTATAAAAGTATATCTATTGCTTTTGTTTTGAGTGGCAATATGATTAATTCCACTACAGATTACTGTTCGCACAACTGCTAACCTGTTCTTCTCTGCAGGGATTGCATGAATCAAGGATGCACAAAGATACTTGAATCCACTGATTTTTCCACCATACCCTGGCATGACAAATTGTGGCAGATGTAATAGATGAACACCATCTTTATCAATACAATGAATTGAATTGGAGACCTGAAGAGGTAAAAGCATTAATCTTTACAACTTTAATTAATTAATCAGATTTTTGGTCACAGATTCATAACTTCTGCAGGTTGACCACAGGGAAGGAAAAATACTAACCAGGCCAGTGAGTTGCATAAGAACAAGGTTTTTATTAGGGTTGTGCAAAGCTTTGGTAGCTGATTCAATTTGGAGGAGATTTGGCGGCCAAATCTCCAAATCCAAATTAGATCGGGAGACTCATTAAAAGGTGTGAATCGAATCAGAAGCCTCCGAATCAATTCAGAGAGATTGGCCATAGACTACACAGGCAGCAATCCTCATCACGCTGGACACAGCTGCCTCCAGCTGGTAAGTCTGTTGTAGTGGGCAGATGGGGGAAGGAAGATGTGGGGGGAGCCCAGATCAATGCCCCCCACAGCTAGGGAGGGATTGGGGCTGAGGCTGGGACAAGCTGCCCAGCTAGGGAAGGGGTGGGGGGCTCCTGCCACTGTGCACCGCTGCACACCACTGGTTCAGGAGGTCCTGGGAGTGGGAGTGTGTCCCCAGCTCACAGGGTGGGCTGGGCTGTGCTGTGCTCTGGGAGACTAGCCCCACCCACCCATCACTGGGCTATGCTCCGCAGGGTGGGTGGAGCCAGGGCTGCGCTGTGCAGGGCAGGCAGAGCCAGTTCTGTGCTCTGGAAGGCTAGCAGCCACCTGCCATCAGGGTGCGCTCCGCAGGGTGGGTGGAGCCACGGTTGCACTCTGGGTGGCTAGCCCCAGCTGCAGCCCAGACTGGCTCTGCCTGCCCTACAGAGTGCAGTGGAGTGGTGGCTGTGGTGGGGGCTGCAGCCATCCTAAAATTGCCCATAGCCCGTGCCACTGGCCCTGCCCTGATCTGGGTGCACGTGTCTGCCCCTACGTCCTGCCGCTGCTTGCCTAGCTGGGGCTTGTCTGAGAGTTGTGGGGAGGCTGGAGCAGCTTCCACCGCTGCGCGCCACTTGTCTGAGGCAGCAGAGTGGCACCATCCTGCACTTCCCTCCTTGGATGGGTGAGCGGTGGGAGGGCATAGCCCCCACTCCATGGAGCACAGCCCAGCCCAGCTCACCCCAAACAGATCCTGGGGCACACGCCTGCTCCTATCCCCTCCTGAACTGGTGGCACACGGTAGTGTGCAGTGGCAGAAGCCCCCCTCCCCAAGTCCCACACTCCCATGCCCCAGCTGGGCAGCTTGTCCCAGCCCCAGCCCCAGCCCCAATCCCTCCCTCACTGTGGGGGCATTGATGTGTCCCCCTCCCCTCCCTTCCTCACCTCTACTCACCACAACAGACTTACCAGGTGGAGGCAGCTGTGTCCAGCATGGTTGAGGGCTGCTGCTGCCTGTTTAGTCTATGGCCAAATCTCCACATTGACGCCAAATCTTCTAAGCCAATTTGGCCAAATCAAATTGGGACAAGTGACTTGAATCACTGAATTGAATCACAGTCCCTCTGAATCGGCCGAATCTGAATTGAATACTTGCCACTTCGCACAGGCCTAGTTTTTATGGCTATAGTATGACTGGCAAATAGAATAAACAGTTTTCAGGAGAATTGACTGATTGTCTTTCAGAACTCATCTATTATACTCAGTATAGGAAATGGGATTAATTTATCTGAAAACAAATATACATTTTTTGGGTTGTAGGCCTTTTAATTTATCTTATTTATTTATTTATTAGATTTGTATGCCCCCCCTTCTACAAAAAGAACATGGTGATCTACCATAACAGACTAAATAACTTATAAACTCAGAATCAAATGTTAGAGTAAGATAAAGTAACAAAAGAGTTCCTCCAAGATTCCCTGCAGTTAAAAAAAAAATCTACCACAACCCATCTGCTCCCACTCTGTTTTCTCTCACCTCGGAGAGCACGTCCCTTGCCTTGCTTTCCAACCCCCACTCAGGACCTCTGTAAAACATAATAATGTTTCTCCTATATTCCCTCCTTCCCCAAGAAATATAATAGCCCTCTCTGTCTCTGCTGAAGTGCAACAGCAAAATGCTTTCAGGGGACTATATAGCTCAAGTGAGTTGTAAGAGATGCAAACCCCTTCAGATGAAGGTTATTGGTTCAGATTTACCTCAGGTCATAGAGAGAAAGGAAAGGTAGCTTGGGAGTTTACATAAGGTATTCTGTATTTAGAAGTATGTACATTTGCTTTCTAGTTATATATAGTCTGAGAGAATTACTCTCCAAGGGAGATTTTTTTTTGTAACTGTTCGGTTATTCAAGAAACCTTGTATATAATAATAACAAAAAATGAAGCGATATAGTATCATGAAAGAAGGTGGATAGTGTATCTATTACTGACATTTATTGACACTGAATTTAGATTTGGCTGTGGGAAATTAGGTGGTACAGTGGCTAACTCAGAAGTCTGAAAACAAGCTGCTTAGTGCTGCTGCTTGTTGTGGCCCAGATTGAGAAACCAAAATTGACTATTATTTTTACTCTGTTTTGTCTGTGAGACTTTGATTTCTTGGAGGTGGGAAATGGGGAATTGCTCAGCACTTTTTTAAAATAAAGCTTCTTTATGTTGTCTCAAAAATGGTAGTGAATTCAAATGGAGACAATCCAAATCACTAATCACTGTGTTTACTCTTGGTCAGGGTTATTTTGTGCCTTGTTAGACACATGTAAAAATAGGCTTTGCTGTTACTTACCAACCTTGCACAAGTGTTGTGAGACCTTTTCCATTAATACTAATTAATGTTTGCAAAATTAACTGAGAATCTTTGATGAAGGCACTATACTGAAACAAAGCTCAGTATTATGTGCAAAAGTTATTAAGGAGTATGGAGAATTAGTAAAGGATCATTTGTTCCTGCATTTCTGGAAAACTAGGTCAAGAAACAAAATAGGAATGAAGGAAATAGCTAATTTGTGGATTGTAAAGATCTTTAAGGATTTCTTATTGTCTTCTGAGACCAGCTTATAAAAAATAGTAGGAAGATCTTTTTTCTTAGACACTTTTACATAGTCAGCATACACTCTAGAGAAGTAGACTTGGGCACAGTAGGAAAAAGAAAGATTTAACAAAGTACAACATGGAATAGTCATCTTTTAGCACATATGTCTTTCATTTCCCCATCCTCCAGAAAAAGCAAAGTACATACTGAGTACATGAGAACCTTCTGCCATGATCTGGACCTAATTGGATTTGCACAAATTCTGATTTAATTTGCCTACATAGTGTATTTAATGCAATTTGAAACTACAATAGTATTAATATTCACAATACAAAATCTTACATAAAATTAACTCAGATGTTAATATTCAGTGATACCCCTAATCAAGTTTACTAATTTAATTAATTGCTACATATTTAGTAAAGGGAAAATATCATCATAATGAATAAATTACAAAAGATGAATTCCCACAGGGGCCATTGGGCAATGACAGTGTATAGCTGGGTAACTGGTTTTATTTTTATTGTTGTTACTGTAAGAAGTTTACCATGGACCAGGACATAATTGGGTAGGTACTGTGCAAATGTAGAACAGCAGCGACAACTGTCTTGGTCCCAAAGAGCTTAAAATCTAAATATAACACAAAAGACTGTGGGTAAATGCAGACAGACAGGGGTGGAGTGTCAAGGACACTGGTCGGCATGATAGGCTCTGGTCTCAGCACATCAGGAGCCTAACTTAGCTGTCCATTTATTTTAGGTATCAAGGCCCAAGGAAATTTAAGTAATAATTTGAAGAAGAACAGTAAAATGCAGATATTTCAGCACCTGGAGCAGAGGTGGTGATGGCAGGGGGTGGAGGGGATTGGGAATTATGCTGACCACTGTAAAGTAGGAGTGGGGTGGTGGGGTGCAGGGCATGGGACTGGACTGTTACCTACCCCTAGAGCGGCCACAGACCCACCCCTAGAATACAGGACATCCCCTGGGTGAGCAAGAGGTGGGGAGGGGACCACCAGCCCTCTAGGCCAATCAGTGGTGAGGGTGGGGTTTCTGCCTCCTCAGCCAATCAGCAGCAAGGGGTGGGGCCACTGAGCCCCTTGACCAATCAGCAGCTAGGAGCAGGGCTACCAGCCTTGCTCATCTGGGCTGTGCACTGCCCTATCTCTAAGCACAGCCAATAGAATCACGAGGACAAATGATTGACATGTATTTCCATCAATTAATTGAAAAACAGGATTTTTTGCAGTTGTTTTCTCATTTAGATGTGGACAAGGGTCAGAGGTTTAAAAACAGGACAGTCTGGTATAAAACAGGACCAATGGCCATTCTACCTGTCTCTGTTGTCTGTGTTTGGGCAGTAGCTGTTACAGCTCCTGCTGTAGCTGCATGAATGTAGGCTGCTGCAGCTGAGGGATAGGCTTGCTGCATGCTTGTACAGCATCCCAGCTGTCATGGACTCCCCAGGGCTTTTAATGGTGCCCTGTTTGGTCCCCCTTCCCCTGCAAATATGCTTCTGGGCACAGGACTGTCCCTGTCACAGCAAAGCCTCCTGGGCAGAGGGTGGACTCATTCCTCTATGGGGCTTGGGGTGGTGCCTGCCTGATTCCCTATGAGCTGCCTGCCCCTGCCATGGAAAAGACTCCTGGGGGTAGGGTGTCCCCCTCTAAGTTGGTGCCTAGGGCTAGTGCCCCCTCACCCCGCTCAAGTTACACTACTGGTGAAATGGCTTTGCAGATATCTACAGGGAACTTCTCCCAAGCATCAGGGGCAGGTGGAGGGGAAAGTACAAAGAGGCTTGTTTAAAAATTGAATGGAGGACAATCAAGGTTTGCTTCATGGAGTGATCAGAGGCAGGAGTTGACCCCTTGACATTGCGTGAGAAATAATACATAGGTGGGGAAAGACCTTTAAAGTGAAGAGAACTAACTTATGTTTGGTGTGAAAAGATGGGGGAGAAAGTGAAGGGGCCTATAGAAGTATGTGACATGGTCAAAGTGATGGTTAGGACAGGGGTTGTAAACTGGGGGTACAAGCCCCAGATTTCAAAACAGCCCTTGAAGTCTGCTGCAACTGGTGTAGTTTAGGGTAACTCTGAAGATACTCTAAATTATTCTTTGGAACTGAACTGCTATGTGGCAGGTTAGGGGCAGGGTACTGGTTACAGGTTTTCTGTGGTTCTCTCTGAGGTACATGGGGTACCCTGTGGCTAATGCCAAGGATCTAGTTCATGGGGTTTTCTCCATCAGAAAGCCAGTGTATGCATTTGTGACTGACAGGTCATTCAGTGAAAATTAAAATTTGCTTAGTGAAAAAATTGTAACGTTAAATGGTTCAGACATATTGCTTGTTTTATTCAGGAACTATAGAAGATTAATATTTTGTAAATATTTAAATTCACATTTTGTATATTTCTTGGTAGACAAAGATGCATGCTTTTGTTTGGTTTATGCATATATTGCCATAATCTATGGTAAGCAAAAAGAGCAATTTGCAAGATGGTTAAAAAGTAAAAATAAAAAACCCCTAAACACTCAGTCCATTTATGTTCTGAGTACAATAAATACCATAAATAAAACAAACTGGTTTTATTTTAGAGGGATTGATTTAAATCAAAGTGACTTAAATAATCCATTTTCATTATTTAAAAGGTCAAACTGAAAATCTTGATTTAAATAATTGGTTTTAATTGTTTTGCATTTGTATTTTCTAGTTATTTTCCTAAAGGAAAAAAAATGGCTAATTCTTACTGGTTTGTATAATTTGGTATTTTGGCTATCTAGGATACCGGCTGTCTATGTACATTTATTTAAGCAATTACAAAGTTTAATCTTCATTTATTCAGATATGTAATATGTTAAAAATAGTAAACCATAAATTCATTACTTACTAGATGATAGCTAATGTTTATTAATAAACAAGTTGCATTTAGATGGAAACGGGAATACAGTAAAATGCACAAAATAGCATTTTAATTACATAATAAAACTATATCAAGTATATTGAGTACATAAGGAAAAGGCAAATTTATCAAAATACATGTTTCTTTTTAAAACTAAAGCTTAGATCCAGCCAGGTTTTAGGTGATTAATGCCTATTCCCTGTTTGATTTCTATGAGGACCTAGATACCTAAGTGGGAGTTAGGAGTGTAAATACCTTTGTGAATCTAACTTTAACCAATGTGTAAAACAAGTGGTGCACATCTACACGTTCTAACTGCTCCGTGCTTTAGTACTTCCTTTTGGAAGTATTAAACTCCAACTTTTTTGTAGTTTATAGTATGCTTAGTATTATTAATATTAATATTGAAAAATAGTTTTTGAATAAAATGTATCTAATTTCAGTTAGAAATAACATTTAATTTTTAATTATCCAATCTATCTTTCATTGCCAAAAATAGCTGTTCCTGCAAGCAGGTCCATCATCTTCATCTTGTAGTAGTGGGCATAGAAGATAACTGCTCCTGACTATCAAGTACTAACTCTGACAGAGTTTCCTGTTGCTCAGTATCTTGTTTTATCTGCTTTTTTTAGTCCTTCCATATTATCTTTCTAAGCAATACTCCTTCACACTTTCACATTGTTATAGCCTCTTTTTTCACTCAAAGTTTGCCCATATATTTGTTCATAATAAACGTATGTTAACCCAATATGTAAAATTACCTTACAAAGTCAAAAAGATAGATTTTCATTAGATTTTTTGTACAGATGTAATATAAATTCATTCTAGAAGTACAGAGACAGTAGATAGGCAATATCTAAAATTCTGTAAGAGTGCTCTGGTTGTAGAATAAATTCTGATTAACAGTTGATAAACAATACTCTAAGATTTCCTACCATATGTAATAATAGAGGAGATGAAAAAGAATAAAAGTTGCCTTTGGCCTTGCTCATTTTACTGAACATTATGTCAAAAATAGATTTACTTTGATTCTTTGTATGAAATAAACAGAGTAGTAGGTCAGATTAGAAGATAAACTCACATGATCTTCTATATAATGGGTGTTAAACTGAAATAATGTCTTCCATCTGATTACATACATCCCAGATATTATGAGTGGGATATAAAGTTCCTTATCATAGTTCAGCAAAACATAAATATGAGTTTCTTCATGTAATACCATCACAGAAAGATAATTTTCTGATTTATTCAAATCAGTTTCTCATAGGTATACAAAATTATATTTATGTTAGCTAACGTTAAAGAAGATTATGTTTAGTCTGGTATGGAAGTTTTAAAAGTAACATTTAAATAATTGAAATTGAGTAAGAAGTTCTTCCAAAGTACTCACAAGTCAGCTTTTTCTGTAGGGGGAAATATTTTTGATTACTAGTAACTAGCTAAGAGAAAGAAAACAATGACCTCACAAGAGAGATGGCTCTTCTGCACATTCTAGCTTTTTTGATCTGAAACACATGAATTAGCTTTTTATTTGGTTTTTATTTTTTACATAAACCTGTATGTAATTGCTTTAGATGCACAATTTATTAATGGAAAATCAAAATAAAATGACCTTTGCCCAAAAATACCAAGAATTGTGCTCACACAGTAAATACAAAGCTACTGCTAGGAGCTCAGTAGGAAGAAAGCTTGCTGCTTTTTACTGGGGCAGAAGTGATCCCTGATATATATTGAAACATTATATGCTTTTTGCCCTGATCTATATTCAAGTTAAAATTATCTGCCATTTTCTAGTATGTCTCACAACCTTTGTAGGGTATTGCTTTTATACAAAAAATCTGTTTCCTGGATACATCTACACATGCAATTAATTTGCAGTAATAAACTCCGGAACATAGTATGCTGGAATTTATTGCTCCTGGGCACCCTGTTTGAAGGTGCACCCAGGATCACAACACATCGAGCTGGATCAGAGCATCCCTGGCTGGCAGGGAACCTGGGGGTCAACCTGCCAGCCTGGAGCTGCTCCCCTTGGCTCAACATGCTGCGGAAGGGCTGGCTGGGGCATGAGGGTGGCCTAGCACAGAGCTAGCTGGCAGGCAACCCCTGCTCTGAAGTACCGTCATGCCTCAGCCAGCTCTGTCAGCATCTACACGTATGTTGCTGCCCATGAAAAAATTCTGCAGCAGGATGGTACTTGTACTTACAAATACTAACCTGCTATGGAGTTTATTAGTTTCCTGTGGCCTAATAGGGCTGCATGTGTAGATGGTGAGACATTTACTGCGGAGTTAATTAGGCAACTCCACAGTAAATGTCTCATGTAAACACACCCCCTGATTATTTTGTTAATATATTCTCTTTTCTATGAAGATCTGCATGGATTTAGCTAAAACTATATTTAGCATGGAGGCTTGCCCTTATTCATTAGTAGGCTGTCTGGAGACTTCTTTACCTTATCGCATTAGTATAGGGAAGGCTTACATTTGTGGCAATTAAGGAGATATTTTTCTACTTCTAGAATATTTTAAAAGTTTTATTATATTAGCATATTAATATGCCATTTCCTTCATAATAAAGCAATAGAAATGTCTCTTAACTAGCATGTCCTAGGGGAAGTAACCTGGAGAGCCCCAGGCACTACCTGTGTGCAGGGGGTACAAAAATATATTTATTCCAGTATAACATGAGGCTTCCCCCCCATCAGCATGGGTGGAAAGCCCTCATCTTATACTTGAATACAAAGTGGAGGGAGGAGCAGGCAGCTACTGCAGCTCTAAGCCCAGGTCAGGGAACAAGTTAGACCCACACCAGCTTCCTGCCCCACCCTCCACTTCTCCTCTGCAGCTTCTGTGCCCCCTTACCCTCTTCTCTCCCCCTTCCTTTCTGGGGGAGCTCAACTCTGGCTTGGGCTGGGGTCTCTCCCAGGCACAGAGCACATGGAAACACCTTCCCCTTCCCAGCCAATAAGCAGCGCTGACACTGCTGCATGTCCAGGCAAGGGTTGAGCTTCCATGTGTTGTGCTCCTGGATGGAGCAGCCCAAGCAGAGCAGGGTCTGATAGTAAAGGGAGAGGGGAGAGGTGGGGAGAAGGAAGAGACAAGGGAGCAGTGTGGGAAGGGGCAAAGACTGGGGAGCTGGGGAAAGAGGCAGAGACTGGGAGAG
>NW_017728886.1:160037059-160044319 GCF_001723895.1 Crocodylus porosus
GCTGTGGGGAGCTGGGGGTGGGGGCTGTAGGTGGCAGGCATGATTGGAAGGCTGCATGGGGAAAAAAGTGGCTGGAGCAGAGGGCAAGGGGGCCACCTGACCTCCCTCCCACCAGTCACTGCTTTCCTTGCTGTAGCAGTTGCAGGGGGAATTTAAGACAACTCTCCAATACTTAGATTTGATCTTTGGAAAATTCTAACACATCTAGAAATTGTCTGTGTATAGAAGCTAATTATTGGGGTTTGGGGGTTGTTTTATATTCAGGGTCATCCTATATTGGAGTAAATATGGTATTTACCATATTGGTAAACACGCCAGTGCAATTGGCACCAGGGCACCCTGGTGCTGTTCCAGGCACTGCAGCTGCTCCAGGTGTGGAGCTGCCCTGAAACATCTCTGTATCTCTTCTTGTATTGAACTTAACCTGCTTAATATTTTTCTTTGTTAGGATTCTTCAAAAGGACAATAATATGTTATGTTGTGTATTACCGTAACTAACTTGATGTACCATAAATTCTTAGTTGACTCATCATATACCCATTTATTTTGTCATTTCTTTTTTGGTGGATTTGGTTTACAATGTTTATTTAAAATATACTCTCAAAAACTAAAAACAAAGAAACTCAAGCCCAGTGTATCTTCCAAGTTAGAAAGAAGACTATCAGAAGGATAATATTTGGTTTTCAGGTCTTCATTATTTTTATAGACTCTAAATTTCCATAGCTGCAGACCAAAGTTCCCAGAGGTTTTGTATCTCAAAGTATTATTTACTGTATCATAGGGATTTGGGCTTTATTCCTTTTGAGCTTGTTAGATGTACTACTTCACGGAAATAGTAGCCTGTAGAAGACAAATGAGAATGTAGAATGGGGTATGCCAGATTCATCAAAGTTACATGTTTAGTGCTGATCCAGTGATGTTTTGATAATAAAATAGTTTAAAATATGATAGCAAAATAACAGCACTGCCCAGCTTTTGCAGTAATTTTTATGAGGACTGTAAGGAGGTGCTCCACCTGCAGCTCAGCCTGAGACCCAGCTGCAGGTAGTCTGCCTGACTGGAAGGCTGGCAGCAGCTGGAACTGATAAGGAATGAATTAGGGTGGAGCCACAAAGAGGCATAGAAGCTCCAGGAGTAGAGTGTGCAAAAGGGAGAAAAGAAAGACTTGTGATGAGGTTGAAGCACAGAGCATTTTTAGGGCCTGAGAAAAGACTGTAGGTTTGGTTTATTTGTTATTTGGCATACTTGCTTGTTTTATTTCAGGTGGGACAGGTTTGCTCTGTGAAAAATAAACTGGTTAGAAACTCAAACCTTAAAACTGACTGGCTTTGAGAAGGAAGCTGACTGAGTGACCTGCTTACAGGGACACTGGTAGGGGTTCCATAGTTAAGAGAGATTTAAGGTACTCACACTTAAGAAATTCAAGAAAATCTTAACTTTGTAGTGGCAGGACATTGACAGTGCCTCTGTACCTCTACTTTACATTTGGCAGATGTTTTTGGGCTGTGTGTCCTGTAGTTATGAAAGTTAAGCAGTTCTAGGAATAGGTTAGGGAAACAGTTGTTTGGGGCAGGAGGTTATGCTAGATGGCCATCCAACGTTCCTTCTAGCCCTACTTTTTCTTTGTCTATAAGATTGAATTTAAAATGGGGATTTTTTTTCTATTATATATGAAAAACATAGCGTAGTCTTTCTAATGTTACAGGTGGGGAAGTGCTCAGCTATCTTCAGGGTCTTTTTCTCAATACTAATTTGGGTAGCAGGGTCATGTTCATGGCCTGGGGCAGGCCAACAGAGCACTTCAGTCTTCTTGATGTTGAGGGAGAAGCCCAAAGCTTGGGAGGTTTCTCCAAAGAGATCCAGCACAGTCTAGAAGTTTTCCTCAGGGTGTGCAAGGATGGCACAGTTATCAGCGTACTGAAGGCCAAGGTTGGTTGTTCTTAATACTTTGGTCTTTTGAGCAAAAATGTCCCAAGTTGAAAATCTCTCCAGTCATTAGGTATTCAGTGTCAATTCCTGAAGGAAGGTGGTCCTTAATGAGAGCCAGGATAACTGTCCAGAAAAATGGAGAATAGAGTTGTGATGATGATACATCCTTGTTTGACCTCAGTTTGGATGACAAATGGATCTTTCTCCAATCCACTAAAAAGAATGGTTGCAGTCATTTGGTCATAGAGAAACCTCAGGACCTTGATGTACTTTTCAGGACTTCCAAGCCTTGCCAGCACTTTCCACAAGACTTTGCCATTGGCTTTACTAAGGCCTTCGATTCCATTCATGAAGGCCATATACAGGTCCTGATGTTGTTCCTGATGCCCACCAGATCCAAGAAAGGCATAAAAATCCTGTTTCATGTGGAAATCGACCACACTAAGATTCTGGCAGGCCTTCCTCAGCAAGAGGTAGAAGATGCTTCAGGAGAATGCAGGACAGGATTTTCCCTGCTGTGGAAAGGAGAATGAAACCTTGATAGTTCCCAAACACAGACTTATCTCTCTCTTCTTGAAGATAGTCACACTGCTGGCATTCCTTATGTCCCCACAGATCTCTCTGTTATTCCAAATGCATAGAATAAATTTGCAGAGTCTCAGAACCAGTTCCTCATTGCCAACCTTGTAGATTTCAGTAGGTTTGCCATCTAGATTGGTAGCTTTTTTCTTGGATTCCTTGATGGCACTCCAGACTTCTTCTAGGACAGGATGGTTGGAAAGAGATCCCTTTTCAGGGGGTTGGGGGTTGGACTTGCTTGATGGTATCCACCATAGTTGACTCACAGTTAAGGAGTGCCTCAACATTCTTTCCATCTAGCTTGGATAGATTCATTGTCTTTGAGGAGTGTTGCGCTATCCTGTGATCACAGGAAAGTAGGACGGTGGGAAGTTGGGCAGTAGATAGCTTTCATTGCCTGGAAAAAAACCTATCCATATCAAGTTTGTCAGCATAGAGCTGCATCTCATTGGCTTTAATTTGCCACCACTGATGTTTGATTTCCTGGATCCTCCTTCAGCTTCTGATACATGTCCTTCTTCTGCTGAGATGAGGTATCACCTTGCCAAGCAGATTAAGCCCTTTTCCTTCAGTTGGGGAGGGCTTGGATCTTGATATCACTCTCGTTGAACCAGTGTTGGTATTGATGGGTGGTATAGCCACTGAATTCAGCACAGGCCACGTGGATGGTAGTTTTAAACCCCTTTCTCAGTGTTGCATTAATTTGTGGACAAGGCAGAGAGCTCTTCGTGAAGACGCTGGTGGAGATTCTTATAGAGATTAGGGTCTTGAAGAAACTTGGTGTCACAAGTCCTTCACATTGCTGTTGGTTGTTTGCAGTATTTTGGAGTGAGCCAGATATTTGTAATGGATCTGACAAGACAATGATCTGTCCAGCATTGGTTCCTCACATGGCTTGTGTGATATGGACATCCATTCAGTCATGGGTGCCCTAACAATAACATAGTTAAGGAAGTTCCACTGCTTGCTTCATTGCTTGCTTTATTCATTTATAAATACAAGAATATACTGTGCATGTAGAATGTAATATAGATAGAGATCTCTTTGTCTCTCTCTCCAGAAACTTTAGAATATAAATGTTGTTAAAACTGATCTCAGAACTATGGATTACATAGCAGAAGCAAAGTATCTTGGAAATAACATTAAAATATATAGTGGATTCATCAAACAAAAGAGCATTTAGGCCCTGTTTCTTCACTGACTTGAACCTTTTTCATTTACACCTGCAAAACATGAGTGTAAAATTTTAGTGTTTAAAGTGAGTAAGGAAAATAATCCCCCTATTGGTAAATGAGTGACTTAGGAGACTTGCAAGAGGATGGGTATCTTTACCCCAGACTGCTGATTTAAATCCAAGTTATAAATATCCAAAACTCATTAGTATCTAACAACGGGTTGGTGACCTCTAAAATGAATTAGTGACCTCAGTGAGAACACCTCCTGAACTCCTTGGGATAAAAGGAAGTGAATTTGCTAGCCCATCCTTTTATGGGATGCATCCTCCTGCAGATTAGCTACCATGGATGTCCCATCTCTGTATGCGAATGTCTCCTATGAAGACTGGTTATACACTATTAAAAATAAATTATCCCCAGTGAGAGAACTGCTTCTGTTTACATTCTCCCACTTTGCCCTTAGGCAAAACTGCTTCAGTCTGGGGGACTCCCTATACCTACAAATGAATGGCATTGCCATGGATACACATGTGGCCCCTTAATAGGCTAATATGTTAATGACAGACCTTGAGGGCTGTTTCCTCTGCAGCTGTCTTATCCCCCTGATATACTACAGGTACATTAGTGACATCTTCCATCTATGGACACAGGAAAAGAAATCTCTAGAGAAATTTCTCTAGGACTTTCACCCCTCCTGCAAGCTAAAGCTGGAACACTCCACGCAGCAGTTTCATTTCCTAAGCACTACAGTGAAGGTTTGCACCACATCACCACATTGTTTTGGAAGCCAAGTGATCACCACAGCTTTCTTCACACCAGCAGTTTCACCCTAAGCATGCCGCTAGAGTCATTGTCTACAACCAAGCTCTATGTTACAACTCTATCTACTCTGATTCCACCAATCAGGATGAACACTTTAAGAATCTGGAGCAAGGGTTCTGACACTTACAATATAATCCTAAAACTGTAGCTACTCAGTGAGGACTTGGACCTCACTCCAACCTGCTGCAGTACAACCCCAGGACAAGGACAAGGACAAGGACAACAGAGTTCCTTTGGTTGTTGCCCATAGCCCGCAACCTGAACACCTTAGACACATCATTAATGACCTCCAACCCCTCCTGGAAAAGTATGGCTATCTCAAGGTAGTCAGTCATTCCTGGTTTACAGATGGCACCTCAATCTCAAATGATGTCTCCTAACCAATATATTAACTAACTCTCATCCTCACAGGCCTTGCAATGGACCCAAATGTGTGCTGTGTCCCTGCTGCCCCATCAGCACAAACCGCATCATCGCCAGACTGAATATCAAGGAGTTCAACATCCAACAACTCTGCCAATATCATATATGCTGTCACCTGCTTACAATTCCTGTCTGCTGTCTACGTTGGACAGAGAGACCTCTACAAGTAAGAATGCATGAACATTGATCTGACATCAGTTGCAGAAAGACAAAGGTCTGTATCAGAACACATTAACCTCCCTGGACACTCCATTGCTAACCTCTGGATTGTTCTTAGGTAGCAAAATTGTAAAAGCCAGTTTGAATGGGAAATTGCAAAACAAGAAATTATCCACAAACTGAGTTGTGTTAAGTATAATTTAAACAGGGATTGCAGATTCTTATCTCATTACCCAGATTAGCTTTGTGACACCTTTTTATTTTGTTCCTATGGGTTCTTTGCTTCCCAGCACTGTCATCCACCTTTGCCTTTTTCCTTTCCCCTCTCTGCTTCCTCTCCTTCCTCTTTGTATTCAAATCACTCACACTACTTTATACACTACCCTATACTGTCCTTTTATGGCATCAGATGAAGTGAAATTGAGTTCCCAAAAGTTTGTGCTCTCATACATATATATCTGTATCTATATACCAGACTAGATGGCAAACCTACTGAAATCTACAAGGCTGGCAATGAGGAACTGGTTTGCCCCTTTTATCTACACAATCCCTCCTGTATAGCCCTCTATACCCGTGGTCCAGTCATGGGTGGAGTCCCACCAGGTCTCCGTTATCCCTATGACATCATAATTTTTTGCATTAAGCAGGAGGACAAGCTCCTCTTGCTTATTCCTTAAGTGCCTTGGCCTGCTGGCTTTGCAAGGGTTGCTCAGCGGGCCAGTAGTGGCGGTAGTCCCCCCGTCCCCCAGTGGGCTTAGTTTAAAGCCCAATGGAGCAGGTCAGCCAGTCTGGCTGAGAAGAGCCTCTTTCCCAGCAGGGAGAGGTGGAGGCCATCTCTTCCCAGCAGCTCGCTGCCTGTCTCGCCAAAAAGCGGGCTGTGGTCATGGAAGCCAAAGCCTTCCCGATGACACCAGCGCCACAGTCTTTGGTTGACTACGTGGATCCTCCTCTCCCTTCTCAGCCCGTACCCCAAGACCGGGAGGATTGAAGAGAACACCACCTGTGCCCCCAAACCCTTTAGCCCCGCTCCCAAATCCCTGTAGCGCCTCATGACCCAGCTGGGAGTGCTCCGAGCTGTGTCATTGGTGCCCACATGGATAAGGAGCATGGGGTAGTGGTCTGTGGGGTGGAGGAGCTTAGGGATCCTCTCTGCAATGTCTCGGATGCAGGCCCCAGGAAGCAGCAGACTTCCTGGGGTAAGGGGTTGGAGCAGCAGATCACCCCCTCAGTCCCCCTCAGGATGGAGTCTCCCACAACAAACACCTTTTATTTGGTTTTGGGGAGAGCGGGGGCGGTAGCTGCAGTTGAGCTTGTGTTGCCTGTGGGAGCAGGCTCTGCTGGAGCAGCAAGAGGTGCGTACCTGTTGCTAAGCTCCGGCGGGGCAGGGGCCTTGGTGTGGTGGGCCTTATGTCCCTTGACCACCTTGGTCCACACCCCTGACTGGGCAGAGCGGGAGGTCCCAGAGTCCTCCTTTGTCCTGGAAGGAGACTGTGGTCTACCCTCCATCTCCCAGGAGAGAAGGGCCTGGCAGTAGGAGTTGATCTCCTGCTCACACTCCCTGATGGCATGCAGTCTCTGGACTGTGGCCTGGAGCTCCTCCAGCTGGCGTGCCAGAGACCCCGAAAGGGAGCAGGCCATACTCCTGGGCCCCCAAGCCTGAAAAAGCGACAGGCTGCCCCCACAGCCAAGAGCCAGGGGCTCCGTCTGCGTGGAGCTCGGAACCATGGGGTCCGTCTGGATAGCCATCTCAGAGGTGCCGGGGGGGGGCCACACCCCGAGGGGACCCTCAGGGTGTGGTATGTGCCCATCCGTGTCATGCCTCTAGTAGGCTGGCTATGGCTGGGACTGTTTACCCTGGCGGGCTTGCAGGCAGGGTCTCGGGCCCTCCCCACGCACCCTCCTGCGCGAACTCTGCGCTAACTCATGCGCTGCCAGACAAGTGTTCCTGTTTGCGCGACTCCGGTTGCGTGGCTCCCTGGGGGGCTGGGCGAAGTTGGGGCCTGGGTGGGGCGAGACCCAGCCCGGCTCCACTCAGCTGCCTCCTCCCACTCTCTAGGGGTTAATCCCCTTCTACCACATGTCCTGCTTACCTCTGGTTGTGCTGGGGGTTGGCGGGGGGCTCTGCAGCTGCTGGGGGGTTTTGGGGGAGCAGGGGTATGGCGGGCTTTCACCC
>NW_017728886.1:160044419-160177376 GCF_001723895.1 Crocodylus porosus
TGGGGGAGTGGGGGCACAGCGGGCTTTCACCTGCGTGTCTTTTGCCACTCCTGGAGCCTAACTAAGGGTTTTTTTGCTGTTGGCAGGCCCTTTTAAACTATTCACATGCACAGTGGGCCTGCCGTTGGGAAGCTGCTCTCAGGCTAGGAGGGGCCCTGCCCACTGGAGAGGGGCTGGTAAGTACCCTCCCCCTACCTCTCTCTTTGTCCTTTATCTCTTACACATTGTATATTAATGTGAGAGTCTTGCAGAATATCATCTTTTCTGATGATGTGGTGGTAAAACTCAAGCAAACTATATAACTAATGTTTGACATGAAACAAATATTTTAGTTTAGAAACTGCTGACTAATCTAGAGTCATAATATTGGATTTTAACCAACCTTCCCTATAAGTTTCCTGCTTCCTCACTGCCTGGCTCACATTAATTTTAATAGACAAACCTAGACTAAGTGTTCAGTTTTTCCTAGAGTACGCTTCTGACAACTGATCCTTTAAATCTGTAGAGACAACCAGCTGCAGCCTGAAAGTAGTCATTTTCTCTGGGTCTGGCTTTCAACTGGTACATATTTACCTCTGTTTAGGATGATTTCTCCTGGCTTCATCTTTCATCGCTAAGGAAAAACACAACTTCACACAGTTAAATACAAAAGTAAAGGGTGTCATTGTAGAATTTACCGGAAATTTCAAATAAGGCAAATAGTTACATAGTAGTCAAAGGGAGTAATAAAGATATTAGTATGATTTGATGTAGCTGACTTCCCCAATTAAATTCCCTTTGTAAGAATCTGAGCATCCACATAGTCTCCTTTAATGTACATATATAGAACTAGGTATCTATACCCATTCTGATTTATGCTGGAATCTAATAAAATATGTTTCCTGGCTTACAGCCTACGTTCATTTACAGCAAGGGTGTTGCACTTATCTGGGACCATGGGCCGGGTCCATACTGTGGGGCGTTCTTGTAAGCAGGATCCAACAAAGGAGCAGCTGCAGTGGTGCAGTGACAGATGTGGGGGCAATGTGTTTGGAAGTCGCAAGAGTAGGTCCAGAGATGGCAAGAGGTCTGGGAGCAGCTGCGATGATGGCCTAAGCTTGTCATGGATAGCCTTGGCCAGCAGGGCCTAACGGCCCTGCATTCTGCCATTCAGTGTCCCCCAGCTTCTGATAGCCAGGATAGAAAGGTTCCGTGGGCTGTATATTTGACGCCCCTGATGTGTAGGTTTCTGTTGAGGTAGAATCTTAAAACTTGACGTATTTATTTATAATTAATATAGAAAATGGCTCCAATTGTTATATTTGGCCTATCAAAGGTTACTGAAAGATCAGGCTCTCTCATCAGATTTCAGCCTCTAACATATTATAGGTAACAGTTTTCAAAACATGATTCAGTGGTTTCAGTTGTGAAGCATCAACTTTATAGAAAAGTAGATCATTGGAGTTCTAGTTACTGTTTTATTCTCAAGATTGAACACTTTTATTGTTTGTTGATATTAGAAATTAAATCCTGTATAGCCTAAAGAACTACTGAAATAATTATACTGTAACAATGAAGGGTGAAATTGAGTCATTGAAGAGGGTAGGAATCTTTAGACAAACTATTTTCAAAGCTTTTTTTGTTAACATTAATTTTGATTTTTGGATATAAATTAGAATTTTGGATTAAGTACCTTTGCATATCTCTGTGTGAATAGGGTTTGGGAAGCTCAGCTGGGACAGGTCAGAGAGTTTGCTATCATGGGTGCAATGGGCAGGGAAGTGTGTGTTTTTAAACAGTAGCATAACTAGGGTAGGGAGAGTTGGGCACCTACCCTGGACATTAACTGTGAGGGTGTACCAGAATCCCTCCCTGCCAGGAGTCTTTGCTATGGCAGCAGGGTGGATTTGATTTAAATCACTGGCCAGGAAGCCTCCATTTAAATACTGTTTTCTACAAAAAGTGCATTCTTGTTGTTTGATATCCTCTGTTAATGTAACTTCTTGAAACTGCACTTTTAGAGAGAGGTAAGGACTTGATGCTGTGAATAGAAACTTGCAGAGAGACAGTAGGGCTGATGGGCAGGTAATCAGGTCTGTTATCTCTCATCTCCACATATTGCTGTTAACAAAGATATCTCCAGAGACACAAATCCACAGTTTGAGAACTGAAATTAAACATTACAGAAGTGCTTAATGGGATCTTCTAGACTGAGCACTGGGTCCCATTGGGTGGAGTGGTTTTCTTTAATCTTTACTAATCTTAGATTGGGCCCCTAAAATAGTCTGTAGCCTGTTGTGACCTATTTATAAATTTTTTCTAAAAAGGTTACATGAATCTATTGTCTCAAAGAGTATATAATTAGAAGTTATAATCTATATTCCGTGATGATAACAATATTTACAAAACAGGTGATGACAAAACCTGTTACATTTCAGTGCTATATGCTTTGTCTAAGACCCCGATCCTCAAGATACTTACCAATTTACTTATCTTCAGTTTAAATTAGTAGGGCTATTTATGGGCACAAAACTATATGCATGTACCTTTACAATATTGAATTCTAAGAGTTTATATGTATTTGATCATAGGTAACTGAGTATTGTTCTGGGCTAATGCAGTTGTAACAGATATAATGCTGGGAATTTGGGAAGTCAGGGAGAGTTAGATTGAACCTTTAATGGAAAAAAAAAAAACATTACTTGAGGGAAAATGGTTGACTCTCATACATTACCACTGTACCCTTTCTGCAGTTCATAAACAGGCATAGGTAGAATAGTGCAGCGGGGAACCAATGTTTCTGGCAGGTATGCCACAAATTAGTCTCGGACCCTCCCTGAGTGCCAAGCTGATCTTTTTCCCTTACCTGATCTGCTGCTGGGCAGGGAACACAGGACAAGGAGTGGAAAGCCCAATGTGATACTCTGCTTTCTGCTGTCTGTACTGTTCTCCATGCCTGATCTGATGCTCTGCTTGCTTTCTGCTCTTCACCTTATCTTCCACTATGCTTCTTGTCCTCTCTTCAATCTGATGTATGCCATATAGAGAGGCTGCCTATGCTACTTATGCCACAGCTTTGCTACCGTTGATCTAGTGTAAGGAGAAAAGCTGAATTTGTTAGACCACTAATGTACCCCTTCTACAATTCCTAAAGGGGCATAAGTAGTGTGATTATGTATATATCTGGTGATTATGTATATATCTTATCTAGTGAACTACCAGTTTTACTGAAATGTAAGATATACTGAGAGAAATTCCTCCTTTAGCAAATTGGCATTATTATTATTTGTCTTTTGATAGGGTCTGAGCCTCCAGTCAAGACTGGGACTGCTTTGTGATTGCTGAACAAATACATTCAAAAAGAAGCAAAAAGAGTTTATGGTATACATTACAACAGCATGTGTTAGCTGGAAAATTACAAAGAAGTTAGCTGGGAGCTGTATTCTTATGGAATTTGATTATTATGATAAAAGCATTCCATATTGATTGCTATTGATGGCTTTAGATAAACATAATGCACTGAATAATGTTGCAACATTTAAATTCAAGTCTCATTGATGCAGTTTGAGTGTATTGGGTACTGACAGTGTTTTCCATGTTGATCTAAATGGTAGATTACTATCAGGTCCATAATGTTTTTAGTTTTTTGAGAGCTGGCCTTACCAGCCCCTATACATTGCATTTTTAATAGAGATACCAAGCTGAGAAACTTACACATGTAAAATGACCCTTTTAAAAATATATAATAATATATTGCATCTAGCATCACGAAGAAAAATAGGACCTTTTCATTGTTTAAATCACAGATATTTCCGTGTGAAAAAGAGCAGATATGCACAAATTAATGATTCTTTAATTAATAATACAGTTGTTTTAGTAGACATTTACTGAATATTCCTATAGGCCAAAATCTAAACAGCAGCACCCAGGCTGAGTTGCTAGGTTTGGTGCTTTGAAGATACATTGGGCAGAGCCCGAGAAATACTTCCAGTCAGTCTGCATAGGGACTACAAGCATAGGCGATGGAAGGGAGGGGTTAATGGGGCTTAGCAACGCCCAAAAGAGGGGCAGTGGTAGGGCCACAAGGCAGTCTGTTTGTGGACTTCCAGCAGTTGCAACAGGGGTGGGGAGGGAGTGGAAGTGGGGCTGGGGCAGGTGCTGCATAGATGGGACGGGGCAGCCCTGGTATAGACCTCGAGAGGATCATCCAGGGGAGTAAGGGGGTGGGGGCACAGCTCCTGCTGCTATGTGCACCTGGGAGGGCATGGGGGGCATGTGCCCCCACATCTGCACAGGGGGAGGTAGGCTGCTGCTGCAGGCTGGGGCCAGGGCTGTGCCAGGCTCTTCCTGGCAGGGGGGTTGAGCTGTGCTGCATTCAGGGTAGGCAGTGGTGCTCGTAGGGAGTATGGGGGGGGGAGGGACTGCAGCCACCCCAAAATTTGCTGTAGCCTCCCTGACTCCCCCTCCCAGCACCACCACCACCACCACCACATGTGCAGCATGGCCCAACCCCCCCTGCCAAGAAGAGCCTGGCACAGCTTCAGCCCCTGCCTGCACTAACAGCCTGCCTCTCCCTGTGCAGATCCAGGGGCACATGTCCCCCATGCCCTCCCTGACTGCACACTGTGACAGGAGCCACTACCCCCTCCCTGTGCTGGGCAAACCCCTGGACTCTGTCCCACACCCCATTGGGGGGGGCGGTCTGAGCATGTGTGCATGTGCTTAGACCCCCAAAATAATTTTTTCTCTCTCCACCTAGCATAGAATACATGGAATAGACTTTGTAATGTATAACATGACCTTCCTACAGGGATCACATGGCAGAGAATTCCTGCTCTTTCTCAAGCTGCCTATTCCTTGCTCTATTCCTTCTCCTACAGAGAATGGTAGTAGATGGGCTGGTATCAACCTGGAAGGGTGTGGGTAGTGGCGTCCCTCAGGGTTTGGTCCTTGGACCTGTACTCTTCAATATCTTCATCAGTGACTTGGATGTGGGTGTGAAGTGTACTCTGTCCAAGTTTGCAGACGATACTAAATTGTGGGGTGAAGTGCACACTCTGGAGGGTAGGGAACAATTGCAGGCAGACCTGGACAGGTTAGAAAAGTGGGCAGTACACAAGAGGATGCACTACAACAAGGACAAGTGCAGAGTGCTGCACCCAGGGCGCAGAAATATCCAGCACACCTACTGGCTGGGAAGTGACTGTCTCAACAGCACAAAAGCAGAAAGAGATCTTGGGGTCATAGTGGACTTCAGGATGAACGTAAGTCGTCAATGTGACAAAATCATCAGCAAAGCTAACCACACTTTATCATGCATCAGCAGATGCATGACAAATATATCCAAGGAAGTGATACTTCCCCTCCATGTGGCATTAGTCAGATGGCAGTTGGAGTACTGCATCCAGTTTTGGGTGCCATACTTCAAGAAGGATGTTGATAGACTCGAGAGGGTCCAGAGGAGAGCCACTCATATGGTCAGGGGCTTATAGGACAAGCCTTATGAGAAGAGATTGAGGAACCTGGACTTCTTCAGCCTTCACAAGACTGGCTGCCTACAAATTCATTAGGGGGATGCAGCAAGGGATCACAGATGCTTTGTTCACCAGGGCACCACTTGGGGTAACAAGGAACAATGGTCACAAACTGACAGAGAGCAGATTTAGGCTAGATATCAGGAAAAACTTATTCATGGTCAGTGTGGCCAAAATTTGGAACGGGCTTCCAAGGGAGGCAGTGCTCTCCCCTACCTTTGGGGTCCTTAAGAGAAGGCTGGATAGGCATTTGGCTGGTGTCATTTGACCCCAGCACTCTTTCCTGCCTGGGCAGGAGGTTGGACTCAATGATCTGTTGAGGTCCCTTCCAACCCTAGCATCTATGAATCTATGAAACTGTTGAGGCTTAGAGTTGTGCTCTGCAAGTTTGCAATCCTGTATGCTGCAGTCCTCAGTTTCACTGGTAGGAGCTGGGCTCTGTCCGTCTTCATTCTACTCATTTCAGGCATATCTGAGAGTTTAATCACCTAACTTTTTAATTTGAATGCAATATTATTTAACAAAAATCTTGTTTAAGTCAGCACCTTCCTCAGTGAAAACTCAACAGAATTGTTGAAAATAAGAAATGAGTTTTTAACAAAAGTGAAACATCTTTGTACTCAGAGTTGTTACATGCTGATCATATATTAATGAGACGGGGGACCTGCAGAGCGGATGGCTCTTTCCTGGCCTGGTCCCTAATACTTCAGTGATGTAAACATTATTAGATCAGCTGAAGATCATGTAAGTGAGTAGAACTCAAGACCTCTTCTGGAATTATACTCAACATTTCTTCTATACTGAGGAATGCAAGAGGATAAAAAGTTTTGTAGATTTCATATAATCTCCATACTGTTTAGTACAGATTTATGGACTTTTTCTGACAATCTGAAAGTGGTATTGAGGCTAGAGTTGTAGCTCAGTATATTTCTAGGTAAGTTAGGATGAGTTCTTACAATAAGAGGTTCTCTAATAAACTTGGTCTTTGTCTGGGTTTCTGTCAGGTGAAGGGAATAACAACCCATTGATTAAGCCCACTGAGGGTGCAGACAGAAGTGCAGCTCCAAGCTGTAACTCAGAATGATTTTTGCCAAGTGTTCTGAGTTACAACATTATCCCAGACCAAACAGACATTCACTGTTGGTTCCAGGGATGAGGGGCATCTAGCTGTGGCTGGGAGCGTGCAGCCAGGCGCTGATAGCAACAGCCAGGCATTCTGCCAGTGTGCAATGGAGGGAGCTCTTTTTTGGGGGTCCCCAGCTGGTGCTGAAGGGTGGGGTGAGTGAATTGGAACCCCCCCAACCTCAAGGGGGCTGCAATATACCCACTCCACCCTCCGGGGGCCTGAAAGACCCCCACACTGAATTCCCTCTGCTCCTTTCCCCCTTCCCATTCTGAAGACAGCAGCAGGCTGGGAGCTCTACAGGTACACAAGAGGCTACATTTTGTAACATCTTTATCTGATCCCTCAGGCAATGAGGGATCAGATTTTCACCCAATTGGCCACTTTTTAAGTTCTTTGCAGCTGTGCCCTTGTATTTGGTCACAGGTGTAAACTGTTTTCTGTGGCCAGATCAAGTGAAAAATTGTCCCTTCTGTCTGCACCTTGAGATAACCAACAATTAAGACCTGAAAGCATAACTTGTGGTCTTGCTAAGGCTGAGAGGAATGTATTAGTAGACATAAAATAAAAATCATGTATAGATGTTCAAATGAATACTAAGTATCTTGTCTAAGTCAATGAGAGGCAACCTCTTTGGTATTTGTGTCGCAAATTAGCCCCACATCCTCCCCAGTTGCCACTCTGATCCATTTCTCCTGCCTGATCTGCTGCTCTGCTTTCTGCTTCCTTTCCTATTCTTCCTGACTATTTTTTCTGCTTTTCTTTCTGTCCTCTATGTCACTATGCTGCCCACTGCATTCCTGATCTGCCACATGCCACACTTGTGGTACCTGTGCCAGGGGGTGGCCACCCCTGGTCTAAGTCTTGAACATATATAAACATATACACTGTGCATGTAGCAATCTGTCAGGCTGCTGGGCTTATAGACTTGCTTAAATTTGTCAAGAATAACCACAAACTCCTAATTCAACACTTTAAAGAATAAGGGAGGCTGATATTGGAACACAGACTGTAGTCTGGCTCTAGTCATTTTGGTCAGTGTATTGTATTACCCTAATAATCATAGTTATATACTGAGTGGATATGGGAATAAATAGATATGAAGAAAGAATATGTCTTGCTCTGCCTATTTTATTACATCAAGTAACTCTGTTTGAAAGATTCACTGAGAGTAAAAAAACCAAATCTTTACAAAGACTATACTCCTCAGACAGATCAGCAGCTGAAATTCATTACATCTATGTTTAGGGATACAGTATTGAATCAAAACCCTTGTTTTTACGGTATATTAGAAGGTACTGGGCAAAAGTCTCAGCAATAGTTTAGCAGACCTGAGCACCAGTCACATAAGTAGTCTGCCAATAGAAATAGAATAGAAAGGAAAAGAAAGCAAAAAAGGAAGAACAGGCAGTAAAGGGACGCCAGAAAGTTCAGAGGTGACAAGCAGACTCAAGCAGGCATATTCAAGAAGCAAGTTGTGCTAACTGGGTCCCTGAACTAAGAAGACCCTTTGGTTGACTTGATCACCATGAGTCTTTAGAAAGAAGAGCATAGGGAACTGAATTAATCTCATTTGACTTTAGAGAACATATATATATATATATATATATATATACACACACACACACACACGTGTGTGCATGTATCCATGGCTCAAGGCTTGATTCCAGATATTTTTTTCTTTCCAGAGTTTGGAGGCTATCAAGAACCTCTAGGTCACTGAAAAGAATGTAGAACTAGAAAGCTCCTGTTTTTCTACCCTCTTAAAATAATACTGTTTTCACCCCATGTTAATGTTTCAAGTATTTGCATTTCCAAAATAAACAGACCGTGAATTTGCTGACTATGTGTCTTCACACAAGGACATATCTGAGCCAAAACAATTCTTTCATTTTCAGGCTCATCTGTCTTGATCATTACATCTGCAGGCGTGTATTGGCCTAATTCATGCTTGCAAAAAATATTTTTAATTGTAGAAGCAACATCTGTAAGGGGAAAAAACTGCTGGTAGGAAGAAGGGAGTGGAAAGCTTGGTCAGCAGAAACAAAGGAATACCTAGAGAGATAAGAAGATGTGAGCTGTCAGTTAAAGGGGAACAAGCGTTGCCTATCTCCTATAATAAAAAAGCTACAGGGAGGAAAAGGTTTAAATTCCTACCTCCTCCTTTCATTTGGCAACATGAATTGTAACTTTAAAGGACAACATCTAAGTTTGTCATCCACTTTGTCTTTCATTGACAAAGAATTAATTACAACAAGTATATTTCTTCAGAGAAGAACATAGGTTCAGTACTTATTCTATATTTTGGATGCCTTCTTGGTATGTCTGTATAGCAGGTTGGCCCCTATTTTCCACATGTGTAACTGGTAACTATACTGCCCATCTGAAGTTTTGATTTTGTATGTGGGGTAAAAGATGGAGACCTTCACTTGGCAATCTCTGTCAACTGCTTTGGTGTGACCTAGATCATCAACAAGGTGATCAAAAGGTGAATGATGTTTTTTCAGTCCAAAAAGCAATTCAGGTGGTGATTCCAAGCAATTATCTTGGGAAAAATAATGGGGTGTGCAAGTAAATATGTCTTAAGATGGATGGCAATAAGTCTGTAAAAATACATGCTATGTGTATAACTTCCCTGAGCATATGGGATTGTCACTGAGCTCTAAGTCAGGCCTGCTTCTCTTGCTGATTGTTAAGAATTCTTTCAGGGTGAGATAAGTGCAGGTTACTATAGCGGAGAAAAGCATAATAAAAAGAAATGGTTGGAAGTTAAAATTATTTCAAAATAAAAAATAAACATGTTTTGTCAACAATCATAGTGGTGAACTACTAGAACAAACCACCAAGGGAAGCAATTGATTCTACATCTCTTGATATTCTCATCAAGGCTAGATGCGTTTCTGGAAGTGAATTTTTAGACAAACACAAGTTAAGAGTGTCATTATATGAGTAACTGGGTGACATTCTGTGGCCATTTATACAGAGGATCAAACTAAATAATCCAATGGCCCTTTCTGGTCTTAAAATATATGAATCTATATATTGTACTGCAGGTGGTCTTCATTTCTCTGCTTCCTTAAGGGTTGTGGGAAGCATAACATAAATGAGAGCTGTCCTAAGACTGAAATAACCTATCTCTCTGTACAGTAGTTGATGAAGGATGGTAAAACTAAAACAGAGATGAGTTAAGCAATCTGTCTCTATTGTTCAGAAGACTAAAGAAGACAGGTCTATAGCATGAGGAAAACTCATTAATGGCACTGTTTGAGCAATTTCTTCCTAATTTTTAACTTCCTCAGATCAGCCAAATTACTGGACTAGAAAGGACTGCATTATCTTCATATGATACCCTCATCCCCATAGGTTTTTTCCACATACAACAATTTTATTTAATGTTTGGTATCATAAATAAACATGTTATCACCCCCCTTTAGTAATGCGTCTGCATCCATTGCTAGGATATAGTTTATTCCTTACATATATATTTAAAAAAAAATCCTCTTTTCTCTTATTGGTATTAGTTTCCCTGATCAATTTTCAAATTTCTGCACTTCATCATTTTAACTTATATTAATTATTATCTATTTCCTCCTCATTGATTTGGTATTTTATTTCTAAAACTGTGGGTTACTTTACCACTGAACCAGGACGGTATTTTAGCAAATGTTGCCCCTTTTTTTCATTGTGTAAGTGAGGCTTTTTGGCTGTCTGATATTCTCTTCTTAAAGAATATGTAGCTTGTATTAAAACTTTAGTCTATATTTCCCCCCTCGATTAATTTGACTCATGCTTTTTCTCAGCTTTATGAAATTAGCTTTTTTGAAGCACCAAAACAATCTGTTTAGCCATATTTAATAGAATCCGATCATGACTTTGGGTGCCTTTTGGGTTGGCTGCAATATCTTTTGTGCTAGAAAATTATCATTTGTCCACGTTGGTGATGATGATGATTTATTACTGGCCTGCAGAACATGGCTCCCAAAGTGAAGTCCCCAAAACTGAGGCAGTTCTTCTTTAAACAGCTGAAAGACAAAGAAGTTATCTGCAGGGTGAAGATGGTAATCTGTAGCCACTGAAGGCTTCTTGGGTGCTGCAATATATTTTCCTGCCACTAGGAGATTCTTGGTGGGGTTGTTACAACTCCTGCACAGAATGCAAAGGAAGCAGGATTTGAGCTGGGAGTCCAGGCTTTTCAGTTAGAGTTTGTTGTTGGTGTTGTAGCATTTGGGAGCCCTAGTCATAGCCTAGGATTGTTGTCTTAGGTGCTGTACAAACATGGAACAAGACTGTCTCTGCCTCAGAAAGATTTATGGTCTACCTTCAAAGCAAGAGAGAAGAGGTAGATGTAGCGAGGTACGATGAGGCAGCCTAGCCACGACATGGAAGAGTAGTTTCTGAGCTGGAAACACCGATTATTGAAAGGTGAGGCTTCTGAATTTATAATATGTGGTTTTGAGCCTGGACAGGCCATTCTTATCTTATAGTGAATTAATTTAAAATGTTGCCTTGTGTGGCAAAACATAAACTTACTAAACAAGTAAGCTTCCAGTTGTATTTCTGCCTATAGATTCAGATTACTTCCAAATCTGTAGTAGTATAGTATGTGTATGTAGAGAGGGAGGTGAAACAGCTGAAGTTGTTAATCCCAGCTGTGTGCTGCAACTTAAGCGGGAGAAGTTACTATAGTTTTCTTTGTGTGGGCATTTTTAAGTGGAGCTGCAAGTGCTACCAAGTTCTGAAAAGAAGTACTGGAGAGTTTTGGATGGGATACTGAAAAAGAAACGCCTAAAATCAGTGGCTATTTATGACAATTTGGCCTTTGTCTCTTTCCTTGAATGTTAAAAATATACTGGTAGGTGGGGCCCTTAAAAGATGCCTATTGGATCTGCCCACTCTCTCAACTTTCATTGTAGTAGGTTAAGGAATGTTAGAAGCCATAGATGTCTGCAGGACACTAGTGTGGGAGTGTGTGTATGAAGGGTGAGAATAAGGTAGGGATATGCTAAGGTGATAGATGCATTCAGTTGCATAGGTGTTCACAGGGCTTAAATCACCCTAAACATAGCATGCCCACTCTAAGTTAGTTTGCTTCAGGAGGTAAACTAACTTTATTTCAGCTGGGGTTAACCAGATTTAAAATAGGTTAATCTGACTTAATGGACACCTGCATACGTTCACAGCACAGTCCTGCCCTAGCTTCAGTGCTGGGGCACTTTAATCTGCCCTGTCACCCCTCCCCTTGTGGACCTGTCATCCCTGACCTAACCTGTCATCCCCTTCCCTTCCTGCCTGGCCTGCTGCTGCTCAGCAGCCCAGCTCAAGTTAGGTTTAGGCAGGTGGAAGTAAGCCGCTTAACCTGAGCCAGGTGATTCCAACATGCCCTATGTTGACTGCTGCTGCTCTTTTTGAAGAGAGGGCTGCGGAGCTGAAGGCAGGAGCCTAGCAGAGACTTTGCTAGTGGGGAAAAAAAGAGACAATCCTAACATCTCAGTCAAGTAAGTTAAGGAAACTGGAAAAAAGTGACACCAAGACAGAGTAGTGGTAGGGGAGATGCAGAGTGAATGAAATTGTAAGGGGAAAAAAATGACTTATCAAAAACATGGTAAGGCAAATGTCTGTGTTACTGAAGAGGATCCTGCCTTTATGGCAGAATGTGACAAGTAGCGATAGGAACAGCAGCAAAAAGGTGCAACACAAAATAGAGAGATGGCATGTGGAGTTTGTAAAGGAAGCAACAGGTCTCCAGGTGGCCCCGCATCAGGACAGTGAAGAAAATCAGCTAGGAAGACAAGGAGTTCAAAGCAGGGGGCAGGTCAGGTGGGAAAGGCAGTGGGGTGAATTTAGGAAGAGTGGAAGCCCTGAGTCAGGCAGGCTCAGGTGAAAGTAGGGTGGCTATCATACAGGACATTCTGGTTTTCTGCTACTCTGTTCTCTGTTGATACAAAACCCAATGCCTGTATGTCCTCTAGTTTTCTCTTCAAGAGAAAAATAGCAGACATAAAGGTGTCTGGTTTTGCATCAATAAAGGACAACTGGACTGCCCCCTGTGATGGCCACCCTAAGGGTGAGTGAGTGGAAGGTTCAGAGGGAAGAGGCTTCTGTGGGGATGGGCTGAGGGCAGCTGGGATGAGTGAAATGGGAGGCTGGGAAGAGCTGAGGGAGGCTAAATGGGGAGAAGCAGAGGCTGTGTGGGGAAAGGAAGGCGGGGGGTCCGAGTTGCTCTGACAAGACACTGAGGGGGCCTGGGGGGGAGAAGCAGAGGATGTGTGGGGAAAGGAAGGCGGCGGGAGGTCCGAGTTGCTCTGACAAGACACTGAGGGGGCCTGGGGGGCTGGATAGCCCCAGGTTTCTGCCACTTTGCTGGAGGGAAAGGAGCTGTGTGTTCCCTGCCAAAACCACTTCCCCGGGTCGTCCTCCCCACCCAGCTTAGAATTGGACAAAAACTGGGTGGTGGGGGGCAGGAAAAGCTGCGGGGGGGCTCCGCAGCCTGCATCTCGCACGTGCACACAAAGGGACCTGGATAGAGCCCGGGCGGCGGCTTCTCCCGCCGGGGTAATGACTCCAGCCCCGTCCCCCCATGATACATTACACACACGAGGCGTCGGAGCGCTTCCCTCCAAACTTCCAGCTGGGGGCGGGGGGTAGGGGCAGTTGTGTGCTGGGAGCGGGGTGTTTATCTGGCGGGGAGCCGGGCACTGATTGCGGCTCCGGGGCCGCACCGCGCTCCCTGCAGGCGAGGCGGCTGGAAAGTTGTTGAGCGGGGAAAGTTGCGAGACAAAAGCGAGGGGAGTGCGTCTCCGCTCCTTTGTTCTGCGTGGGGCGGGAGAGGAGGAGGGGGTGAGGACCTTTGCGAGAGAGACCGGCTGAGCCAGAGGCGCGCTCCGAGAGCCGGCGTGATCAGCAGCAATTAGGCTCTCCTGCAGATCCCCCCTCTCCCCCCCAGCAAACCCAGCCGGGCGCTGCCAGGAGGAAGGTGCATCCCTCTCCAAGGTGAGCCCTCCCGCTTGGTTTTTCTTTTGTTGAGAAACTTCCCCCCCTTCCCAAACTTTCCCCCCTTTGTGGATTTTTACTCCAGAAAGTTGCTGGGAATGCGATGGGTGGTGCGGGCCAGGCGGGGGTGGCCCCGGGGCTGTGGGGGTGGCGGGTATCCTGCCCCCGCTTTGTCCGCACAGGGTGGGTGTTGCGGGGGGCGATCACGGCAGGGAGCCCCCTCGCTGCCGGGGCTCGCTTCCCAGGGATGCTGGGCCCGTGGCTGCGCTTTGTGCAACAGGTAGAGATGCCGAGGGCTTTTTGTTGTTGCTGCCGTTGTGGCCACGCCTGGGCTTTTGTGGCCGCTGTGGATCGGGCCTCCAAAAAGTGAGAAGAGGCCAGAGGCTTAGCGACTCCGCTCCTCTGGTCCCTTTTGGGGGGGGCGGGGGGTGGGGGTTGGCTTTGCTTGCACTTGTTTGGCTTTTGGGGGGTTTTGCTTTTTTTTTTGGTGTGTGTGTTGCCTTCGCTTGTCCCATCAGATCGGAAGAGATCAAGCTGCCTGAAGCCAGATCCCGAGGGGACCGACTGGTTGCCCCCCCGCCCGGCTGTCAAGGGCCTGCGAACAAAGAGGGGCATCTCCCAGAGAGGAGGGCTTGGGAGGTGGCTCGTCCCTCCCCTTCAGCGGGGTGGTGTCCTGCAGGGAGCTGGGCCCAGGATCAGGGAGGGATGGGGGGCACTGCAAGATGCTGTCTGAATTGGCGGGAGGGGAAAAGGCAGTGTCGGCCCTGGGTCTACCAGGAAGGGGGTGGGGGGGACCTGCTGCCGTTGCCTGCCTCTTTGTCTGCGCAGGGAACTTGAACAAAAGGAGAAACTCGGATGAACTCCCATCTCTCTTCCTTTGGGTGAGCTCAGCTCAGTTTTGCACCTTTCCCCCGCAGGGAAACCCCCCCAAACTTTCCCCACTGAAAGCCAGCAGCCCCTCAGTCTGGCCACAGGGTCCCTGCATTTCCTTCTCAAGAGTTTTAAAAGAGGGAGAAGGTAATGTCTAGGCTCCTCTGTTCTCTTTCTTCTCTCCCTCTAGGGCAGGCTTTGGTGAGACTGGAAGGGGCTGAGTGGGGAGAAGGGGGGGGGGGTGGCGGCAGACTCCCCGCTCTTTCTTTGTACTTTTAGGAGCACAGGCAGGTATTCTTTGTTTGAGCTGCAGCTCAGCCCCTCTGGATCTGCTTGTGTAACAGAGTGGCGGGCACTGATCTGCATCTCCCCCCTGCCCTTTTGCTTGGGATTTGCTTTGTTCAGGATCTTTAAAAGGTTGGGTGTATATTTTTCTGGGCAGGGAGGGGAGGGGAGAAGAAAGAGCTGAGTAAGAAAACTTCTGAGAAGTTATCAGAACAAGAGAGCTATGGGGATGGTGAGAGGTCTGTAGCAATTCTGTGGAAGGATGGGCTCAGATCTGGGGGAGTGCCAGGTAATTGAGACCTCCCTAATGAAGAAAAGGAAGGGCATGCACAGTGTGTAGAAGGCCGTATAACTAATTTGGAGACCCTCAGAGAGACCATTTGATTGAAGCTTTTGGGGGCAGAGAGAATTTGGATGGCCAGCTACCTAGGTGAATTAGTTTAGACTCCCAGCAGCCTACTTTATTTCATCTTTTGTTTCGTTCCTTTTCTACTGTAATATTTTTGACATTTACATTTTCTATTCAGTATGATAACTTTGGAAAAGTTTCTTTGTTTACCCCATGCTTTTCTGCTCTTATTTTACCTCATCTGTTGCTTTTGTAACAGAAACACTGAATAAAAACTGCTTCTTCCCTCCCTTTATTCCACTTCACCTTTCTCCCCCTTTTCTGTGTCATGTTCTCTTTCTCCTTTACTCCTTTCTCTTCCTTCCCCCCACCACACTCCTCTTCTCTCCTGTATTACATAAGACTCTGTACTTTTCCAATCTGCATCTATTGCCACACATTCTTCAACCTCCCTTTTCCTCCTCTTGGCCAAAATTTCTCCCTCTCATGTATTTCCTTGCCTTTTCCACCAAAAATCTTGTGGTCTGTTTTGTCTTGTGTCTTCCCCCCCAACTGTGCACACACAGATCAGCTTAGGGCCCTCTAAAACCTGTCCAACTGTAAGCACTTTTTTCCCATGGCCCCTCCAAAATTATCCTTTCACACATGGCTTGTTGCACACATTCTCCTCCTTAACAATAGTCCTCTTTTTCCCCTTCTCCACATGTGTGCATCACCCTTTACTCTGTTTTCTATATACAAGCTTATTTTCTTCTCACATGCTCATTCCACCCATGGCAGAACCAACAGAGCATTTCATTCCATTCCTCTTCAACACATGCAACCCTTATCTGCACCAGCGTGGCCCTCTCCCCTATATTGTCCCACTATTGTTATTAATTAAGGAACCACATCAATGGTGGCAGTGGGTGGAAATACAAGTATATACAAGCAATTGTCTTTAATTGCTCTGTCATTTGTTTTAGGAAGATTCAGGTCTCAACAACAAATGCAACCAAGGCCTTGGCTACATTAGTGTTCCTTGTAACAGCAAGAGAAGAGATGTAACAATAAGAGAAAGCTATTATAGGCAGGGAAATAGAGCCTCTCCTGTCCCTAGCTTTGTGCTTGCCAAGTGCTTTCTCCCATACTTTCTTTGGAGTCATACATGCACTCTAAGTAGGTGCACTCTTAAATGTCCTACTTTCTTCAGGTACCTTCAGGCTTTATTTCTTCCCATACCATTCTGTTCTTGGGATTTTTAAATGTTTTTTTAGACTTCACAGATCCTCTCTGCTGCTTGTCCTGTTGCCTTGGGGTTTGCCAAGATGTAAGATTATATGTGTAGAAAAATACGTAAGCCATTTTTGCACAATACTAAAAGCACAAAATAACAGTAACTCTCTGAATTCTCGGATAATACTTCTGCATGGTGATTTTACCAGACATTATTTTATTACAGATTTGATCACCTTCTGAATGTAGAGTGTAGCTGAAATATTCCAAAGAGCGTCACTTCGTTATTTGTATTTTGATCCATGAATAGAGCAGCAGTTACTGTAGTGAAGTATTGCTGATGTATTGGAACTAACACTCATTTGTCTCATTTTGAATAGGTCAAAGTGTGTTGGAGAAGCATGATGGCTGCCAAAGCACCATAGAGCTGTACTGCATTACTGCTTAATTCAACTGCGGCTATTTTGCTGGGACCTGGGATAGGAGAAACTGGGAATGAATAAAGACATCAAGCATCATCATTTGGATTTACACATCAGTTAATGAAGTGGTAGAAGTAGTGGATGTGGCTTTTAAATCAGAAAATGTGCAGAAGATGCTGATGAAAATGTTTTGGAGTAGATCACTTTTTGATACTGAGGTTCTACCAGATAAAATAAGGTAAGATTACTTTTAAAAAAACAAAACAAAACTTATCCATCAAAATATCAAGTACATTAATTTTTGTTTTAGACAAACAAGTGTTTGTTATTTTAATGGATATCCCTTTCTTTTCATTCCTACCTGTGGTATTATGTGGTGTAACCTGTGAGGAACATTTCTAGTTTGGAACTTATGTTTCTTAAGTTTAGACAAAGTTCTGTAAGTAATAACATTATTTCTGTTCCCCCCCCAAGAGGTATCCAGCACCCAGAGAAATCATTGACTACGGTAGTAGTAGTTAGAACACTTCTAAACATCAGATGACTAATTTTGAAGAGACACGATTAAAAATGATTTAACCAGAGCATCTTTTGTAATAGATTTTTAAAAAAACATTTAAAGACGTATTACTGTTTTGATTTCAACTTAGTATGCAGGTGCTTTAGGTTTAAAAAAAACAGATGAAAGCAACTACAAAAGATAATTTTTATATCAGTTAAAATGTTTAATAATTAAAATTACTACTTTTGTTTTCTATTTCTTAGTTTGGATTTAAGCATTCTTGCTAAACTTATATTTGCATCCCAAATGTTCCAGCTTTGTGAGAGTTCATGAGATACAGCCAGTGACTGACACTTCTGTTTTGATTGTTCAAGCTAGCTGAGTGGCTTGCAAAAATTAAACAGAATTTATGAAGAAAAGTTAGGATGAAGTTAACTCAAATCCAATCTTTGGTGCTGAAACCTAGGAGAGGAAATATGGTATCCCTAACTGAATTATGAAGCTTGTAAAGAACATAATTTAGTGTAAAAATATTTTAAATTGAACTCCTTATTGATATTTTTGTATTTATAACACAGTATGAAAACAGTTGCTTTTGATGTATGGTTTACATTCACTGATTGGTTCAGGCCTATAAAAGATGTAGGACCGACACAAGCATACAGAATCTTAGGAAAAGTGATGAGCTGGTTGCCCTAGTTTAGAGCAAAAAAAAAAAAAGAAATAGAAATCCAATAAATAATTGCATGCTATCCTATCCAGTTGTAAAGAGAGACCCTGCGGAGAGAAGAAAAATATGATGGAGACTACTTTCAAGTAACTTCATTAAGTGAAATGCAGATATTTCATTTATGGAGCTGTAAAGTTTGTCTCTGATCCCTTCAACCTGTTATTGTTCTGTGTATACCTGTTTAGCTATGTGACTGCAGTTTGTGTAGGCATGGTGAAGCTAGCAGCCAGAAAAAGGTAAAAAAACAGTTCCTGCTGATTCAGGGCAGGGTGTGGAAATCCATCTGGGACTGTGGATACATACTTGGACAGCTAGACTGTACTGAGATCCATGTTGCAATGGTTACAGGGCTAAGTTGAGTTAGCTAGCTTGGTACCTCTGCATGAACTGCAGTCACATCTTTGGATTGTGGCATGCACACCTTCAGTGACACTGAATGGACATCTTTTTAAGTAAGAAGCTTTTTTGTTGTAAGAAAAGCTCTATTTCATCTTTATCTTTTCTCAGAGTGAAAACAACTATGGGAATGACATAATTGGAAATGGACTCTGGAGAAAGAAGAATTTTTAAAATATTTGTAGAACAATTTCTCAGGTCATGGGCGACGGGTGCCTCCTGAGTCTGGGGGGGGCACCAAATTGCCGACTGGGGGAGGGGGTACCCCAGCAGTCAATCACTGACTAGCAGGGAGGGTACCCCAGCGGCCTATCGCTGAGCCTGAAATCACCAATGGTGAAACCAGAAGTGCACTTCTGGTTTTGCGGCTAGCATTTTCAGGGGGTGCACGGCCAATCTCAGGGGGTGCATGTGCATCTGCATGCACCCCCTATGAGTCCTCAGTGTCTCAGGCTGGCATAAATGGCTACAATTATGATGAGTTTGAGTCTGAAGAAGTGACAGAAGAAAGTGGGGTTGTTTCTTCTGCTGCTGTTGCTGTTTTTTTCAAGTAGTGGGGTTGGGATTTGGATATTATTGGATGCTGGAGCTTGCTCTCTCCTTTGGAGAAAGCCAAGATGGGGCCCTGTGGAAATTAAAGTTTTGTGAAGTCCTGCTTTCTTCATTGGTCTCCCATTGTTGCGTCTTATTGTTTTCCTTGTACTGTCCCTTTAAGGCCAAAGCCCTCATGCTCAGCACTGCAGGGTTCAGTGGCTTTGTGGCAGTTTTGCAGCACTGGGGACTCCTGGTTCTCTGCCATGAGGAGCCAGGGGCATTCTTGGTTGTTCTCCCTCCACAGGACTGGACTGGGTCAAGTCAGGCAGAGCAAGTGTAAGTTATGCATACATCTACTGAGGGCAACTGTTAAGATCCACTCTGGGATGTGATTCCAGAGACTTACAATAATAAATGAACGTTAGTACAACACAGAGTGTCCAGAGTGTTGTTGCTGAACTCGCAACATATCACCCATGGCACCAAAATTGTTCTGTAGAGAACAGTGTTCCACAAGAATTATGCAGGGTTTTTGGTTGTAGCTGTGTTGGTCTAAGGACATAAGCAGGCAGGGTTCTTTGGGTAGATGTGATATTCGACCAACTGAGAGGTCAGAACAAAGCTCTTTGCAAGTGTTCAGGCACAAAGACCCTTCTTTAGGCACAGGGAGACTCTGTGGTTGTTGCCTGAAAGCTTGCAAAGCTACTCAGTTGGTGTAATAAAAGATACCACATCTACCCAAAGAACCTTGCCTGCCACGAGAACTATGAAACTTGAAGAACCTCAAATTTGCACAAAATCCAATGATTTTTCAGAGAGATTAGGACCAATGGTGTGGAGATCCTGTGATTTACACCGGCTTAGGGGGGCTTCTCATTTGCACTAGTGCAGAGCCAGTGTTATCTGAGTTTTCATTGCTGTCAGCTGCCTGAGAACATTGTGCATGAAGTGCAGGGAGAGTTTCTATGATATAGTTGGACTATGCCAAATTTGGGCTGTAAGCCTTGTCATGATGATTTTTGACCCAAGGAGGACTTTTGGGTAGTCCAGAGGAGGAAATCGCAGGGAGAGTGCCACAGGAATTGTTGTCCCATTTTGCTTAGTGGAAAAGTGGGAAGAAATTTTATTTATATATATGGGGGGAGCAATGTGCCTTATTGTTTCCATTTGTGCGCATTTTATACTTGGCTTGGGTGCCACTGATTGTATTATTTGTTAGTTACTTTGTTTGATGCTGATTCAAATTGACAGATGTTTAGTTAATAATTATAGACAAAAATATGCTGTTCATGTTCTCTGTCTGCATTCTATATGACTCCACTTGTTTACCACTAACACTTAACTTGAGAGATGAGAATTTTGCAATGAGGTATAAATATTGGGATGTGTTCTATCTTTGGCTTTTGTGAAGTCGAAGATTGTCCTCATTTAAGTGAGGCACATGCCCCTCTAAATGTTGCTTAGTCTTGGAAGAGAAAAGTTCACGTATAGCTGCCTAAAAAAGATAATCAGTATGTTTAGAGTTCTCTCTCCAAATATTTAGGGGCAACTTAGCACGTAAATAGAACTTGCCCACCAGCCTGCATTGCTGCACAATGCTAAGTGGTGGGTCAGGTTAGAGGTACTTGGTTATTGGAATATGATAGTTTTCATCACCTTTTGTTGTTCTCCTTGATTGTATTTATTGGTACATAGCTAGGTAGCATGTCCAGCCCACTAGCAGGCTCTTTTCTGATCTTTAGCATCTGTATGTTCCTAATATGAAATTTGCTGCAAATCTTCTCTGAGGCCTTAAGTAGCATGCAGTTATGCTTGATACCTTGGCCTTTTGTTGATTTAAAATGCATAGACATGTTTGGACTTCTAGGGGAGATTAAAAACCCTGTGCATTTTAATGGAGAATCGAATGTGCTTAGAGAGGAAGAGAAAAAACCTCCCTTTATATAGTAATAATGCCACCACAAGTGCAGATTCAGAATGTGTATCTGTCCATATTGTGGAATAGATTGTCGTGCATGCAGTACAGTACAAAGAAGGCTCCTGTCACTTGTGCTAGCTCTTGATGTTCTTGTTCCAAGTGACTTATGGAATTCTCCAAAGCAAATTTGATAAAATTTCCAAAAAAGAAGTAAATTGACCTGCTGTGAAGTGTGTTCTGTTTCATGTAATGCAGAAATCTTGATATTCCCCTGCCTATCCATTTAATAGCCTGTTTAACGTTTGGTGATATTTATAGAGCATTTAATAGATGAAAAGCACTGTGTAAATTCTGAATAGTAGCACTATGGTATTAATTATCGTTTTAAAAGTAAACGTTATTTCCAAAAAATTGAAATAATGAATCGGTGCCTTATTATGTCTAAGCAATTGGACATGAGTGTGAATGTTGCTAACTATCTTGTACACCTGAATGCACTGTTGGCACAAGGCCAAGTGTCTCAACCATCCAAAGATATTTCAGAGATATGTAAGGGGAGCTTCTCCTAAGAATGAAGGGTAGTGAGGGAGCAAGCACAAAGGTGTGTGGTTTAGTGGCTGACATAATGGGTGGATGAGAGGCAGGAATCAACCTCTCATTACCAAGGTGGGGAGAGGCTTTGAGGGACCTTTGATATGAAGACCCAGGGGACTGATATTTGATGTAACGGAGAAGGGCAAGCAGTGCTCAGAATAGAGTCTAACTCTTTCTTATGAGTTATGTGTCAGTCCACCTGTGCTACAGAGCATTTCTAATGAGAAAACAAGAGTCCTTAGATTCTGATAGGAATGATAAACATCTTGGGTCTATGTCATGAATGAGAAAATTATTGCCTGTTTGACATATGAAAGAAATATAGAGTTCCTTTTTTTAGCCCTACACATTCTAAATGAAATTCTTATTTGAAATAACTGCACTATCTTCAGCAGAGTTACAAGAGGGATAAAATTAACCTCTTCTATTTTAATTTCATAGTACTACACTCTATAATGCAAGAGGTCATTTTGATAAATGCTGACATTCTGTCTTTCAGAAAAATCAATAATTTAATACCAATGTGTACTAGTTTTGGAGTTATAATCGATTTTTCTACTGTAAGCAAGTATGTAGTGAAATGTACTAAACTTAAACATGCTGTAGGCAAGGATATGTGTGGCCATTTGCTAAGAGCTTTTCGGAACTTGGCAACTGACTTCTGGGCAGGCAGCATTGCTTACTACATACATTTTGCCAAGAATAGAATTGATGATGGTTCTGAATATATAAGTCAACTGATGTTACCAGTGCTTCAGTTAGCTTTCAAGCCTAAAGAAGCTGTAGAAGTGTAAGAGAAGAGAGAGTGCATAAATCTGTAATGGTTTTTAGTGAGAAAAGGGGTTGCAAATAATGCATATTCTCCTTGATGAAAACTAAATTTGCAAAATAAATAAAAAAAATTAGACGCACTTTTTTGATCTGGTGACGCAGTCTGGCACCCTAAGACAGGCAGTAGCTCTGCTCGGTGTCTCTGGATTCAACCTGATTGATTGAGGGTCAGAAATAGGGAGCTATATGAGAAAATGGTCTTGATGCTGTTTTCTGTACTTGTACTTGATGTTATCTGCACCGTACTTTTTTAATAATCCTTGAAATTCATTGTCTGCAAAAAAGTCAATGGAATTAAAGTTAGTTCAAAAGTTACAGATTTGCTTTTATCATGTAGGTGTGCTACAGCTTTATGATTCATAGGTCTGATTCCATTTTCAGTCTTAAATTCCAATTTCTGCATTCTATAGATTTATCAGTTCAAAGCTGCTCTTCCGTGCATATTTAAGGATTATGTCCCAGATCAAGACTTGATTTATTTGGGATTAACTGACATGTCTTCTTTGAATAATGTCATTCAACCCTGCATGATTCTGATACAAGGGAATTATTGTAGGCCTGTTGTAGCTGATTATCTGAATGTATAGAAAAAGGTTTTAAAATGAAAATGAGTGTTTTTGGAAAAGAATCTTGTTGTTTGAGCTGAAGAATGGAGTTCAGGAAGCTCTGAAACTTAATAATGAAATGCAAATTATGTAAACCAAGCAAGCATCCTCCTTCAAACTATCAACACCTATGTTAAGAGTATAGTTTTTAAGAGGATGGAATATTTGAATGAAAACAAATTTGAGTAGATATGTAAATTAGCTACCAATATAACAATAATGCATCCTCAATTCAGATTACATTATTTTAAATGGCAAGATTATGAAGAACAGCACAGGATTATAAAATTTGAAATTTAACATGAGATTTTTAAAGTCTGTCTGCACATATTTAGTTTGAAGCTAACTTCAAAACACTCAATTTCATGTCTTGACTGGAGTATCTTTAAGTCACATTTCTTGAGAAATGCCAATGTTGGAGAAAGAATACTAGATATATTTTTAGAAAACTGTATTTTCAATTGTATATTATTTCTGGTTCAAGCAGGTTGCAAGACATTGAATATTCGTATCTTTCTGACCATCTTAGTACATATTTTTACTTGAATTCAAACATTATCTTTTCATCAGTGTTTCAAGAATTTAATCAATGTTTATACCTTTCAAGCTAGAGACTGGAGCAATATCCTTTCTTAAAGCATTAAATCTAAGTGTTGGTATGGAGAGGGCTTTCACCTGTCTAGTAGTATGGAATATAATGGCCAGTTGGGGTAGTACTGGCACGGAAGCACCTAGGAATAATGTCTCAAAAGCAACCCCCCTCTACCCCCACAAAACCAAAAAACCAAACTCAAGGCCAGTAAAATTTTAGCAGACTAGTACACATTTTTAAGACTTCTGTGCTTCTCAAAATATTTGTTATGATTGATTGAACAGAAGGAAAAGATTTCACTAGGGGATAATCTGTTTGTCTTTTGATTTTCTAGTTTGTCCGTCTAACTTTTCCAAAGATAAGTATAATGGTGATCTTGCCTTGGAATGTGGCTCCCTGCAGAACCTGCCATTCCACTTGCCATAAGGGCTAGCTGGAGAGAATTTGTGATTCTCTCCCTCATAGGATCAAGAAGGCTTTGATTGTTATGATGGTCCAGCTTCCTGCCAGCTTATAGTGGGCATTTATATGTGTACCTTTTTGTGCTGCAATGAGACAGAGATACGCCCATTTAGATTACTCGAGTCTGCTCTGCATGTGAGTTGGTGCACACTGTGCTGCATTACGTACAGTTGTATAAACGGCAAAATGTGCATTAGTGCACAGAAAATGGCGGTGGTGTGCTTTTGAACTAAAGTACCTCCAAGGTGTTTTAGTTCGAAAGCACACCACCACCATTTTCTTTGTGCTGATGCACATTTTGCCACTTACACAACTGCATGAAGTGCCAGGTGCTTGCACGTGTAAAAAGTAACATGGTGACGTATTGGTTGATCCTGAATAGGGCAACAGATGTGTGAGTTCCCAACAACGTGTGTGTTTAGGAGAACTTAAAGCAAACAAAGAAACAAAAAAAACCCTTTCCTTGCAACAATCTGTGTTTACTTCCTGTTTATAATGTGTTTGGATTTAGTCACAATATAAACACTGACATATTCAGGATTAATTAAAATTCTTCCTTAGTTTGCTCTTAAAATACTTTCTTTAACATTAATATTAACCCACTTGCCACAAAAGTGCTTTTACAGTCTAGTACATTAAAACCAATAATTGTGATGTTTTGATCAACTTTTTTTGGTCACCTATACTTTTTTATGTTGCTGTATTTGGACCCAAGTAGCTAAATTCAGCAATATTAAACACACCACTTAAGAGAATTGCTATTGGCTTCAGAGGTGATGTGTGTGTGATCAACACTTCTGAAAAAACAGTTAGAAGCCTACCCTTGAAAATGTTGGCCTTAGACTAGAACCTTAAGAGCAAAGAACTTCTTCCTCTGTATTTTATGTAGTATCTCATGAAGTGTCAGAGCTTCATAAATCTCTCTTGTTTTCCATCAGCAATCTCCGATTAGTGTTTCTGTTTTAGACCCCTATTAGTGTCTGAAATGATCACAAAATCCTATCGACAAAAACACCTCACAGAAAGGGATATTAATTATATTAGTAGTGATCAGAAACTGACTGAAGAAACAACACTATAATCATCTTCAAACATTTATCTCAACGGCCAGGGATGTTACAAGTTCCTCCACGGCGAAGCAGAGCCAGGACAAGTACCATAAAAATAATTGAGTTTCATATTTAGTAGGCTCCTGACAGATGTTGAAAAAAAGGTTTCATAGTTTCATAGATGTTAGGATTGTAAGGGACCTATTAGATCATCGAGTCTGACTCCCTGCCCTGGGCGGCAATGAGTGCTGGAGTCAGATGACCCCAGCCAGGTGTCTATCCAGTCTCCTTTTAAATACCTCCAAGGAAGGGGACAGCACCACCTCCCTTGGAAACTTATTCCATATTTTGGGAGCCCTTATGGTAAAGAATGTTTTTCTGATGTCCAATCAGAATTTGCTCTCTTCCAGTTTGTGGCCATTATTTCTAGTTACCCTGATGGGCACCCTAGTAAACACTGTATCTCCTATTTCTTGCTTGCCCCCCGATGAGTTTGTAGGTGGCCATGAGATCACCTCTTAGCCTCCTCTTGCGGAGGCTGAAGAGGTTCAGGTCTCCTAATCGGTCCACATCCGTTTTTTTTCTGTAGGCCTTTAACCAGGTGAGTGGCCCTCCTCTGAACCCTCTCCAAGCCATCCACATCCCTCCTGAAGTACAGTGCCCAAAACTGGATGCAGTACTCCAGCTGCAGACCAGGGCCGCATAGAGAGGAAGTATTACCTCCCTAGACCCGTTTGTGATGTACCTACTTATGCAAGAAAGAGTGCAGTTAGCTTTACTTATTATCTCATCACACTGGTGACTTGTGTTAGTTTCGGAGGCGCCTGTGTCTCCGAGATCCCTTTCTGCAGTTGTGCTACTTAGAATGGTACCTCCCAGGCTATAGGAGTGTTGATGATTCTTCCTCCCCAGGTGTAACACGTGACGCTTATCTTTGTTAAACTGTGTGATGGGATCTGATGTGCAACTGCAATAATCAAGCCTCCTGCTGTACCACGTGTGCATGGCAGGAGGTGTGATTCTGGGTGGAGCATCAGATCTCATAAAGTCATATGGCTGGTACAGTGGGAGTTGGGACCATGATCCTAGCCTTCCCCTGTGCTGGCAGTCTTAGCTTTTGAGGCTGGGAGCCCTGTCAGGTGATGGAGCTCCCTGCTGCTGTGTGCATGTTTCACCTCTATGGCTGGGAGCTCTGATTACTGACAAGGCTCTCAGCTGCTGGAAGCCCTGAACACTCACAGGGGTCCTACCTGCGGGGAGGCATACTGCACTTCCCGTGGTTTCTGCTGGCTGCTCAGAGCTTCCAGCCAAGGGAATTTACTGTGCTCTGAAGGCTGGGAGCACTGATCAGCTGACCAGGGGTCCCATCTGGGAGTGTTTTCTGCCAGCCCAGGAGTAGGGTGGGAGGGGGAACCTATCTAACATCACTGTGGCCACTGTCCCCATCTGATCTGGGCTTTCCATGCAGCTTGACTGGAGCCAGGCAAGAGTGGCTGTGGAGCTCCCCTCTGCCCTGACATTAGGTGGGAGCAATAGCATCAGGTGGGAGAAGAGGGGAATGCATGGGGAAGGGACATGCCATTGAGAATAGCAGGGAAGGGGTGGGATCTTATCTGATTCAGGGCCTTTGAGGAAAAAATGAAGTCCCTATCTGCTGCTGCTCCTGTGGTGTGGTCTGCCCACCCTGGTGAGCGTGGGAGTGGGAATACAGCCATCCATGCGGTGCTGATTGTTGGTCCTATACACCCCCCTTGACAAAATCTGTTCATGTGTAGACATGTATGGGTGTGTGTATATTCCGGGCACCTAAAAAAACAAAAAGAAAAAAAGTCTTTTATCATTTTGTACTTTGACATCATGGCACTCATTATAGAGGATGATGTTATATATATGATTATATAATGATGGATGTTTTGGCCACTGACAGTAAGTGTGTATTGTGGCTGCAGTATGTTTTGTTTTTTGCTTTTTATGTCTCCTTATTCCTGATTACTACAGTATGGATACACTTTTTTGAGACACCCTGTGCTTATAGTTAATGGGAATACTAGACGCATTAAATAATGCATAGTAATTTTTAGTGCTAAGTGATTTTATGATTATGTTGTTTGAATGTTAAGTGTTTTGATAGTCTAAGGGTAGTTACAAATGCTAGCATTTTGCTGCATAAGTGAATTCATTTCTGTATTTATGTAGAAAGATGCAATATAAGTTTGCTGTATAGTTCTTCAGTTGTATGGTTGGAATGGTTCCTGCCTGGGTTTGGTGGCTAAGGTCATTTGGTTAAGAAACCATGACAGAGGCCAAGGAGGAAGAGTCCTCTTGCTGAAGGGAATGCTTTGGTTCTCCTGTATGTGATTAAGTATTCACCAGGCACATTGTGGCAATTTAGGTAGCAAACCAACACAAATTGACTGTGGAAAGTACATTGGATACGTTGGACAATTGTGTGAAGAAAGCCATGAAACATAGATCGGTTGAACCCTTAAGAAAATAGTATGGTACTTGGACATGTAGGATGCTTACAGATGGGGGGGGGGGGGAAGAAGCAAAATAGTGCTTTACTTTCAGCTTGGTGTGCACCTGTACTGAGTGCAATGCAAGCCCAGAGGAGGCGTCACATTAGTTTGACCTAGCTTGCCTAATGTCTGTATAGGTCAAGCACTTCTGCATGGCTTTTAGGCACTTTTATCTAATAGCTGATTGAATTGGTTATTAGATAAAAGCACCAAAAAGCCCTGCTGAAATGTCTGATCTATACATTTTGGGTTGTTTTGTTTGTTTTTTAAACATATGTCAGTGGCCATTGGCACACTGTGGTCAGTGTGTAATGTGTAGAACTTTGTGACCAGGTGCACCGCATCTCAGATGCATTGTAAATGGTAATTGGTTATTAAAGAAATGGGCAGCCCAGGAGGCTATGGGGCTCTGTATTGCTGTACAGATCATTACCCAGACCATTTTTCATATGTATTTCCCCAACACTTCCTTATGTTGTGTTGTCACCTTATTAAGATTGGTTAATTTTTTTTTTCTTAATTTCTTCCTCTGTGGTGGTGTCAGACTGCAAGACCCCATGTGTAAATTTATGGCGAAGAATTACTGCTGACACATCGCCATTGGCATGGTAACATGTGAAGTAGGATGTTTTGGTGCGTGGATATGCCCCTTCTTTATCTCTGTTCATGTTGTTTATTTAGGGAAAGAACACTCTGGGCATAAGAAGCTTGGAGGTCATGGTGTCCTCCTAGTTAGTGAATGTGATGTAATAGTTGCCTGCCTGGAAAGTACTTGGCTTTTGACAGATATGAAGATTTTTGTGCATCTCGGAACTGTATTAGAGCCATCAGGCATTAGAGAGGCTGTGTTTAGGGTTCGAGTATGTGCTAACTATTTATCATGTGCATTGTCCAGGGAAGTTTGCTTTAATCTCTATGCTAGTTGCCTTTTAGGAAACAGTGCATTGCTTTCTGGTTAATAAATATGATGCACCTGACAAAGTCTTTTGTTTTATGATGGAAAGAACAAACAGTTTGTTATGTCTAACAAATAGTGTAGCTGATTTTTTTTCCTCTTGTTTTTTCTCCTGGGTGCTCTTAAAGTGTAACACTACTGTTCTTGCACAGACAAAATTTCCCTACTCCTATTCCCAGATATAGAAAGTGGTGGCTTGTTTGTTAATGCTTTTGGCAAACAGGCCACCATGTTCTGCCTCAACGATGAAGCTCTGGATGGTTCCAACGGCCACATTTGGACAATTGCATGTGTTTGTTTTCTCAGGGACAAGTAGCAGTGGTGGACCTTGTGCTGCCGCCGCTTGTCCCTGGGGAATGCCTGTGCCATGCTTGTGGCAGGTTACCCTGGGTGAGGTAGGGAAGGCTGGGGTCAGCAACTGTGCTGGCTGGCAGCCAGAATGTGGCTCCAGCTGGCCAGGCTTTGGTTTGAGCGGTGTGCGCTGGCACCATGTGTGCAGCTCTGCTTTTTTTGGTGTAGTTTGTTTACCCTGGGATCTCTCAGAGTCAACCCCCACCCTCCATCTGAAAGGTAGCAGCATGGGGAATCCCTGCATGTGTCTGCATGTATCACACCTCCAAACTCATCTGAATGCAGCCAATATGATCGTGGCAGTGGAAATGTATGGAAGTCTGCCTCCAAAACCCACCCCCAAAACTTTCTTGTTAAGTACAAATGGGGAAAAACCATGTTCTGCTGCTGTGCTACTTGGAGAGAGAGCTGGGGGAATTCATAATATTCCAGTTCTCCCTCTTGAATCCAGCCAGAGGACTGACTCCAGGTTTCCAAAACTGAGAAACCAAGAACCATGCTAAAGATTTCCTTCCACAAACCAATCAGAGAGTGGAGAAGCAATGCTTTGAAGGCTGTAGAGTCTTGCTTCTGTGAAGGATGCATACAAACATAGGCCCTTTGCCTGTTTACATTATAATTCTTGCCTTGCGTTATACTAGGAAGTTGTTAAGCTTGTAATTGTTTCCCTTTTAAAACAGAGGCATTGTGAAGCTAAGACATAAACCTGAACTTATTTTGACATCTTGTATTTCCATAAATATATTGCTATCTCTTCTATGTGTCTTGCACTAATTTGCTATTTTAATTAACTATTTCCAGTAGTAAGACAGTGGCAACCTTAGTATCCAACAATTTTTCAGGGAATAACTGTATTTTAAGGCCTAACAACATTGATTGTCCATTTAATGAGATTCTTGCTTATACAGATGCATGTGTGCACACCTATTCCATTAACTGGACGCTTGATGTTCTGGAAGGGATTTCTGTATATGAAAAGGCTACAGAAGACTTTTCTGCTAGGATACTTTAGTTACCCGAGATAGCTGTGCTTGCTGTTTGGCTTATTATTCATTTGCAGTTATAATTGATTACCCAAAAAGATTGAAAACCACAGAACAAATAAGCAACATCTTTCTGAATTTGTTTTTTATCTTGGATAAATGTTATGCTTTCAAAACACCTTTTAAAAATGTTATCAAAAATTGGTTACAATACCATAATTTTTAAGATCAAAACACTCTGCATTGTTTTCATTTAATTCTGAAAATTTACAAAGGAGTGGTTTTAAGATTCTGAAACTCCTAACAGATGTTCAGTTATGTTCTCAATGTTTGAATATAAAGAAGAAAGGATTTAACGCAATTATATCACTGTAAACCTTTCCCCTTCCTTTGCATAATTAACTGCTCTCATTTGCATAGCACAGAGGTCTAACATTTCAAATGGGGTAGAGAAGCATGGGGGAAGGGAGGAGACTAATGGACACAGATGCGTATGTCATGCATACAGCAAAAACAAGCTAGCTGATAATTTGGTGCCATAATCATCTTTGACTATTAAAAACATTTAACTGAGAAGCTAGTAAAGTGCAATTGCATGTACAAAATCCTATGGATACACTATGCATTTATAACTTGTGAAAACTGAAAATTTTACTAATCAATTTATTAAAATAACTGTTTCAGACTATATCTGAGACCAGATTTAGTAGTCCTACTTAATAGTAAACCTGGTTTAGGAAAATGAAGGATTATAATGCATGTCTTCTTAGAGATATGGGTGCAAGAGAGAGCTTGCATGTGCATGTAAATTTATGGTCTGATATCTGTATCTGCTTTACTGATGACATAGAAGAAACCAAAACAATGGTGGTTGCTACTATTGATTTGAATAATGCTGTGTTAAAACTCACAGCTCATCAGATGAGCAGCCATCATATGGATCAACATGAAACCTGAAGTGTTTTCCAGTAGTATAGAATATATTTGAGCTCTTCAAATAAACATTCACACTGATTGATTGATTGATTGATTGATTGATTTTTTAAAAACTTCTGTATATGGTGTCCTTTTAAGCAGGGTATAATACAGATTACCTTGAAATCAAATCTGCTATATTTTTAATGCACTTTAGCAAACATGTACTTCATTGGCTAATACATTATGCCTAGATTTTAATCGTTTCAAAAACAATGTCAGAAGCAGCGAGGTTCTTCTATGACAAAATTCAGTGTTAATCTGAATCTTACAAATGTAAGCATTTGTGGTCTTTCCCATTTTTAGCAAAAAATTATTACCAGAATTATCACCTATTTAAATCTTTATTTAAAACGTTTAATAGATTATTGATTATCTTTACATAGAATTAAACTTTAAGTCAGATAAAGGGTCCCAAACAAACTTTAAAAATGGATTCTCCTTCAAAAGAGAGACATTGGGAAACCGGCTTTTCCCTTGCAAGGCTGGCAGGTTCCAGCCTGGCACTGCTGGCATAAGTGAGTTCCTGCTCTACACGCTGGGGGGGTTGGGAGAGAGGGGCATGGGGTCAGGATTGACCATTGATGTTTACAAATGAGTTCTGGTACAAAAAAGGTTGAGAACTACTCATCTAAATTATCCAAAGGCCAATAAATCTGTGGAGGACCATGTGTAAGAGTGGGAGCCAGCCTTCTTGGTCTGCATGCCACAGATTAGCCCTGAACCCTCTCAGAATGCCTCTCCAATCCTTTTTTTCATGACTAAGCTGCTGCTGTGCTTTCTGCTCCCTTTCTTATCTACCCCAGTGCTGCTTGTCCCCTCCCCTATGTTCTGTGTGCTACAGACAGAGGCTGCATGTGCCACCTGTGCCACAGGTTGGTCACCTGTGGACTATGATATTCCTTAGTACTAGTGTTTTTATTTGTGTTGGCTTGTGTTCACTGCATGGCTTAATTACAAAACCATCTTCAAATTCTTTGAACTTGGGAATTTTACTCTCCTTTTCTTCTCTTTGTCCTGCAGAAGTTCAACTTATGGCTGAAATATCTTGACATAGATGCACTGGTAATTCCCCATAAAAGTGGTTAAGGATATCATTTGCTTTCTGAAAACAGTGTTAGGATATTTGCTGTGTGAGTCCCTTGAACACACAAAGTAATCTGGATATGCATTTTTTAGCTTGTTTATTCTTCCCCAGAGGCCAAGGGAGACAGTTTCCCATTTGTTTTAAATTACAGTGGATTAGAAGTCATAAATATTTTAATGTCAGTGGCTGCCACTGGAAATCCCACTGACTAAACAAGGCCCAGTACATATATTCAGATAGTCTAATACCTGAGACTTGTTCCAACTAATCTTATATATGGCCAAGCACCCAGCCTTTTCAATAAAACTTGGAAGATGACTATTGTGACCTAGGGACCAGTGTATTATACACATGCAATGTAGTTCTGTATAACCACTCTGAATAGCTGTTACATCCACACAACCCTTATTTGCTTATGCCAGCAGTGCCAGTGCTAGGTTGAAGTGCAGCAGGTACAGTGTGACAGGCTTCTATATTTGTGTGTTCAAAGGACATATTACCTTATTGGGCTAAGTACAGATTTTCAAAAAGCCTGAGGAGGAATTGATCTAAGTTAAGAGTTTTTCTGTAAGTGGCGTCATTTAGATCAGCAGCAAACATAATGCACATCCTCCCTTTCATGGGGGGTTAGAATCTTAAACTGGGTTCCACCATTTTTAAACCAATTTGTGTGTGCTGAACTTCTGTTCTCTTATGGGTATAGACCAATTTCTGATTGCTTATACTGATAAACGTGTAATGTTTATACCTGGACTTGAAGAGTTTTCTAGCATCTAGCAGTGATACTAAAGGGTTGGGGTTTTTTTTATGTCCCTTCAGTACTATGAAACTGCAGTTATATTGATGAGTTGGCTGAGGTTGTCTGACCAATGCCTAGACTTAGTAACTCCTTACCTGGCTTATTTGAACAATTTGAATAATATTTTTTTCCAGCTTACAGGAAAAGGCTTTGGCAAAAATTTTGTCATGGTTTATTAGCACAACAGGCCTGGAACTTTAGCAGTCAATGGGCTCATTCTCTGGCTTGGTTATAATGCATATAATTCATATAATTGCCTCTTGCATTGTGGGAGGTAAGGCATTGCTCCTTTTGGCCTCATTGAACATACCAAAGAGCCTGTGGGGATACTTGGGCTGACTTTTTTTTTTTTATAAAACTCATTTGAAAATCCATCACTGCCTGGAGGTTTACCGTGTCTCATTTCTTTCACAGTTAGGTTTTTTTCCACTCAAGGCCAAACAGAGGTCCTTCCAGGAGTTCCTTCTTGGTTTGTGAGATGCAGGGCAACGAAACCCAAAAGGAGATTGCGGTTATTATAGTGTGGAACAAAATAATTAGAATTGTTTTTTTTTAATGTTTGTTTGAACATCATGTATTGAAAGCGTTTTACTCCTTTTTGTTGGTCTATAGCCTTCTTTTTCCCCTGATTCCATAATCTTGTTTAAGATAAAAGGTAGAAAATTATGCTTTTTGCATATAGAATATGTTTGATTGTATTAAATTTGTACCAGGATTTTATTGCAGTTGTGGATTCTTTAGACTTAGTCTAATTTTTTAAATTTTAAAGTTGAAGGTAATTTTGTTTTTTTCTAATTTTTACTTTTTCCCTTGAGGAGTCTGCTACAAGCTTTTGCTGTTTACCATATCATTGGTACTTTGGAGATGATAGGTTTTATAAAATCCCTCCAGTTTATGGCTGCAGGGTGGTGACTATGAGCAGCAAGATAACATCTGTGCTTCTGGGAGCAGAAGTTTTGGACTGACATTCATATGATTCACCAGCATACCACAGTTTACAAACTTAATTTGGTTATGAGAAATTAAAAGTAATCTAAATGGGTAGAGTGAAAGTTTGAAAGTCTATGGCTCCTGGCAAAGGGATTTGTAAATCCCTGTGTCTACCAGGCCCCAGTTCAGAGTCTATGCTTTTTGGGAGGGTAGAAGGGGCGCGGGGTTAAAGGATCAATAGTTTTGTTGAAATTCCTTGTTAGGATAATGGTTTTTTTAATACCCATTTCCATTCCAAAGAAGTTGTTGGAGAATGTTATCTCCATCTCAGTCTCATTTTGCTCAGCTGCTTCCATTATTTTCTCCATGAATGTATGATGTTGCCACATTCCTACTAGTCCTGAGATGTAAGGTAGAGATGGAAGGGAGGGGAAAGGTTAGAGGAGAGAGGAAGTGGAGGGAGGTAAGAAGGAAAGAGGTAGGTAAAATTAAATGGAATGGCAAGGAGGGGAAGTAGGGGGGGACAGGGGAAACAGGAGATGAAGTCAGGTGTAAGTACCCTGGGAGGGAGGACTCCACAGTCCTTCTACATTTGTGAATTGTTCCTCTTTGAACAGGATGAAAACATCCTCTGGTCAGTGTCTCTGACCTGTTTCTATGCTTGATCTTTGAGCCAGCAGGTTAAATAGTCAGGTGACCTCTAGTAGTCTGTCATGCATGCATATTGCTTCCTTCAGGTCTTTTCCATATGAAGCAAGTTCATGAGACCTTTGTCTACAACTATATATTGGCTACCCCTTGGTGTGAGGATGTCTGTTGGGTGTGTGGGGGGATACTGGTGAGTTTTAATGTGTGTAAAGAGTCCAATCTGTTCTCTGTAAAGTTTTCCACAGATACGACAAGTGGTCTCTTGTGGGGAGGGGCATAACTGTTGGCCAGGATGTTGTGCACTTTCCTTCCTTTGCCATTTCTTGGCTTCTTGACCAGGATACTTCTCTTCGAAATGGGCTGTAGCTTGATGTATGGTGCAGCACCACTGAGACGTGTTACCAGCCAGCACTTCCCTAGTTGTAGGGTTGATGCCACCCTTCTTGAGGTATGCTTTCAGGGTGTCCTTATAGTGCTTCCTCTGTGGGTCCTCTTACCATGACTAAGTTGAGAGAAGAGGATTTGCTTCGGGAGACAAGTGTCAGCTATCCACACACATTGGCCAGTCCAGCAAAGTTGATGTTTCATGATCTTTGTCTCAATGCTGGCTATATTTGCTGCAGAGAGAATGCTGGCATTGGTGCACTGGTCTTTCCATCTAATTCAAAGGATATTCTTGTGGAAATGCTGATTGAACCATTCCAGGTGCTTAAGATGGCTTGGATATGTCACCCACATTAGTAACTGTGTCATAACTGTGATCAGGAACTGTCAGTAACGATGATAATTTTATGGGACAAGTTCACTACAAAAGAAAGCTACTTTTCTTAAATGGAGAGGGGAGGCTTCATAGGTGACGGTGAGTTAGCTACATGAAAATCAAGTGCATACTATGCATGTTTACTCTAAATAAATGTTGGGAGGCTATTGGCAGCACATTGAAAAGATAAGACAAACTGACACGGTATTACAGTTCACATACAGTCTTTGGAGAATCGTCACTCGAGCAGTAAAAGTTGTTTAAGTCTTGGTGTCGGAGGTGGACTTTTTAGCATGTGAAGAACAGCAGACTGTTATGTAAAGTATTTAGTTGGGGTTTTTTTTGCCTGGCAAGTGCCTGGGATTGGGTAAAACATACATTTTTTTTCAACAATACCCCTGGCAAAGTCCTAGAAATAATTTTATCTGGGCAGGTGGGTCTCCCTGTCCTGAATTACCAAGTATTTTAGGTTCTGACCCACACCTTTTTATAAAATAGCTTAAAAATAGAATTAATAACAGATGCTCCTGATTTGGTCTACTCATGCAGGTTTATGGGCTGTCGATTCTTTTTCTGTTTCCTGCTGGGTACTATTAAGCAGTTTCAGGGGCCCTTTCAGGAACAACTGAATTCTGTCCAGATAATGTAAATTCTATTTCTTTTCTATTCTTTTAAAAACACCCACGGTGCTAAATTTTATTTCTTGACCCACTTTGAAGATTTATAGTTTTGTCCTGAACTTCATTTATGTATATGTGTATGTAAACTTTGTTTACTGACTTGATTTGGCTTTATTCTACAAGTTCCACATGTATTCCTCCAACTCAGTGATTCACACAGTTGTAGTGTTCTGTATGGTAAGCACAGAAGTATGCAACTTTTTTTTTTGTTTTGTTCTTTCCCCCTCTTAATCATCATCACCCCTCTCATAATAACATCATCATCCATGTGTCTTATCACCTCTAGAACCTGATTTGATTGTGGAGACTGGCATCAAGGAACTAGTTTTAATGTCATGCAGAGGTTCATGATAAGTTTTAACTCGCAGTTAATGAAGCAGACCTTTGGATTCCACTTTTTGTTTTTACATGTTTATTGATCCACACATGGTACCAGGAGTCAAATTAATAAAACATCCTGAGTGGGAGAATTAAGTCAGTTAAAAATACTGGCGGTGATGAAACACTCTGGAAACATAGAGGATAACAGGAGAAGGTTTTTAAGTAGTGTTTCAGTGTGTACCAGCAAAAAAGGAAGATAGAAAGTAGCTTTATTTCTGCCAATGGCTGGTTTTGAGGCGCTGGATAGTTTTTGTTAATCTCTATGTTTACAGTAAGTATGAATCGCACTCTCTCTTTCTATATCTATATATCGAGATGGATCTATATACTGGTTTAATTTTTATGTAGCATATATATATATGAGGCATTCTACATGCTACATAAAAATTAAACCGGTGAAAGAGGGAGATTCTTGAACAGAGCATAGAAAGTGGAGGGAAAACAGAAGATTTTTTTTTTTTTAATCGACTGAAGGTTGAAGAGCCAATCTTGCAATTTTTTTAAGGGTTGAATTCCTGATAAGGAACTGGATTGTGATGTGAGGTCTGGGACAAAAAGAAAGAGACCATTGGAATATTCAGAAAGATTCCTTAACAAAGTGACTAGAATTTCCACTCTTGCTTTTCTGTGATTCCCCAAGGTTGCCATTTGGGTCGGGTTTAGCACCTGAGGTTTTTCACAAGAGAAAACAACAACTTTTTTAATACGTAGAGTACTAAGGCTTACATAGGGCAGTGTTTCTCAACCTTTTTTTAGTCTCAAGGCACCTGTGGATAGACTTGAGGCATGCCTTGGAAAATGCCAGCTTTTAATTTTCCCTCTTTTTTTACCTACAGAGCAGTTTTTCTGTTGCAAAGAATTCAGAAAGACTACAGCTATTGATTTCTATTTGAAATTGTGGGGTTTATCTTGTGAGTCATGTTTGTAAAACGAACAGTGCTAATATTGTGTGCCATCCTACAGCACACTTGAAGGCAAACCAGGGTACTATGGCACCCTGGTTGAGAATCACTGACATTGGTTTACATACCTATTTCTGTCTGGGGAAGACAATTAAGAGAATGTGACCAGAGGCTCTGAGCAAATTGAGCCCAGGAACTCTGGTTCTTTTTAAAGCTAAACAAATGAATGGGTAAGTTCCAGTTAGAGAAGATAACACAACAAGGTGTACAAGTAGATTATATAAAGATAAGAAGCAGGCAGGCCAGGGCTGCATATATAGAGACTAGTTCAGAGAGGCATAAGGTTTTTTAGGCAACAGCCTGCTTTGTTAGATGCTAGGAATAGGAGGCTTGATCAGCATGTTTGCCCCAACAAGATTTAACTCTTGTGTCAGGCATCAGCCAGCAGCACAAGGGCTGGGTTTGATTTTTGGGGTACTAAATTTATTTACTTTAGCTTGAGCCCCCACCCAGAAATCTGGGAGTACTAAATTAATTACTGTAGTGTTGTGCATAAACAAAAACCCCTTCCTCAAGCAGTGTAACCGAAACAGATTTAATCCAGAAAACAGAAGAAAACACCAAATGCCATGTGAAACACTACTAGTAAACTACACAGCATAGTCTGTAGATTGTACTGTGCCAGGGGAAGCTGCTTGAGTGCAGGTCCTTTGGCAGTGCAAGGGGCCCCTCGGTGCTCTCGGAGGAATAGTGGTGTGGCAATCTTTGCTTCCACAGAGAGGCTGTACCCGTGTGTGGGGAGTGACTGCACCTTCAGGCAGCACAAACGTACCCCACACTTCTGGGCTGGGTTATGTGGCCTGCTACAATGAAAACTGCAGGAAAAACTCCAAAGGAACCAGGTTGATTAATGGCTACAGCTGGCCCAACCACACAGCCAACTAAAACAAAGACTATCCAAAGAACAAGGGGGAAAGATGAAGCCTAACCTCTAGGCCTGGGCTGCAGATGATTTGGGTTACAGCTGCACTGGGAGCAGGAAGTTGTAAGCCTCAACCCCAGCCCCAAATTTGCCAGATTAGGAACTCCTAGATTCCAACATTGTGAAAGTTGCCAGGCTTAAATCCTGACAAGCAAACCCAAGGAACCAACACTCTTTCCCCCATATTAATCTCTTAAAAGCTCAAAAAAGAGGAAAAAAAAGGGGGGGGGGGGAGAAAAGGGGGAGAGGAGTTCCCAGACACTGGGACAACTCTCCCTCTCTCTCCCCTCTACCTGAGCTTCCCTTTTTGCTATCTGCAACTCCTCCTTGCTTGGAGAAGATGTCACTCTTCAGCAGCTGCTAGCAGCTTCTCCTCCAAACCAGCCTACCTCTCCTTATATCGCTTTGCATGACATCACTCTGGCCTTGTCCAGTCAAGGAGTGCCACACCGCAGTCTCTCTCCCAACCCATCAGCATGAAGACTCCTCTGCTTCCCCTGGCCAGTGAGGCTATAGAGTTTTAGGTATTTTTCCCCAGATACGGGTCCTGCTCGCCATGTGCTGAGCACAAGGCCAGAATAACTGAGGCCATCTTGCCCATATCAACACACATGCACACGCTGCCCCTTACAGAGACCCAAAGACTTTCTTTGCTATGGTATACTGTATAGAGAAACTTGTCCCTAATCCAGCTGCCTAAAGAAGCAATTTGAGAGGATTCTACTATGCAAGGATTTCCAGTAGACCAGGGATACAAATGTTAATACAGCTGAGAAGGTGCAGGAGACCTCAGTCTTGAGCTGCTATGACTGTAACTTTGATCCTAAATCATTCATAAATGCTTCTAAGGATGGTGTTGGTAGAGGTCTGTTAAAGCAGTATGCTTAAAACAGACCAGTGACTGATGTGTAATAAGAGTTAACAGAAATTGGACATCACCATGCTTAAATAGGGGGAGGTGTGAGGTTCTTTAGCTGCTTAAATAGGGGGGGCAGGTACAGTGAGATGGCTATGTGGCTTGCAAATTCCTACATTCATGTTCTGAATCTTTTTAAACAAATGTTTGTCCTGTGTTTGTAGTGAACAGCAAAGTCAGACTAGCCTGTAATAAACTGTACTGCATACCAGAGCTTATCCAATCTGTGTTGTGCTTCTTGTATTCATCCCTATATCTAGTAAACTGAAATAAAATGGGTGGGGTGAGGGGACAGAGCCTGGCATCTAGCGTAGCCAAATTTGTTTTCTGGTAGCCCGGATACAAGTTGTTAGTTTATGAAGCTCCCCTCCTCCCTGCCATTTTGTTTGTTTTGGTTTTTTTGCATGACACATTTTAGAAGAATAGTTTATCTATATTTGTTTTACTCTTTCCATTTTGATAAGGTTGGGCTGGACGAACGTCACAATCTCATATCCCTGCTGAGCCCTGGGATGCTCAGGTTCCAGCGTAACTTGCGTACTTCAAGATTCTCTGTGTTGCAGGCCTCTGCAAAGGAAATGGAGGTGTTCAACATTCTCATTAGAGAACGTGATGGATTGCATTGCAGCTTACTGCCCTTTCCCGTTTAGAAGTGATCTTGTAAAGGAGGGGGATTTCAGGGAGGTTGACAGCTTCTGATAGCTGTATAGAAACCCCTCTGTGCAGGACCATTGAAGTGATGCTGAAAGGAAAAAAGGAAACCCAGAGCTTTTTCACATAGAACAATAACATCTGAGCTTACATAATGGGTCTTAGCATAGGTAGGTAGAATCAAATGTTTTACGTGCTGCATCCAGTCCAACAATGAGAGTGCGCTGGAGTTTGGCTTGTGCAAAAATACCATTTGCTGGATGTTAAAAGTAAAGAATTACACTTTTTTTGTTGAAAATCAAAGATGCTTTATTCCTAATAGTCACAGCCATGTTTAAAAGGTTTTGCTCACTAAGAGAGAAGTTGGTTTAGAGAATGACATTTTTTTTAGTTTGAGTTCTGTGACGAGGCGTGGAAATGTTAAGTGATCATTTTATGAGCTGTCTTCATTTCTCTATCCAGTTAAGATGAAAGTGCGTGTGGGGAAATTTGTTTATAGACTGGTGATCCAGCTGATACAGTTCTGACAAAGTGCAAACTATAAGTGTTTCTGTGGTTTTGATCATAGTGCCATGTATTATTATTTTGTTCTATTTGAATTTTATATCACATGCACTACTGTAGTTTCTGAGTAAGCGTTCTTACTTTCACCACTAGTTATGGACTTTTGGATTCAGATATACTGCACTGTTTGATTATGTGGTAAAGTGTTTCCATTTTGCAATTTTGTTTTGCCTGAAATGAACAAATCTGTGCAAAGAGCTACGTTTAGATGGAAGTATACTGTCGGAAATCATGTTTTAGTGTTATCATGTTGAATCTAGGCAGAACCCTTTGATATTAACACAGTTGTGATGCGACAGAAATCAAGATGCCATACATTTATTATTATGGTTGCAGCTCTCCTGTTAAGCTTGAGTTAACAGGAGTGGAGGGATTCATACTTTTGTTAGGTGTGAAGGATATTGTGAATTGTCTGGAAAATTGTAAAACTGGAGCAAAGAATGCAATTTATCTGAAAAAGCATATCTTAACATGCTTGAATTAAAATTTTAAATAAAATTTACTTTTAGGGGTCTGAATCCCTCCCATGCTCCACCTTCTACCTCCTGCATGTCCTGTACTCCCTAATGCCTATCCCAAGTTGTCTCTGGAATGAAATTACAAAGGTGTAAGTCAATCTCTCTCTTCTTCTTTTCGTCTCCTCTCTTAAATTGCCATTGTTGCGCTTTTTGCCATTTTTCTTCATTCTTTAAATGGAATGTTTTTCCTTCACTAGCAATTGAAGAAAATGTCCCCTTTTTAGAAAATTATACAAGGAACTCCCCCCCTCCCCCCCTTAAAAAAGGAAAAAGATTAAAAAAAGAAAAAAAAAAAAAGAAAAAAAAAAGGCAGCCATTTTCTATTTTCACAGGCCAGGACATTTGTTGTTGTTTTTAACACTTTACTGCTCTGCCTGAACAGGCAAAATAGGGGTTTTTTGTCTTATGTTAGCATAAATGAGAGATCCATCTTCATGAGTAGTAAGACAAAGATTAACATGTCTGAATTCATATCAGTGAGTGGAATTGTAGTCAGGCTTTCAATTCACAGTGGGAAGAGGTGTGTGGCTGTGGCATGTTATACATATGTGAAATTGTTTTTATGAGGAAGTGCTGAGGCCTTTAGTTGTGATATTATCTTCTTGAGCAGTATACCAGGCATTGTTTTGCTTTGTTTTGTTTTGTTTTTTTCAGCCATCTGATAGCAGTAGAGGTAGTATTACTGGACATTTCTCATGAGTGTTAATACCTCTCCCATAATGCTTTGATTCCTGTATCTTTTGTGGTGAGAATGGATAAAAATGATTGATATACTTTTTTTAATTAGATTTTTTTATAAGTTGGGCCTTTTATTAAATTTAGTTTTTTCACAATATTTGAAATTCAATTTGAAATGAACAGTCCATTGTAAGGTTACATTTACTGTAGTCTATATATTAGAATAGATCAGTTAACCATTAAGTTAAATGCATGATATGCAAGGTTGTTGGCTGCTGAAATTTAAACACTGTAACTGGGGGAAGTCTTAAGTGCATGGAACCTGTGTTTTTTTGATGCGATTAAATTGGCTTTTGACAGTGGGAGTGTTTACACGTGCACTTTAATACACAGTAGCTTATTTTACTGCGTTTTAAAGTATCACATAAAAAACCGTGCAGTTTTATGCTAAGGCCCAGTAAAACGGGCTACTGCATATTAAGCGTCACTTAAACATGGACATTCAGTCGTATGCATTAGAGCAGCCTAATGTGCATGTATTTAGTCCCTCATGTTGGAGGTACTAAATGTAATGCACATGTAGACATGCTCCAGTAACTGCTTTTGTGTTGAAAAATTTGATAGGATGTTGTAAAAGACAAGGAAGTTTGATATCTTTCTCTTACCAACTGAATAATAACTAGATTTCAGAGTTTGAAATCTACTAATTTTAAAACTTCTAAGTGACCAGAATAAATTGGTCTAATTGACTAAATAAAGTAATTTTCTTTGTTTTAATAAATCTGTTTGGACAGATAAAATTATACACACAGAATATTTATCATGATTCTAGTTATAATAATAAACTTTTAAAAAATGCTGGTCTTCTGCATTTTAAATTTGATTCTAGTTGGCTTTCATCCAAATGTAGCTTGACATAGGTTTAAATATAGTGTATACAGAAATGTCATTCATTTTAATGTGATGAAATATAAAAAATAACAGTTGGAATAAATGTATTTTATATAATTAAATGCAAATAGCACATCTTCCTGGTTTAAAAAAAAGTAGCACCAAATTTAGTGACTAGACTGTATTTGGTCATCATGCCTAATTGTTTCCAACTTAAAGCTTACTTTTAGTGGAAAGCTTAAAGAACATGAATGCAAAACATTAAAATGAATTAAATTAAGGTTTCTTGTTAGCTGAAACTACACAAACATTATATTTTGGTGCCAAAAGATGTTTGTTTTTCTTAGAGCTAACCTTTTATTTTTGTGAATGTTTATCAACACTGTTGGTTTGTATATTGTAGTCTTCCTCTTTCACTGTTGTTACCTTTTTTGTACCTCCCTTGTGGATGGGAGAAGGTAGGGTAGGGTGTCGATGGAGAACTTCAGTTTCAAGGTTTTCCACTTGGCACAGGTGAACAGGAGTAGTTTATTATTGCTGCTTTTAAATTAACTTAGGGCTTCAAGTCTTAATATACATAAACTACTTTAAAGTTAATCATATGAGTACTCCTGTGCAGTGGCAAGAATCATAGGTTGAAAATTAAGGATGTACATAAATTTTTGCAGGACATGGGCCTACTTTAAAAAACAAAACAAAAAAAGCAAAGCCTAACAAACAGAGAAACCACTAAAAAACAGATAGAAAGATGATTTTGCTGGACTTTGTGTCTGGGGTTTCCTCACAGGCCTGTGCATTCACAATACATTGGCTTGTCTCACCTTTCCACTTAAGACCTGCTGGTAGGGAATTATTTTTTCATATGAGATTTTTTTTTTTTTTTGTTATACAAAAGTAACCTGTAAATATTCTGTTCCTCCTTACAGTCTGCATGTAAAGACAAGTCCAAATGTAAAGGCAAGACATCTGAATCCTGCTAAATAAACATAATATTATCCTTCATCCCCAGAGAATAAAAGAAGGTGTTTTACCTTTTAAATGTGGTATGATTTCATAGCCTTGTTGCCTGCAGCTTGTTTGGTAAACTAGTCAGTCTTTCCAGGAGAGTTAACAGCAAAGGATAAGATAAACTCAGAAGCTCCAATTAAATGCAGCGCTTAAATCTTTGGTAGTCAGGTCAATGTATCCTAAAGTACAGCCCTAAGTAAGGCTATGTTCCTGGAGTCTGAAATACAAGTTCTTGGAACTGCAGCTAACACATTAATATGAGCACTGCCCAAGGAATCAAGTAAGTATACTGCTGATGTGCTTGTATTCTCAGGTCATAAAAACAGGGTGCTGTATATTTGGATACCCCTCTTCTCACAAGAATAGATCAGATCAGTAATAAAGGGAACAAAAGAGCTCAAAAATATAAACAGGAGCTGGTGAATGATGTTATGCTTAGCGGCCTACAGGGTATATTGTGGGTTCTGCTGTTGTTTAAAATAAAATTTCACATCTAAATTCTACTAAATTTTTTTGCTGTTACCAATCTGAACTCTTGTCAACAAGCTAGCTTACTCCTGAGTGTCTTCTCCTTAATGTTATTTAAGGTAGTGATAGCCAAAAGACAGTGCTCATTAAACACACATGATTTTCTAAACAAGGGTGGGGTGGTCAATCTGTGGCACAGGTGTCACAAGTGGTATGGGCAACCTCTGCATGTGGTATGTAGCAGAATCAGGACGGGGACAGGAAGCTCAGTGACACATAGGGCAGGGAGCAGAAAGAAATGCTTCGGATCAGGCAGGGAACATAGGGCAGGGAGCAGAAAGCAGAGCAGCAGCTTGATGAGGGAGCTACAGGACAGGCAGCAGAAAGCATATTGGGTAAGGGAAAGGGATCTTTGTCAGGGAAGGGGCAGGGTTAACTCATGGCACACCTGCCAAAAAGGTCCCATCTGTCCTGCTGCTATAAACTGTTACACTGTGACCCTCTTCTCTAATATGAAAGCAAGACCTACAGGGTGGTTCTCTGCCTGGGCTCCTCAGCTTATATTAACAAATTTCTTCCTGACCCTTGCAATGACAGGTCATTAACAGTGCCCTTGATGCCTCTGCTTGTGGTCTGTTGTGTGTTATAAAGTGATGCTGGTGTTTCTACTTTTGTGCTTTGGCACTATAGTGTGTGAGGGTATGGAGCTCAATATTTTTAGCAATCTCTGGGTAAATAGTTGCCTGTGGGGTTTTGAGAAACCGTAAAGTTGTATGCAAAATACCAGCCAAGCACACAGTTTTTTTCAGTGCTACATTTTAATCCCATAAAAAGATAAATTTGGAAATAAAATAAGTAAAGAGGAAAGTAAGATTCTTGGTTTGTCATTTATCTTGAATGACATTACAAACTACATGTACTGTTTTTAAAAGCAGTGCTATTTGATGTATTCTGGTGTTAAAAATTGTGGAATTTTTAAAGGCATTTTAAAAACATATGGTTTCAAGTAACTTTAATTGCTTGGTGATGCAGAATTCACATTTGTCATTACATCCTGAAAGTATGGACCTGCAAGTACCTACTGTTAATTACAGAGCTTGACATTTCTAGGACTAAATAAGAGTGATACAGTTGGTTATGAATCATATCTTGCCATGCTGAAATGCCAGAGATCTGTTTTATTGCACTAGAGATTAAGTCCAATAGAGTAGTAGTTATTCTCAGCGTCAGTATTTTTGCTGCCATCAAACTGCTGATACAGCATTTGTTTAATACAAATGGACCTCTGCACCTTTTTAAAGTGCTTTAAATCTAGACAAATTTATGCCTTATCAAAAGGTTAATCCTGACAAATTATTGTAAATTATTTCTTGTCTGATACAGGTGCAGCAAAATTAATTCTCTGCCATGCAGTCGGATGTAGATGTTTGATAGTACATTTCAAAGGCAATAGCTGGATTTTGAGCACCAGGATTGTTGAATAAAACAGTTCTGTGGATGAACGCCCAGCAATCTATGGTTGGATCAACTTTTTCATGAATAGTAACGGTTCAGGTAAGGCAACAAATTCACTTCTGCAGCCCACTATTTGGAAGTGCAGGCTTCAGTCCTATTCAAAGTTTGAAGATAACTATGTACATAAGTATACATCAGTGAATTTCTACCTTCGCTTTTTAACTGGGAAAGCATGCCTTGTAATTTTTTGTAAACTTCCTTCCTAACCTCAAAAACAAAGTGAATCCTAAGAAATTAGAATTTATAAAGCTGTTATTACAACACTGAATATGAATAGGTAAAATCACATCAGGTCATACAGAGAATTGAAGTGATAGCAACATAACTGCCACATGGCTTTTATTTTTTTTATCCTATTTTATTAGAGCACGTAAAAAATACAATGTATACAAAAGTATACATCATATCTATGAGTGTGTCTCTGACTGTACAATCAAAACCTAAAATGGTGCATGTGTGTGTATTCAAATATAACCTAAAAAGCAATACCGCTCTTCCAGCAGCTGCATGACCTGGAAGAGGTGAAAAAGTCCCAAATAGATAGGGACACCCGAGTGGAGGGGTTTAAGACCTCCCTTCTGAGACCCTGTCCTCAGAATTTCCTGTTGGCTAGCTCTAGACAGCTGTATGCCCAGCAGAACCGTTCTTAAGTGACTCCCTGATTGGTGTCCAGGCTGTTTGTATCCCATTCTGAGACATTTAACTTTCTGCATGCTCTCTTTGATAGGGAGCCTTCCAGCCTAACATAAGGTTCTGGATTCTACTTTGGGGGTCAGGTGCAGCAAAATGTGGAGTTGCAGCATCTAACCTAAAGGCTTTTTAAGGTCCTTACTGAATCTGTCCCTTACCCTCTAGCCTCGTTGCAATTGACAGGAGTCCTAACAGCTCTTGTATGTTGACAGATGCCATTTCTGTTCCTGTTTCCTGGGAAACAGGCATTGGATTGGCAGAAATGGTGGATAAGGCCTTTTATAAACCTTGATAAAGAGAGGGAAGTGACCCAAAACAAAATATACTACCCCTCCGGCAACCCAAACCCACAACCTAAGCCTTTTTGGTGATAGACAATTTAGACGAGTTCTAAGGTTTGATTCTGGCCTATTCTGAAAAATTTGCTCTTCATGTCTCTTTCCTAACAGTCCAGCTGGTGTCCTCTCCCATCCATTCACAACATTTTTTCTTTCTCTTGAGTACTAGTTCTCTTTGTTAACTTCCAAAACTGTCTGCCCAGTTCCACACATTCTTCTTCCAAATTCCTGTTCCTTTACCACAAAAGCCCCTTATCCTTGGAGGGGACCCTGAACAGCTGTTCTATTCAAATCCCCTTCTTTTGGATTCTCTTCTGGAGTCAAAGGCATTCCAGAATTAATTTATCTTAACTGTGGTAAGAGTTAGAAGAAAGTTTGACAGAAGATTTATGAAGAAAAATTTGAATACAAGTAGTAAATGATTCAGAAAATTTAAGTTTAATATCGTTATCTAAAAATGGTTTTCACCACCAGCTATTTCCTATTAAAACAATGCTTATTACTTAAGTCCTAAAATGTCATTTAGACAGCATTCTCCCAGTTCTTATTAACTACCAGTAATACCCCAAAGCTGATAAAAATGTGCAACTCCCAGGGTACTTACTAGAAAGTCTCTTCTTCTTTATTTAAATGTTTACAGTATTTTTCCCCTCAAACCACTGATTTCCTACAATGTAATGCAACATGAAATTAAAGCACATATTGCTTGTTTAGGATTCAGTACAGGTAGGGTATTCAAATAGTTTGGGAGTCAGAAAATTATAAGCACAGGGTTAGAAAATAAGTTGACAGTTGACTCATGTCTCAGAACAAACCACTCATTTATTAAGGCTTGTCTATACATGGAATTTTCCTTATTAAATGTGTGTGTATATACTTTTAGTCCCAAAGTATTCACGTGGAGTTAATTAGGGATAGTGAAATGGGGATAAATCCATGTATAGATAAGCCTGTACTCTTGGTTATCTTTTTGGTAAGTTACTTTTCTCAAAGGCACTTGTACATGCTGCAAAGCCATCAATCTGTTCTCTTTTTCAGGAAGTCAGTATTCTTGTGGAACAAATTTCACTATTGGTAACATTTGCTTGGGATATGGGTTTAGGAATTGAGCATGATCGTTGTCTGAATAAATTCCAACAGTCGTATGAGGCTTTCAAATCTGTTTCAAAAGGGTGAAATTAACTTAAAAATAAATAGTATTGCTTGATTCCCTTTACCTGCCTACTGCTTACAAATAGTGTAACAGCAAGCAAAGCAAGTTTAATGGCAAAATGTTCTATATAACTTTCTATTTTTAAAATTTTGCCTCTAACTTCAGTTTGTGCCTTTTTACAGCATTTTGTGATGTTTTCACTGTTTTGTTTCCGTGGCTCACTTTTACTCTCTTTGTGTGGGTCTTTCAGAAGGATTTGGGGTACGGTACTTTTAAAAACAAAATTAGTTAAACTGACAAGACTAACAATCTCCTTTTTTAAGATTGTTGTTTTACATTGGGTCAGATATGGAGATAAGGATGCCATTTTGTTGCTAGGAGGATGCTGTATTTACTACTGTGCTACTGTAGCATACTATATGGCTTTACCTTAGATTATTGTGAAGACCCATTAGTGGGTGCTAGCAGCATCATAATGGTTGCTGCAGCTGCATATCTTGCATGAACTGTTATGCAGTTGTAGAGGTTGCTCTAGGTTTTGATGGAGTATTTCTCTTGGGTGCATATGTATAAGGCTGATTTTGGCCTTGCAGTAGCTGCTTGAGCTGAACCCAAAGTATATGCTTTAGTACGATAGATTACATCTCTAAAGGAAACATTACGCTGTATTGTTTCAACAATTTGTGTTCTGAATACAGAATCTGTGGACAAAAGAGTCCCCCAACTAGGCCTCTGACAAAACAGACCACAATGGCCGCATTGTTAGTACAGTAATATGCATATGAAAGAGCCTTTAAATATGCATTTCTACTAACCGTTAGTCTATTGTGTAACTGATTCATGTAATGAGGAGTCCCTAGGTATTCATTAACATGTGTTGTCTCATAAACATTCCTTACATAGAATTCATAGCTGTTACTATTTCAGTAACATAAATGTAATACAACTTGAATACAATGCATTTTCTTTATACAGTGCTTGCTTGAATACATAGAAAACTGCTAAAAGTAGCACAGGGAGCACCATGCAACATTACAAATGCTCAGAATTGGTCCCTTTCTCTTGGCTTTTGAAAAGGCCTTCTGCACAAACAGTTTCTTGCAAAACCTCTTAAAACAGCGCACCAAAGGCCAGATCTTACTGGGTCTTGAGCTATTATCATTGATTTGACTTGGATTTAGGGATTCAGCAATTCTGCAAAACAAGTCCAGCCGTTCCCTTCAATATGTGTATGTTAGAAAGGCAACAAGGCAAAAAAATAAAATTTGATTTTCCAAAGTATAAAATCTGTTTTTATTTGTATTTTTATTCTGTGGCAAAGTTGAAATTTCATTTGTTTCTTGAGCTATGGCTAAAACAGGCTATGGAAAGAAAACCATTATTACGACGGGGGGGATCTTGGTTGAGAAGGAGAAAATTAGAAAGTGTGAAATATTTGCATATTGCTGCCAGAGCAGGTAAAACCAGAACTGTTTAGCCTTGTCACATCTGTTTTATGCTGCTAGAGCAGCTTTATTTAATGGCTTCTCTGTATAAACAAGTATTAATTGCACAGTGGAAACATCTATAATTCTGCTTTTTTTTTTTTGTTCTTATATGCTTTATATAGTTCACACAGGACCCTGTGTAGAAACACCAGTATAAAAACACACAACTATGTAACTCTCTCCCAGCTACCAAGGTAACACAAGCCCCTGTGTTACAGTTAATCACACCAATGGAATTTTTTTGCCTTTTCCCTACTTATCTAATTCCATGTGTCGTCTTCTGCATGAGACAGCTGGGTTTATTGCATCACCTTTACGCTATGGAGTGGTAATAGAAAAACTTTAGAGATGCATACTAGCAGCACTGGATGATTGTGGCAAGAAAAGTTGCTCAGTTGGATTTGGCTTAAGGGAGAAAAGGGGGATATTATATAGTCATTAAACTATTTTACAGCTGCTGTACTTGGGTCACGACGAGAATGTGGCCCACTGGACATACAACACTGTAGTGACAAGGGATGTTTGGGGGAGAGAGGCAGTTTGATCGAGGCTTCTACAGTGATCCCATTTCTAAGGGTTTCCACATGGTACCTGTTTTTCCTGTCCTGTAGAGTTCCAGCTTTCTTTGGTTTGAGCTACATAGCTAACAAGTCCTTGAAGTGTTTCAAAAAAATGCTTGGGACAGAGTAGTTTGGAATGAACTGAAATAACAGACTTCTATTAACTTGATTGCAGCTTCAGCGCACGTTAAACAAAGCCTTGGTGTGCACAACCTCATTTTCTGATCACGGTCTTTCTGAGGCCTGGATATACTGGCTGGTAACTGTCTGCTACAGTGTGTTTTTTATGTATTTGTGTCATGGAATGTAGTTGTGAAATTATTTAACAACGACAAGAAAAACTATTTGGAAGTGAAAGAGATTTTTTCCCCCCATAGTTCTTGAAGGTATTGCCATATTGGAAACGGCAAAACTTTTCACTGTATCCCTTTAACAAAACTGATTTCTATTTGTTTTGCATTTAGATTATATTTTAAAGTTTCCAGAACTTATAGGCGCCATGTTTGACCCGAGATTACCCTCAAGCCAGGGGCACATTATTCCATGGCTCTCATGCAAGCCAGATCAGGGTTAGTTAGGACAATGCTGTGATGGGAGGCTCATTAACTTTTTCTATAGAGAACAAATGCCTCCCCCTACCTCATGAGGTTGCCCTTCACAGACTTCATGTCCCTTTTTTCTCATTGTTTGGTACCTGTGGAGATTGCTGTCATTTCATGATAATGATGGTCTGTACAGGAACACTGTAGGAGAAATGGATTTTGAAGCCTAGATCCCATCCTCTTGCTAGGCAGGTGGGGGAGGGGTTTGAAAGGTTAGAAATAGCTTTGATTTTTTTTTTGGTTTGTTTTAAATAAAAGGTGTGCTGCTCAGTCACCTGATCCTGCAGCTGCGTGCATCAGGAAAATACCAGATACCATGAGACTGTTAATAAATGGCAACAACGAAGCAAAGCAGAGCAGCAACAAGGTTGTATTACTCCTCAGGATCTAGTTAAATCTTTGTGAGTGCAGACCATGGTCTGGCTTTACTGCAAGCTGCGCTTTAAATGAAGTCCATGATTGTTGTCTCATGTGGTTTTTTTTATGACAAGGTATAATAAATATAACTTAGAAAATAAGTTAGCTTTTAAGCACTTTGAATTAAAAATCCCTTTGATACTCATTAATGTGCCTAAAATGAATTACTTTGAAATACAGGTAATTTGGGGGCAGGAAAAAAGCAAAACAAGAGTAGAAAGTAGTTTCAGGTAGTGCCAGCATCTCTATGTTCCCCTGACCATGCTAAAAGCTTTACAATCATCACGCCTCATTTTTCTTTTAGAAATGTTTTCCCTCCCCTCTATGTGAAAGACTTGCCCCTCAGACTCTTGTCATGAGCAGGGATTCAGGTTTTACGTTTCCCATGGAAAAATGGAAAAAAAAATGTGAATTTTTCATTTTAAGGGAGAAATGTGTGGATTTTATGGTTTTGCAAAGAGCTTTCTTCAGGCTGGCAGAGTTCCAGCCTGCAGAGGGCTGGGGGAAGGTGGGAGGAGGGCAGTTAGGCAGGGGGCACTATGTGCATGTGCATGCACATGGCAGCCAGGCAGCCTGGAGAGTAGCTTCTGCAGGTAACTCTGGTGGGGGTGGGAATTGAGGCCCCCATAGTGAGGGAGGGATTTGGGCAGGACTGGGGCTGCTGCCCAGCCAGGTGGTGCATGGGGCTTGGGCCCTGGGGCTGCATTAAATGAGCTGCCTGCAGCCATGCATGGGGCAGGAGGGTAGAGCTGGCTCCCTGCTCCTGAGGGGGTAAGGAGGGCTCATGCCCCCCCAATTTGTGTGTGGGGTGGTGGTGGGCTGCCCGCTATAGGCTTATGTTGCCTGCCCTGCTGCCCTCTTCCTGGGGCCTCCACAGTGCAGTGGGTGGGACCTGGTGTGGCAGGGCAGAGCGGGGTCAGGCAGGGAAGCTCGTTGCCACTGCGAGCTCTGTGCTGCCCTGGAGATGTCCCTTGTGTGCCCAGCAGCAGCTGGGCCATGGGTGTGGAGTTACATCCCTCACTGCTCCAGGCCAGGCAGGGGGTGCCTCACCAGGGCTGTGCAGAGTTTGTAGCAGCAAGGAGCTTCTCCACCCAGCCCTGCTCTGCCCTGCCACACCTGAGTCCTGCCCACTGTGCAGTGGAGGCCCCAGGAGGACGGCAGCAGAGTAGGGAGCCCAAGTCTGCAGCAGGCAGCCTGCCACCACCCCTGCCTCATGCACAGATGTCAGGGGTACTTGCCTCTCCCTTCCCCCTCAGGAGTGTGTGCAGTGGCGGGACGCCAGCCCCCATAGCCCGAGCCCACAGCAGACAGCCTGCACCCCTGCCCCCACTCTTGGGCTCTGCTCTGGCCTGTGGGAGGAGGGGGAGTGAGGCTCTGCACTCTGTTCCCCGCATGGGTCACAGCAGCCCCTGCCTCGTGAGGGTGGCAGTCAGGGCTTAGGTGCTGCTGTGGAGGGGAGGGGGCTGTGGACCCAGGCCCCTGGCCCCATAACCTTGGCAGCTGGGGACTCCCTCTGGCAGGGCTGGGGGAGGGGCAGGGGGGTGAGGGGCACCAGCAGGGCCCAGGGGTCTGTGTGGGGAGGAGGGGGATAGTAAGGGGCATTCGCAGGGCCCAGGTGGGGTGGGGGGAGTGAGAGTCCTGGACCTACATTCTTATGAGTGAAGGGGGCAGAGGGAGGTCTGATTGTTTTCCCCCTAAATCAAATACCAAAATTTATAGGTTTTTAGAATTTATTTTATTATAGTGATTGAAGCACTGGTAGGCCTCCAAATTGCTTGAAATTTGTAAATATATCAATAAAACATTGTGCTCAATTGATGTCTGTATCTATATAGTGGTGTTTCACTTAAATCGCGGATTTTGGGGAGTTGCAATTTTTTTTCAGGGGAAACCAGATAATTTTGCTATTTAAAAAAAAAAAAAAAAAATCTTATCAGGGAAACCCAGCAGTCCTTCCCATGACAGTTCATACAGAAATACTGGGCCCCTCTGCCAGCTTTGACTCCTTCCTGGAGACCCACTTTCCTGATGACATGGCTAGGATGGGGTTATATAGAAAGATAATGCAGCCCAAGGATATACGGTGCTTGCTTTTCCATGGGTCCTAGGAGGAGGACAGTGTACATCACGGTAGCCTTCCCACTTACTGAATAAGGCTAAAAATAGAGCTGAAGTGCATCATTCAACTGACTCCACCCACACCCATCCCATACCCAGTGCTCTTTTCTGCCTAGAGCAGAGAGTTGAATTCGATGATCTACTAGGTCCCTTCCAACCCTAGAAATCTATGAAATCTATATGAGTTTATTTGTGGGGTAATGGTACAGTGTGTAAAAGTCAGTAGTAAATAATAAAAAAAGAAATAAAGGGAAAGTATACTTTTCCTTTTTCTAACATTGTAAAAGAAAGATGCTACTTCATAATAGTGGTGGATAAAGAATGTTAATATTTAGGGTGGTAGTATCATGTAGCAAAAGCACTAAGTGAATGTATTCTGTAAAACGATCCACACGGACAGGATTTGTTGCAGGAACCCAACCTTACTTGAGTATTTTCCCAAAAACTAGCTACAAAATAGTGCTACCCTAATCATTTTCTGCTTCACAGTACATCTAGATGGTTCATAGTTCCGTTTCAGTTGTCATTCCTGTGTTTTGTGAAATATAGGTCACAAGCATGGCATATTTGTACTGTTTTTAGTCATGTGCATGAATATATGACATACTCACTAGAAAAATATACTGTCAATTTGCCTCCGTGTCCAAAAGTATTATTGCTAATAGGGATAAATAGATACCTGAATGTTTTACACTTGAATATACAGCATTGCATGGATTTGAAAAGATTTTTCATGGTTTTAATATCTCTAATTCTGTAATGCTGATTGGCTGAAGTGCAAATCAATCAGTTAAAGTTGCATGTAATTTTGGAAGAGAGCTGTTTTAAAACAATACTTAATAAAAATGGCATAAGAAATTTACCTGTGGGGTGCTGACAGGGTGACACACTAATTGTCACATATGAGTAGTGAGACCCCCCTCAGAGTTCATGATTTCACCACTCATGATATATTAGTAGTATCAGTTAGCAGAGGGGACAAATGCACTTTTTTTATTTTCATTTAAAAGATGTCCTTATCTAACTATTTAAACATGGAATTTGTATCTTTTACCATAATTTCCTGAAAACTATTGGTTCCTTAATACTACCCTAAAATATGCTTTCATTTGGTTTCTAATTGCTGCTCTTCCTGCTGTGTTTTTGTTTTAAACAGCATTTTATGATGAATATTGATTTTTTTCTTCTTTCTTTTTTTGGTTTCAGGATGTACTGAAATTAAGACAGTTTAACTGGTGGTTCCTTATAGTGCATAATATATCATCTCCTGTCTAAGTTCTCCCCTTGTACTTCCTGTTCAGTTTATTTGATTTCATTATATAGTGAAATCTGCTGGCTGCAGCAGCAAAGCAGTGATACTTGGGAAACTGTATTTTACAGTGTTTATCCTGGCTCTGCTGATTTCTGTGCAAGTTGTCACTGTTTTACACTCTCCTTTCCCTCTTTTTGATTTACTTTTTACTGTAAATTTGAATAATGTGCACATGAAAGTTCATTGCTCTTAGATGAGAAATTTCACTCTTGCCTTGATCGTAGTGATGACCCTTACTCATTTTAATTAGAAAAAGGAAATAATGTCATACAGCCAGCAGGAACCAGTCTTTTACGTGGCCTAGTTCAACATCATAGAAATGATACTTGCTCATACCATATTGGTTCTTGTCAGTGTTTGATTTTAGATTTCTATTTCAACATACTTCAAGATGTATAATATACGTAGCTTTAAATTAAACATGGGTTCAAAAAAAAAGAGGGGGGAGAGAAGGGCAACACAATAAAGCAAGAGGATGAAACTAAATCCAACTGATGACATGAGTCACAGTGCTGCTTTTCCAACTGCAATTCCCAAGTCTCTCTAAATTATTGCAATATGTTGTTGTTTTTTGGTAATGTGCCAAACCGGTGTGTAAGCTGATTATTTTTTCACATAAAAGTATTTCAATCACATGTCTATCTCATCAGTTCTTTATATGAGATCATTTTACCACATCCCATGGATGAAGAAAATCCAACAAAATTGTGATTCTCCCCCAAAGTAACTGGTCTTTGGGAGAGTGAGACAAAATACAGGCCTTGCTGTTCTTGAAGGCATTGGGGAAAAATGCATCTGAAATAAAATCAATACGTGAAACAGTAGGTTATTTGCATTTAAAAATATTGAAAGGCAAGACAATGTATCTGTTAAAGAAATTAGGCTACAGTAGTGGAATGGTATTTGACTAAAATAAAATCTTTGATTAATTTTGAAATAAATGTCAAGGGATAATTTTTATCTAGTGCATGTCTGCTCTAGAGTTTCACTAAATATTAATTTACTACTTTTTTCCATTTCAAAATGATGTACCACCCCACCCAGGGCATAATAATACCATTACCTGTATTTCGTTAAAAAAAAAAAATACTATATACTAATGAATTGCCCATCAAGAATGATGGGGGGGAGCCCTATGTCCCTCCTCCCCCCATCTGGGCCAGCTCCCCCCTTTCCTGTGGTGCGGGGAGGGGAGGAGCAGGCCCAGGCCTGATGTGGTGGGTGTGGGGGAGGACCGGGCCTAAGGGTGGGGAGAAGCCAGCCTGCTGCTCGCTGCTGGTGCAGGGTGCTCCCCCTGGTCCAGTCTGTGCCAGTGTCTGCCTCCACATCTGATCCTCCTGCTCTGCCCATGCTGGGTACGCTTGGCATGGGGAATCCTTGCCACTCTTCTCACTCCCAGCGTTCCCCCTGTCCCCGATCCCTTTCAGCACTGGCTTTTAAAGCCACCGGGCGGTGTCTCTCACTGACGTCACCCGGCTCCAGCTGCAGGTAAGCATGGCTGATGAACTGTGCAGGTCTTCCTCTTGTCTTCCCGGATCGTCGGTGTTCTAAAAGGGGTAAGTTTTCCTCCTTTTCAGGGTTCTTCCTTAGGGGTTGTGTTCCCCCTGTTCCAGGTTCCCTAACAGGTGGGACTCCTTGCCCCCTCATGTTTGTACCTCCGCAACAACCTCTGACCTCACTACTTAAGCCCATATTACTCCATTAGGTAAGCGTTGTTTTTCAAATTGATTGGCTGGCATCAAATGGCATGTGTCCCTGACTAGGTCCAGGTGCTGAGGTCAGGAGGGCTATTTAGAGAGGGTCCCTCCAGGAAGAAGCAGGGTACATTTTAAAAAGTACACAGATGCAAGGACCTCTGTAGCACTCTCTCATTCTCTGGCTATAGAAATAAATAACTTGCCAGAAACTTAACTAGGAACTTACTTTAAGGTACTCTAGTTGTATATGAAAAGGCTACCAAGCTGCTTCTGTTTGGTCAAAGGTTATTCTTTTGCTACGTCTCTGACTTGTATCCCTCCCCATGCCTATCTTCTCTACCTTGTACATGCTTGAGAGGGATTGGGCAGGTTTTCTTGCTCCCTTTACTCGGTTGACTAAGGGAGGCTGCTTTCTATGCTTCAGGCTATAAGAGGCACCCAGATATATCCTGCAGGCGTTAAGCAACCCCTAGGTCTACAGGGTCACCCTGTATCCTGGGTGGCACAGGGTCCAGACAAAGACTTGAGTCTGGGTGGTAGTAGCGATACCACAGGTTTGTGGGTGTACTCCAGGAAGGTGGTCGGCCAGATGTAGGCACCCCAGGGGAGGCACTGGAGGCTTAGTTTTTGGGTTGGATGCAGTGAGGCAGGTGGTTTGGTGCAGGAGTACCCACTACCGGCCTGCCAGAGGGCCATGGGCCAGAGGTTGAGCACAGCTGCTTTAAGATGTTTCATGCTTCCATCAGAGTTGAAGAGAGGATATAAATGGGGATTTGACTTTTAAGATCTTAATCTGGCCCCAAGCACCTTTGATCATTGCCCATTTAATTAGTGATTTATCTGCATAAAGGCTTATAATGAATTATGATAATTTTTGGTTCATATGTGGTGTCTTTTCTCCTTTCTGCCCCCACTCCCCTCCATGACGATCGTGCCTTCAGAGCCTCTTCTGTCTGTAGGAAGACACAAAAAATAACAACTTCAAATAGTAATTTAAGTTGTTCTACTCAGGAGCCTAAAAAGATTAAACATACTTTGTTTGTATATAAAAAGTGTCTGTGATGTTGTAGATACAGTACCTGGAGACACAAACTTGCTTAATATTCACTGTTGCTTACAAATATACCTAGTGGGTAGTGCAAAACATTTGTTAGTATATTTTATGTGAGTACATTATTTCTCATGCTAGCACAATTAGACAGTTGACAAATAATACTCTACAGTATTATAAAACTGTATTACTGTGTAGAAAGACATTAAGGTTAGTCAGTAATACTTTGCAATGGTGATCACATTAATGACTACCTCTTTTTTTAATCTTAAGAATGAGACTTAGACGTACTGCTTATCCCTGGAATACCCAGTCACAGAGACTCAATTTTATTTCTCCATCTTTGGTGATTCAGGAATTTTTAGGTCTGCATTAACTATGGCTTAACCTGTTCCTGAGCAATCTGTTCTAGTTGATAATATTTCATGTTTCATATGACAACTTAGTGCCTTTCTAAAACAGTTTTGACCCCCTCCTATACATTTAAAATATATTTTTAAGCATGAATATGTATGCTTCATTTTATTTGCCTAGAACTTGGTGTGGGGTTCCTACCTTATTTGTTCTTTAGCTTGATGTTTGCTTTTGCAGATCTGATACTTTGCATGCAAAGCTAAAATAAGCTCTGCTTATTGTAAACAGTCTTTTATGGTGGTGGATGATGATCACACTCTGCCTGATGCCCCATAACTGTTTTCAGGGAAAGTGGTATGAAGTAATGTCATCCCACATTCTAAGAGATTCAGCATGTGTGCATTAAGCTAACTTTCTAAATAAATGGAGAGAAGGACTGTCATGGTATGTCCATTTTGTAAGTTTTTAACTTGATTGTCCCTTTTGCTTTCCCTGGGATTTCATTGCCAAATACTTTTCACATTATTGCTATATTAAATTTTTGCCGAAAATGAATCGCCAATGATTCATTCTCGCAGAAAGTGACTTCAGAAAATATTGAGACCAGTTCTAATGCAGTGAATGTGTAACCAATTAGCATTCACTTAGTGACTGTAATACATTTTGCCTTCTGTAAAGCTGTTCTAAAATCCATGCTATTAATTTGTTAAATCAGGCTGGCTCATATTGACAGTGTAGAGAAGAGGCCATTTCACTAAGTGGCTTCACATTTAGCAGAAGAGGCAGAAATAAATTTTTAAAAAGATGATCAACAGGAAGTGCACAATTGAGGGAGGCATGAAACACGTACTTACAAAACTGAGAAAAATAAGACTAAATTAAAAACCTGAACAATTGCCAATAAAGATGATGTTTATGACCAAGAAGGCCAAAATATTTTCCTCCCAAATGCATGAAATTATATCATTCTTCTAACTGCTCATCCTCATGGTGCTGTTAATGAGATTGTAAAACAAAATGATGCTATTTAGCCAACTGTTTCTCTTGCATTTTTTTACTTTATGATATTAATTCACTCCCTAAATCCTTTCACTTATGTGAACATTTTAGTTCTTAAGAAAAGTTCTCCCTGATCAAACAAAACCTTAGATTTTTCTCTTTAACCACTAAATAGCACGGGGTTTTCCTTTTGTGCATTAGGATCTGTTATTTTTAAAAAGGCTTCTTTAAGGTAGTAAAACATTTGTTTGAAAGCGTTTTTAGTTGCTTATTTTTTAAGTTAACCTTTTATTTAAAGAATAATTATTCATATTTGTAAATGTTATACACAAATTAGAGCACTTTTGGTGATTGAGAATTTATCTTACTATGTATTGCACCCTGAAAAGTCCATTATGTATCAATTGCCCATTATGGTTCTCACTGTAAATGGCAAAAGCTTGTTTTCCATCACAGTTTCAGTGATTATCCTGAAATCTTTGTTTCCTTGTTTAAGGAAGGGGAAGAAAGCAACAGGGATGCATTCATGTGCTGCCAAGAGAGTCATTATGGACCCTGATTCTTACGCACACTTTTAATTTTACTACAGTGAGTAGTCCTCTTAATTTCTTTAGAAATATCCATAACAATAAATGTAAGCACTTGCCTAAGACTTCCTACACTTCCCCATCCCCACTCCCAAGGATTAATACAGGGCAAACAGGGCATTATACATTATTTGTAATACCATGGAACCTTTAAGTTCTGATTATATTAGACTTGTGCTGGTGGGTGGGTCCAGGATTGTGGCAAGAGGGGTGTGGCCACAGCCCCCACCCTCCACCCCATACTGAGATCATGGACATTGAGTTTTCTGAGATCACTGCAATGTCAGCACAGCTCCTGCTCGAGCTCTGAGCTCATCAGCTGGTCACTATGGCCTGTGGTTGGAACTTCTGCCTTTACTTGGTTCTGGAGATCAGGTGACGAGTGCCACTGCTATTCTCTTTCTTCTGCCCCCCACGTCCCCAGCTGAATTCATTAGCTGGGCAAAGAGGGGATGAGTGGTGGTGGTGGTACTTGGCCCTGGGCTCCAGAGCTGCATGAAAACAGGGGCTGGGCTCTGGAAAAACAAAATCTAAGGTTTTTTTTGACCAGGGAGGACTTTTCTTAAGAACTAAAATGTTAACATAAGTGGAAGGATTTAGGGGGTGGATTAATATCATAAAGTAAAAAGGCTCTGGGCTCCAGAGCTGCATGAAAACGGGCTGAGCCCTCTGCTGTTCTTCTGCTCTTTTTCCTGTGCCACTGAACAATTCAGCAGTGGGTGGTGAAAGGAAGAGAGGGTGAATGGTGGCAGCCCTGGATCTCTGGAGCTGTGAAAGCAGTGGTTTCGGGCAGACCTCACATTGATCAGCTGGTTGAACTTGGAGCTCATGGTACTCACATGAGGCTCTTCAGCAGGAGCTGTTCTGGTATGCTGGTGATCTCAGAGAGCCCGCTGTATGTGCTGCACAGTCAAGTGTGGTGGAAGGTGTGATTTGTGCTACTGCAACCCTTCTCCCCCCATCCACTCCTCATCCTTGGTGCAATACACATACACAACAAAAAGACTGCTCCTGTCCCAAAGACCTTACAATCTAAGTGTTGCTGGTGTGCACGGTGTCATTTCAACTTGGCACAGAAGCAGTTTACTGTAAGTGTTGGCCTGGGTGCTCCTTGAACAGTCCAGTGTTACTGTGTAGGTCCTTGATTACATTTGTTTCCTAGGTTGGTCTGCTGCTCTGATTCCATTTGGTTCTTGGCTTCTTCCTTCAGACATCTTTCATAGATGTAAATGTGGATAGTTACAGCCTGAATATGGTGGTCAGACAACCTTTTCCAAAACAAAGTATTGTTTTTCACAGAGGGAGCAAAGCATAAGACAAAAACATTTAAAAAAAAGTCTGCACATATCGTTTTCTTGTTACTCAAAATGCCAATTGCTCAAATCATGAGCAAGACTTTATGAAGGGGGATAAGGTAAGGTGCTGCGTTTATTGATTACATGAATTAGATATAGCGGTTTGGACACACCATTCATACAAACACATGCAAATCATCATACACATCATTACACACAGGCATACACATACACAAAACATCCATTTCATCCACTCATACACCAGATATAGTTACCAGTAATAATTGCTCAATATCAGCCCAGGGTCGCCAACTTGGCCTTATTGAGTAGATGATGATGATTTGAAGATAGCAGATTTGAAGATAACAGCTGTAGTGGGGTGAACAGATGCATCTGTGGTCTGGTGAAGCAACAGTAGAAAAAGAGACTCCCCTAATTTGGCATTGTCAAAGTGTTCTTTTATAGGGATTGCCATCCTTTGTTTCAGTGCTTTGGGCTTTTTCCATACCCAGCTTCTGTTTTTGCGGTTGTTCTTCTTTTGTCTTCAGTTTATTTATCTTAGCCTTGGAGTGTTCTTGTTGTCTGTCTGGCAGGATGGGTGCGTTGTTTTTCCTTGTTATCTTCTTTGTGCCCTAGGCCTCAAAGGGATTCTTCAGCCATTTATTAATTAGTTTACTGACTGGTAACTTACATTTGGCGCCTTGTTGCTTACATAAACAGTTATCATCTTCTTCCATCTCTATGCCATTCTCTCACCATTCACCCTTTTATACACGCTCGTAGATAAACACGGCTACCAAGTACACCCCTGATGCAGAGTTTATTCACTTATGTCAGGCAGAAGGATACAAAATGGAATTTTCAAGTTGCTTACAGGATAAGACTAACCTGGTTATATTTCACTATTATTATACTCTATGTTAACATCACCTACGTTAGTTCAGTTCATGCTACAATCTTACCAACGGCTATCGGTTTCCTGATGACAACCTAACTAGGCCTAGCTTCCTTAGGCACTATAATAGGTCCTGTATCAGGCTGATTTCTTGAACATTGTTCCAAAAACCTCACTTTCTGCTGACAGTGTCCTTTTTTAGACTGCAGTAGGGGTTTTTTTTGGCTCTTATTTCCAGGATTTATCTAGTTGGGGCATCATCTCTTAAGAACCCTGAAGTGTTTGCTATGGTGTGGCTTAGTTTGACCTATTCTTTTTCCCTTCTTGCTTGTTTTCCTTAGTCTCCCTAACAGCCATGTACTAAACATTCCAAAAACCAGGCTAACATATAATATTAATAAATGGTCTGCAATCATTTCAACATGCTATACAGCCAAATGCTGAAAATGTTCTGATTCTCCATAATATTTAATTAAAAACACAGAAATGTTCCACAATTTTAAAAAAACTGAAAACATTTAAAAATTTTAATACAACTGAAAAATACTTTTTTGCTACCTAGGTCAAATAACAATACCCTGTTGCAGGTATACTTATAAAAAAGGCTGGGAAGTAACTTTTAAAAACACACAGGATTTGTAGAGATGGGGCAGTGGGCCTGTCAGGCATTTGTCTTGGTTTGTAATGTTGACTTTGGGGCTCTTTGGACTTCCTGGGTTGCTTCTCTCCTGTGTAGCTCCACTGGGATTGCTCTGAAGCATCTCTGCTGAATGCTGATAATTCTTGATGTTTTGTAGCTGAGAAAGTAGGCTGTTGCCTACAAAAACTTAGAGGAATTAAGCTTCTAGGCCAGGTACAAACCTTGCACTTCTATTAATAGAAGTGATTGGAAATTGGTCTATACCCATAACAGAACAGAAGTTCAGCACACAAAACCAGTCTACATCCATTACAACAGAAATTCAGCACACACAGGCTGTTTTAAAAATGGTGGAACCCAATCTAAGATTTGCTCCTCCCACCAAAGGGTGAATGTGTGTTGTGTTTGCTACCGATATAAACTGCGTAACTTAGAGCAATTTCCTTCAGGCTTTTTTAATGTCTGTACCTAGCCCTAAGGTACCTGCTTTTCCTCCTGCCTGAGGTATTGTAGAAAGGGAAGTTTATGAAACTGACATAGTAGAAAGACTGACTCTGATATCACTTGTTGCAATTAGTCTGGTGAACTGACAGACTCATGGGTAGGTGGTTGTTCGGAGGGCAAGGATCTTGTCATTTAGTTTGTTCTTTGCTCCTGGCTTAAGATTTTAAAAGTAGCTGTTTTTTCAGTAAAACACTGCATACTTGACATTGAGTTTGGTAAGCTAAATGACGTACAATATCCACGTGTTGTATTTGAAATTCTGTTATATGCTGAAAATACTTAACTTTTCATTCTTTTAAGAGAATTAAGAAAGTTTTCTCCGTGGGGGAGGAGGGCATGAAAAAAAGATCTCCATGCTGTATGAAGTCAAGGATAGATTCCTCTGTGCCATGCAGGGGACAAAGTTTTCCATCTTGCGAAGGATAATAAATTGCATGTCATGGAAAGTATTTCTTTTTTTATTTAAAAATGTATTTAGAGGGAACTGGGGGGAAAAAGTGGAATGTATGACATGTTTTACCAAAAATTAGTATCTGCTTTTTGTACCATTTAAGTATTTTTTGTGTATTCTAATTTGTTTTAAATAATCTAAGACTAAAAATACATGTAATTTGAAAGCTTGTGGTAAATGGTGGGGTTTTTTTTATTCTTAGTGAAAGAAGAATAATTTCAGTTATGGCAAAACAGCAATTATTTTTTCCATGAGACACATCTAGATTTTAACTACAGTTTTCTATTTTAGTAAGTAAATTGGGCCATTGGTGTTGCACATGGATCAGGAGAAATAGCCTGGGGCAAGAGGTATCAAACTCACCAGGGCACACAGGCTGGATGAATTGTATGGGGCTGCTCTGCAGGCTGGTTTGTGTCCATAGACCAGCCCACAAGCCACGTGCAGCATGTGGGGCCATGTTTGGGGTGGTGAACCAGCACCTAGCCTGGTCCAGGGCACCCCGTGTGAAGTATGCAGGTCCATTTTGAGACCAGGGGCAGCATTGTGGGCTGAATTCAGCTAGTGGGCTGTATCTTTGACATGCCTGGCTTAGAGAATGGTGTGCTGTATCAACAGGACAAAACACTGTCACAGAATGTCATAAACAGCTGAGGAGTAAAGTGTAATTAAATGTGACCTTATGATTACCATGTTCTAAATGTATCACATACAATGTATAACCAAGATAACCAAGTTTAATATTCAGACCCCTTTCCTTAAACTTTTCTTAATGATAAGCATGAATAATTTGACAGCAGTAAGCTGCTTGAGTGCTGAGACTAACATCTATCATGCTGATCAGTATCATTTCATTATTTTCTTGTATTATGCCATCTGTTGTTTCTTGTCTTATACTTTAGATTCAATGCTCTTTGGGTTAGGTACTGTCTTTTTGTTTGTATTTGTACATCACCTAGAACCACAAGTCTTGGTCGGTGACTAGGGCTCTTGCATGCTATAATGCAAGCAGCCATCTGTCATCATGGTAACTGGGGGAAGTGGGGAGAGAAGGGAGGAGAAAAGGAAAATTGTGCATCCAGTGGTCTTGGGGCATCCAGTTTTGTATATTGCTAAGCTATAGAAAAGGACTAATGATTGACATAAAAAGTGTTACCTTGAGGAGCTGAGGGGTCGACAGATTTATAGGGATTTTGAGTTAAATACAGCACATCTCCTTTTTATTCAGCTCCAGTAGTTGTGAAGTATTAGATGTTAAACTCAAGTCATTATGATTACCTCTTTCTTTGCCTGCTACTCACTAGTTTTTTTGTGACTCTATTCTTGTAGTGGTGACTCAGCTGTTGTAACTAGAAACCAGAGATTTTCCTCTTCTGCTGTAAGTATAGAATCAAAGCTTTTATATAAACTAAAGCACATTATTCCCTGTTTCGAGCATTTTGTGGGAGAACATACTAAAATGTTAGGATTGAAGTGGAACTGTGCAGAAATGAGAAATAAAGACATGAATGACATTAACTGAAGATGCTACATCATTGAGCTGGAAGCACTTCAGTATATTGACACAAAGGCTTTCAGGACCAAGAAAATGACTACATAGATTAAATAAATGGACAGAGTAAAATATTGAGTCCTTAGAGAGGGTTTGCTGGCATCAGTGTGTGTTGTCATCTGTTCTCATGTAATAAGGGGCATTCCTCATGTTGAGTGGGCTTGATGTAACTTCCTGCAGACCCAGAGATGTAGCTCTTCCTCCTAGAGCCAAAGTGTACCATGTCTCCATAGAGGTTTAATTTCTTGCCATCTCTTGCAAGAAGGTTTTGATCTGAATATGGTTATCTGGATGGTAGACATTCTCAGCATTCTGTTAGGTATGGCAGTCCTTTAATATGTTGTCTTATACCCTGCATATTGATTTGATTTTTTTTTTTTAAACTAATCCAAAGTAAATGCCTAAGCAATCACAATCACTTACACATTCTCCATTCTAATCCCACCATATAAATTTGCTTCCTCTTCAGAGTAGCCTACTTTGATGATTAAAATAAGGATAACTAGTGTGCTTATAAACAAGACCCTTGGTGCATCTACACATGCACTTAACTGTGCAGTAGACTAATTTGCTGTAGTGTAAAGCATCACAGTCCACACGTGTGATGCTATTAGACTGCAGCAAACTAATTTTCACCACAGATGGTACTATCTTACAGTGGCAAAAACTAACTGCACCTAAATGCACATGTAAACGCTAACCCAGGCATACCTTGTGCCCAGGCAGCAGGGGCTCGGACTCCTGCCTGCTACCTAGCCACAGAGCTCTGTAGGCTGGGGCACTCTTATGCCCCAGCCATCCCTGCCACCTCCTGGAGCCAAAGGCTGACCTCCTGGGGCTGCTTTGCCCTGGCTCAAACTGCTGTGGTCACAGGCATGGTGTCTGTACATGCGCCTTGGACTGCAGCCAGTGGAGCATCTATGTGTGCCATTTAGGTATCGTGATAAACGTTGGCGCTTTTTGTGTCAGAGTTTATCACATTGCCTTAATGGCTCATGTACATGCACCTCCTATGCTCTTGTGGGAGACTTGAGTCTGGTTTAGAGCAAGGCTTTCTGAAAGCTGAGACACTCCAGTGTGTAGCACATGAAATTCTACAACTGCGTTTAACTTTTTTTTTAATGGGAGATATTCTACATTGGTTTCATACTTCCAAGGTTATCTTCCCATTCATGTGAGTTTACAATGTAAAGGACTAAGTTTTCTGCTAATGTCAATGTGAGGGTCTTGTGGTCTTTCATTAGCAAAATGCTTGGCTTATTTTAAAAGGGAAGTTTTCAGAATGCTGTTTTGTACAATTACAATCAGGATACTATTAGCAAATGCTGTGCAGACTCTGTTTAATTAAGAACCTTAATGATTTGACTATCATATTTTATTTTGGTCTGTCGTATTTTGTCTTTGCGTGTGTTCAGTACAGGAGATGATGATGTGGGTTTTTTTTGTTTGTGTAACCCCTCTTGCTGGGGGGGTGTGGGTGCATGGCTGTGGTGACTCAGTTTCCCCAAGAGTATCTTAGTTTTAATAAGAGGCTCAAGACGCACCATGATGGGGTCAAGGAACCTTTCAGAAAATGTCAGCTCTTGGTTTTCAATTCTTCTGTTGCAAAGAGCTCAGAAAGACCCCAACAGGTCAGTCTATTTTTAACACTTTGGATTCCTGTTTGAAATCTCTGGGTTTATCTTGTGAATCATGTTTGCACACCTAATAGTGCTAACACTGTGTGACCCTCCCCCCCCCGCCCTCGGCACCCCGAAAAGATCTCAAGGTATCCTTGGATGCTGGTTGAGAAGCACAGTCCTAGTCAATATTGTCCCCTTTCTAAATCAGTGAAAGCATTTTGCTTGCTTAAAAAAAAAATCTGAAAGTCAGTACGTAGTAATTCTAGGTGGTTGTTAGTATTTTTCAAAAATATATTGAAATCAACTAAGGAAATGTTCAAGTTTACCCCTAGAAGGTTAGGTGGCTGTCTTTCAGTCCATCTTGGACTGAGAACTTGTGGCAAAATTCAGCCCAGAAGGGATCACTGTTATGGTGCTGTAAATTCCTGAAAGCAGTATTTTTTTTTTTTTTGGTTCTTGGTTTCTTTTTGTTTTTTTTAATGGAAATACTGATGCAATAACAGCCTTAACACCACAAATGCCATGTTGTGTTTTGAGTTTTGGGCACTCCTTCTAAATAAAGGGACTTTCAAGCTTTACTTTCTGCAACATGTCATTTCCTACAGCATATTTTTAAAGGGATTTAATAATGAATACAGCTCTGTTTGTCTCAACTCAAAAGGAGTACAGTATTCCCATTCTAAATAGAGTTATGTCATATGTGTTCAGATTTCCCATTTCTCAGCTAATTTAATGAAGCTTTGTTTTCATCTAGGAGCAAAAGAGGCAATTTCACTGGAGTTTGGGAATAAAGCTTCTACTTATGGTACCCCCATATTTTGAAGAAGAAAAAAGGGAGGTCTAAGTGAAAACTCAGAGGGTCTCAACAAATATATTGCCTTAGAATGGTAAGGCTTACCTTCAGCTCTTGATCCTCAAGACTGGTTCGTGACTGTTGACTTAAAGCCTTCCACCCAACAGCACACAGAAGTACCTAGTGACTGGGTCTCACTGTGAATCTAACCAACATACAATGTTTAGGTTCTTCACAACACTGAATAGTCCACAGATGACTGGCAGTGATGGTGATGCGTTTTAGAAGGCAGAGAATCCAAGTCTATCAGGCTAATCAGGGCTGGATTATGACATGCTGGGGCCCTAAAATATGTCAATCTTAAGAGGCCCCAAAACCCTGGCACTTCCCCTGCCACTTTGGGACTAGCTGCTGCGCTCCTGCGCCAGCCTCTAAGTGGCAGGGGAAACTTGCATGCGGCTGCTGTCACCTCCATTAAACACCCTCTGCTGCTGCTCTACATGCAGTTGGTGCTCCAGAACCAGCTGCTGCTATCCTCCCCAGCTCTGCAACTGGCTGCAGTGCCGGTTTAAAAAAAAATGGCTTTTTCAAATTTTCAGCATGCATTTGCTTCTGAGCACTCTGGATTTGTGAGGTTTTACTGTATTTTTCCCCATATTTAGAGGCCCCTAAATGTGAGGTCCTAAGATGCAACTAACTTAGCTTGTGCCTAAATCCAGCACTGAGTCCTGTGGTGGACCTCAATGGCTAGCTGTTCAAAGACAAGCACCAACAGGAAGCGGAAACAGTTACGTCATTTCCCTGTTCTTTCAACAAGAATTGCTTGGGAACTGGTGTATTATTGCTCATATTTGCAGATGATTGAGTTATCAGAAGCTGGTGCTGCAGGCTGCAAATGTGGGAAGTTTACCAAATCCTGTAATTCCCTTTTCCTGACTTCTGGTCCTTCTGTATAGCAATTCTATCTCCTCTGCCTGTAATTGGAGTTAAGCACAGCAGGAGAGACAAGTGATCTGTAGACTGTTTCTGAGGAGGTCTCTGCTTGAGGAGCAAAAAGTATAGTGTGCAGTGGCTGCACATTAAGAGAGAGACAAGGAGGGAGGGTTCATTTGGTTTGGGCTTACTGAAGACTACCCAATATCATTGCAGACATCCTTCAAGTTCTCAGCAACCAGCATTTTGAGCTGATGGAAGGTTGTACCTGTCCTATCTTTTATGCCCTTGAATGAGAGGGCACAGGGCGTATACACTGCTCTGTTGTTTAAGAAAACAAAACAAAATGTCTAGTTTTACAGGCTTGGAGTACTGCTGTGGCTGTTATAGTTTCATAGTTTCTAGGGTCGAAAGGGACCTGAGCAGATCATCTAGTCCAACCCCCTGCCATGGCAGGAAAGAATACTGGGGCCAAATGACCCCAGCAAGATGTTCATCTAACCTCCTCTTACACACCCCCAGGGTAGGAGCCTGCACCACTTCTCTTGGAAGCTGGTTCAGGAAATATGCAAGAAGCAATTTTTTTCATTGATGTTTTTTACTGGTTATAATAGCTCAATATCTCCAAACTATATTGTTGGTCCTAGAAAACATGCCCCCAGGAAAAGCTGTACTTCAGGCCTTACACATGTGCACATCTACAGTGGGATTCACATTTACTAAAACTCAGAGAACCACTTTTACTATAGGGTAAGTACTTCCATCTCAGAGTCCAAAGATTTCCCTTTAACTGCTTTAAAAACATCAGGTTTATGCAACTCTGAAGTAGTTAAAATGTCTCCTAGAAAAATATTAGCACGTGAAGTGTATGCCGTCTTAAGCACTACTGAACAGTGTGTAGAGTTCAATGTGTGGGGCATAGGGTGTTATTTACTGTATATCTTTATGTTGATGAACACTTGCTTTCAGTTGCTTGTTTATTCTCTCTATGTCTTTTGAATTCAAATTTGAACTTTTGTTTGTGAGGCTGCAGTTGAAAGCCTCTAATTTTAACAGATAATAGTGAAAGTGATTAGAAGACAATTGCAGCTTTGGAGCAGAAAATGCTCATTGGGATTGTTTAATTCATGATGTAGTCCTGTTGTAATTTTTGTGTATATATTAATTTACTTTTGTTTCAGACTGTCTTATTCTTTTTAACAAGCATTGGAAGAGGAAAAAATGCTAAGATGTGGTATTCACCTAGTGAGTTGTACTCTGACTTTTTTACATAAAAATAAATCTATCAAGTTCTGAAACCATCATTTTGGAGTTTTATTTTTCTTTCATAAAGCAGAAAAATACTTGCCAAAGTAAGTATCTTTTTCCAGTTTGATGAAAGGCTCAGTAGTCTCCTGTGATCTTAAGGCTTGGAGGTAAATAAGCTTTCCTGTCAGAGGCTGCCATCTTTGTAGACAGCTTTGGTGAAAATAACTTCATAATGGAATTTTTATAATTTTTTTAAAATTGAGCTGTAGCTGCCTTGCTCATGCTGGAAAAAATGTGAAATGCCTTTTTTTAACAGAAGGCCAAACATGAGCTCAAGTGGATCTGTATATTGTACAAAAATGGATTTATTTTTGTTTTGCTTGTGAATGGCTGCAAACAATATGGCTTTGACATGCTGCAGGATACTGTCACAGTGTTAAAAGGGGAAGGTGTAGTGTGTGTTCATTAGCTAATGATTAAACATGGGTAGCTTTTATTTTGTAGGGTTTTTTTTTCCTGTTACACCCTCTAAAATTCTAGAGAACAGTTCTCAACTTTTTAAACCCTTGTCTTTCTGTTTTGTGAAGAAACTGCATCTAAGATTCTATAACCTTTTCACTGTCATGCCCCATCACGCTTGCAGAGCTCAAAGGATATAGTTAGCTATGTTTCTGGGCAGCTGCTAAAAAGGAGTACGAGGAGCAGAGATTTGGTGAATGGATTAATTGAGCCTGTTGCTCAAGTCCAAGCCAGTGTGATGATGGATGCTTCTGATTTCAAACTCTAAAAAGCTATTTAAATAGAAAACTTTTTCTTTTCAGTTTTGAGCTCCGAGGACCTCCAGCTTATTCGCACAGATCTTCTAGAATGGGAAAATGTAAACTGTAATGGTTTTGAAGTCTCTGAGGAATGGCCTATGTAGAACATTGCAGAATGTGCTTTAATATTATGGCAAAATACTCAAAAACACTTCTTCTCATTCATGAAACAGAGCAAAGTTTCTGTCAAAACGAATTTCATCTGAGGCTATAGTGACAATATAGACAACTCAGTAATGATTACTACTTGGGGGGTAGTGTGTGTGTGTGTGGGGGGGGGTCACTTTTTTCCACCCTGGATGTAATAGAAGATGGTCAGAAATAAAAATTTTATCCTGACATTTGTGTTTAGTGCACTAGTTAAAGATAACTTTATCTGTAGAATCCGCAAACACTTTCTCTTTCGTGTCCTGTATATCTTTTATGGAATAGTGTTGAGAGAGGATGAAAAAATTATCTTGGGAGCTTAAAGTTCACGTTCTGTCTTCAGAGAGCAATTTAATTTCTTAATAGCAAAAAATCAAGTATGTGGCATTTAATTAATTTTTATAAGGGTATATTATTGCGCTGTAAATCATTTTATTGGTTATTATTTAAAGTGAAGGTCTGATAGAACTTGAGATTGGAATATACCAGTTAGGTGCTATGCAGGGTTTTCCCATTTTAAAGTTAACCAGGTGAAGTAAACACTACCTGCTCATGGATATTAACTTTATCTTATGAAACATTTGATTTGGAAAATGTATTGGTTCTTGGGTGTCACCTCAAAATACAGGTGCTAACAGTGTCTAATTAGGGGAATTGTGTATACCTGTTCTCTAGCTGTGGTAATAGATTCCTGGAATCTGAATATTAAATACTGTAAATCATACTTGTATAAAGACGTCTAAAGTGAAGTCAGCACTTCAACTATCCTAGGCTTTGGAGTTTTGCTTACTGTTTCCTATTTTCTTTTCTTGCTGTAACTCCTTATTTTGTGTTATTGTGAGGAGGGCAACGTTTAGTTTATTAGTTGCCAGTGATAGTGGCTCCAGGGGGGTTCAACTCTCTGTAAGAATCATGATTGGAGAGCCTTTTTTTTTTTTTTAAAGACTCAAGCCTGCTGAGATCTGTGAAGATTAACACCAAGCCTAGAATTAATCTGGGAACTAGAAGGATATATGGGGCATCTGTGTGATGTATTCTTTGTGGGCTCTCTCTAACTGGGTGGATTACTGCTCTATGTTGGAATGTCTGTAATATCCAGTCAGCCCCAGACGCACTGATTTGTAATAGTTCAAATAGCATCTGTTACTGTGGTCAGAGCCCCATCCAAAGCATAGCTTCATGGCAGCCTATTTTCTCATTAGTCTTATTGGTAGTATCAGGAATTGTAATGAGTCCATCAGGATGCCAAGCCTTCGTGTTACCTTTATGAACACAGATAAGTAATTTGGATGGAGAAAGGAGTTGAACACCAGACTGAGTCCTCCAGAATGTTTCATCCTTTCCTGCTGGTATCATTTCACTTATGTTGGGGACATAAAGATGAGACATCAAGTGAGCTCACCATGATATTTATCCAAGAATCTGGAGGACAGGAGGTAGAGTAGCAAAGTCCACCTTTCTGATCAGTCTCTGGCTTACAGATACCTAGTAAATTATTCAAGCCCTGACATTCACTTTTTGGGACTGTAGGTTGATGAATATATTTGTGACTGTGATGTGATTCCTAGTAGCTAGGTCTAATGGCTAAAGCCAAAGGTGTTAGCAGGTAGGCAGAAGCCAGGCAGAGGTCAGGGGTTGAAGATCGTTACAGGGTACCAACTCAAAGGACAGGTGTGAGAGGAAGCTCCAAGATACCAGGTCAGGTGCCAAAGGTCTGTAACTAGGACATCAAGTCAGTGGCAGAAGCCAGGAAGTGAAAACCAGGAAACAAGATGGAGTTAGAAAGTTATGGTCAGGAACTGTAGTCAGAGCTAGGAAGTAAGGCAGGGTCAAGATCTGAGAAGTAGGAAACTGGGACCAAGTAGCAAGGGTAGAAAGCCATAAGCAAGGAAAAGGGATGGAGAAATGAGGTGTTTCATACTGCCTGGAAGCTCAGTGTCTTGTGTTGCAGAAATCAACTGTTACTTCAGTTGCTTAAGGCCAGTGGACTGGGTTAGCAGGAGTTGTCTTGAGTTTGACTGGGTCCATAATCTTGTCAAAGTGTGGATCAGGGTAGGTCAGGTTTTTTAATGGGACTTGAAAGGAAAGGGTGGCAAGTTCTGGTGGCAAGGCCTGCAGAAGCTGAAACTTCATTTTAATAAAAACTATATAACTACAGCTCAACAGTTGTATGGGAATTGCTTATTGGAACCCATTGTTGGAGGATGGCGGGAAGGAACTAGAAGCATTTCCTGCAGTCGGAAAAGTATTTCCTGTGTCAGTAGTCTTTTCTCAAGAGCATTTCTGAAGGCTGGATTTTGATAGAATTTCCACTTATCCTTACAGCACAGAAATTTTGTAATATTTTCATCTTAAGCACTTTCTTAAAATAAAGGGGCATGTATCTGTTGGCCCTATTTAATCTTACTGGTTGAATTTGCTCAAGAAGTTTTCATGATGTGTATCATATTAATTATTGAGGTAGGCTGGGAAAAATACATTCTATCTGCTTGAAACCTTAGCGTTTGAGGCCACAGAATTTAAGCTGCTTATGTTTTGTGAACAGCTAAATAACAGGCTCTTAATACTGATAATACAGGTGGGTAATACGAGTTTAAGTATTGATTATGAGTTCTACGTTATGTATGTACAAGGGAAATGCTTCCTTCTCCCTTGCATGATGGGTCTTTCTGAGATTGTTTAGCAAAAACAGTATTTATTGGCTTTGTAATAACAAATTCAGTGGTTACAAATTCTTCTGTTTTTGACAGCAGCACAATAAAAATCCTGCAAATTTAGAATATCCATGTAGGATCTCATCTATAACATGCAAGATGGTTTCAGATCCCAAATTCTTAATGATTGCTACCATGAAACTTGGGAATGACAGGCCCATTATTTTACTCAACAGTTATAGCAGTGTCAGTCTGTTTCCAGGTAGCAAAACTATTGATAACTAACATGTCTGGGCAGACCTCCAAGTATTATTATATTTCAAGATAAAAACTCCAGTAAGATGGCGTTAAAGGTTAAAAGAATTAAGGTTCTTTTATTGAAATCCATATTTTAATTATCTCAAAACTATGTACTACAAACATAAGAAATTTAGAAATGTAGGCGTTTTGAGGTAAAAACAAATGCAAAATTAAGGTACCATACAACCTCCACTTTGTACCGCTGTGCAGTAATCATAAGATCAAGACATTTTAGTGTTTGCTGTCTGAAATTAGATTAACTGATTTTTAAGGACATTAGAGGTCCTTTTCCCTTCCTTCATACTCCTCCAAGGCATCACTACAAGACAGATATTTAAGTGCTTTAAGTGTACAGTAAATACAAATATTAGAAGAATGGCTTCTGCATACATTTTAAACTTCAGGTGTTGTCAAGTGAATGCACGTTGGGTATTTTAAAGATGGAACTTGAAGATTTTTTAAGTTGCAGATGTATTATAGAATTAGGATTTTTATTTATCTGTTACTGATTTGAATTCCTGTATCATCTCTTTGGCTGTATAATTTTTATACGCTATCACAGAAATAAAGGCTAGGAAAAAGTTAAACATATCAAGAGGGTTTTACATTTTTTTTTTTCTCTTGCATGGAAGAAATAGTATTTCTTTGCTTAATGCGCGGACCAATGTTATTGCACTTCTGTTGGTGTCATATTAACTTTAGGAACTGTAATGTAAATAGGAACATCTATATATAGTGGAACAATTGAAAGCAGCATGTCAGGTCTGTTGATCCTGTTAAGTTTCAGCAGAACCTGCATGTGTACTGACCCCTGTCAATTTCTGAAATCCTTCCAGTTATTGTTAAAATTACGTGAATATCACCAATGGGCTCAGCGTTATCTCATCATTTTTCTCTTGCTCTTCTGATATCAGTGGAACTATTAAGATCTCTTCGTAATGTATGTGTGTCATTGTGTCATCCAAAAAGAGGATGTACAGTAACTGTCTGCACAGAAGCCTTTTCCTTATTTTTTTAATGCTGCTTCTGCTTTGTGGTTTTGGTTTGCTGACCGACACTTCTAGAGTCGCCTTAGTCCAGTGCACTTGACCTAGTTTGCATTTTTTACATTGCTAATAGGGTTAGTGTGTCAGCACTTGAAAATATACCATTGGCATCTTGGGAGATATGCGAGAGACGAGAGCCCCTCCTTTCTTGTAAAACCTTGATGGAAGTTACTAAATTACTTGCATTTCTAAACTAACACTGCTTTAGTTCCCCTCCAGGGAGAACACCAAACAGAAATTCTCAGAGTTGAACATTAGTCAGTGTAATTAGAGGAGAGTGCTCTTAAAAGCAAGATAAGTATAATTCTTTGATATGGGAAGTCTGTAAATTGTCCCCATCTCCCCCCAGACAAAAATGTGGGTGGTCATAAATTAGAAAACAGTTATGTTAGAGGGAAGAAGACTGGACTTGTGGTTAAGGCACTGGATTGGGGTTAGGAGATCTGCTTTCACTTCCTGGCTCAGCCACAGACTTCCTGTGTCTCATTTAATCTCCCTGTGCCTCCCTTTCCTGTCTGTAGAATGTGGATGATAATGCTTTGTTTCTCCCATGCTTTATTGGACTTCTCTATGTAGACTGTAAACTCTGAGGTAGGGACTGTATGCTCACATGGGCTAAGCACAGACAGTCAGAAAGCCAGAGGATGAATAGATTCAATTTTTTCAGGTTAGTCTAAATTGCGTCGATTGAACCGAGAAGCAAGTGAACAGACATTCACTTCTTATTCTGGAAATAGTCACACACCTGCAGTGGCTCAGGCTGGAAGTTGGGGGGCACTAAAGCATGCCTCCCAGCCAAAGGGAAGGGAGGAGAGAAGCCCTCCAAGCTCCCCCTGCCGCACCTCTAGATTGAGCAGAGGATGGCCAGGCCTTAACCTGGGGCCAGTAGGCTGAGACCAGGGGGAGGGGGGGGCTTTTAAACCTGCCTTCCTGGCCCACATGGGACCCTAACCCTGGTCTGCTTGGGGGAGTAGCCCCTATCAGGCTTCTGTCCCCCACTCCCTGTTTTGGGGGGGAGGACAGTAACTGCCAGGGTTTTGCCCCTCCCCTCCTTTGAGCAGACAGTGAGGGGCATGGCCACACCCCAGCCAGGGGCTCACAGACCGAGGTGGAGCGGCCCTTCCTGGCTGCATGGGGCTGTATCCAAGGTCTGCCACAGAGGAGGGGGGCAACCCCTGCCAGGCCTTTGCCCCTTGTTTGAGTGGAGAGCAGAGCACATGGCTATGCTCAAGCCGGGGCAGGGGTTTGCTTGGAGGGGGGTGGCAACCCATGCCTGGATTTTCCCCCGCTCCCTACTCAAGTGGAAGGGTGAGTGAGGGGCATGGCCAGATGCTGGCAGGCTTAGGTGGAGGGAGTGATGGGGGTTTAAAACCCTCTTTCCATCCCACCTCAGCCTGCCAACCTGGCCATACTCCCCACTCCTCCTGCTTGAGCAGAGAACAGGGGAAAAGACTGAAGTGCTGTTCCACCCCTCCTAGGCAGACCCCAGCTGGGGTTTAGAGGCAAGTTTCCCCCTCCAACCCCTTCTAAGCTAACTGGAGCAGCTATAGAGTTTTGGCTAAGGAGGAGAGGGGTGGGGCCAACCCTGCTTCTCTGGAGCAGACAGCACAGCCCAGGACTGCAAAGCATCCTGGGATGCTGGGGGACTGTGAGTTAACTTGAACTGGGAGTGGGTCTGGGAGAAGTTCCATTAAGTGGTTTGACTTAAATCAGTTGAGTCTGATACCACATCCAACCAGGTTTATCTTAAACTGGTTTTGGTCATTTTGAAAGCCATTTAAGTGCGCTGAACTTCTGTTCTGATACAGGTTTAAACTGGTTTCTGATCACTTAACTCAGTTTATGTGTAACTTCTGTTCCTAGTCAGAGAGCACAAGGCAATGAAGACATGTTTTTCTCTGTGTTGGGCCTGGGACTTCTGTTGCAGCATGTCCCACCTCCTTCTTTACGGACTAAAACCTGGAAATGAGGTGAGGAGTAGTTGGCTATCTGAGAGCAACTCTGAGCATGCACTACTTAAGAACTCCTTAGTTCTCTATTTTTGATGTTCTATTGCACAGAATTTGCATATTCTGGCATGGCTTCAAGGCCTTATTTCCTGGAGTTGGTGTGTGCAGAGTGGAAACACATGGGCAGACCCTACATCATGGGAGTGCTCTGAGAGATTGTATAACTTCATGTTGTGAGACTGCCCTAGTTCATACCAAGATATGCAGCTATTTTGTTCAATTATTTACTTTTACTCTCTTAAGTTTTTTGTATATTTTAAGTATGAATGAGGGGACTAGTTTCTGTTGTAGGTGCCCCCTTTGGCTCCAAGTTAATTGAGAAAGATCATTTGGTTACCCGAAAAACCTTTGACATGTATGTTTAATTTGGCACCCAGCTAGGGAATGGAAGTATTGGTGCTTCTTGCCAAAAGCCTTGAACAAGGTTAACCAAGCTCCCAAGTTTGTGTTCTTCTAATATCCTGTCCTAAATTGTTCTATGGTGTTATTGGGCAGTGTTAAATAACTACTATGTCCCACAACAAAATATTGAGCTTTACTGAGCTTTAGTAATGGCTGAAATACTCCTGGCTTATAAAATGCTTTAGGAATCTTTATGATGGCAGGAATTATGTAAGTGTGAGAGACTGATGTATATTACTTTGTGTAGCTGCCAAAAATGCTGCCATGAGAGTCTTGGGCGTAATCCTATGAAAGTTCTAAAGTGTTCCATTTTCCCAATGGGCTCTACTTCCTTCTGGCATGTCAGTACGTATTTAGATTTTTTTTACTGGGGGTAAGTGACGACGCTTTCATCTTAAATCTATCTAGAGTCCTTTTTTCAAAACTTTTTTTTGGACTGATAAACTGCAAGAACTTTGAAGGAGCGACTATGAGTTGTCATGTCTATGGAGAGTTAGGGGTTTCCTACCCCCCAAATTTTTATTGCTGCTATGGGTACATGCTTAGGACCCTTCTACACGTTACATTTATGCCACAATTAACATGTTAATTGCATCATAAATGAGAATGGTGCTACACATGTGTCCAATTTAAGGCATAATAAAATGGCAAACCAGCCATAAACTTGTTCTACATTATTTGGAACAATTTTACAGCTGGCTTATATGGCACCTTGTTGGCCCAGCTGCACATTCAATAAGCTGATTGTTGGCTGGGGCCAGAGATTGTAGTGGGGTTTAGAAGCAGTCCCAGTGTGGTCCCTGCACTTCAGCAAAGCTTTGAACCCTTATATGAAAGGGATAACTAAAAAGAGAAACAGTTTTTCTTCAACCATAAGCTGTTCAGGCCATTTATATATTGAAATCTTGAAAGATGGTGGGTGTTCATTTACTGGGAGTTTTGCATGATGCTACTTTCGGAGACCTGTAAAACCCTAAAGAAGTTGAAAAAATAACTGTAGAGTAGACGGATGTATTTAGCCATGGTAATCTGAAGTCAGGTGGAAGGCAAGGCAGATCGACACCCTCCAGAGTAACTAGTTTAGTTCAGAGGCATAAGTTTTTGTAAGCAATATCTTATTTTCTTCTGTTGAAGTAAGCCATTGCTTATGAAAGCATATGCCTTTTTGAATTCGTCTATAAAGTGCCACTGCCCTGCTTTCTGCCTTTGAAGTAGATGCAAGTTATTAGTTGTTCATCTTCTAATTCTCAGCTTTGTTGGCCTCACTTAGGGATAATTCAGGATGATTTTAGAGTATCAGTGTGAGATCATTTTAATGACTGGGTGGTGTCTGCCTTTCAAACTGTGATGGCCAGGAACCATTTGAGTGGGAAAAGGGTGAGTTTATCAGACTGTCAGTTAAATTTTTATCAATTTGGACTCATTTCCTTTCCTTTCTTTTTAGAACCAGTTATTTTAATGCTATTAAAAGTGAAATACTGATACTGCTTACTACAGACAGGCTGAACAACTTTTTCCAATCCATAGTAATTTAGTTTAATTGTACTTTAATCCTGACAACAGCCTGGCACCTTCCACACCCCAGAAAAGGGGAGAAAGTGATTGTAGGTTAACAGTATCTGACTAAGCAAAGATGCATTAGGGGTATTTCTGTCATGGAAAGCAGTAATTCCATTTTCTCTGATGGCCATATTTCATATTTTTTAGAAGGTAGCAAGTGTGCATTTCTACCCACATAAGTAAACATTTACTCAAAATGTAACTTGGTTAAGTGATGTAAATAAGTATAACTTAGTTTGTATGATAATTTTAATCAGCTTAGCCTGAGGGAGTAAGACTATACAGTTCTGGTTGTGTATGACCCCTGGCACATTTATAAGCTATATTTTTAGAAGCAGAATAAACTTTTTGACTCTTTCTTAATGAGAATATTGGCTAGTAGGGGAAAATAAAAAGTTGTCAGTAGCATTACTGCTAATTGGGCTCAAAATATATTTTACTTTGAAGAATTCTCAGTCCAGTAGTATGAAAGGTGGAACCTTTAGAAAGAACCCAACACTTTGAAAAAATCCTTTTCATGTTTCCTTCTTTTTAGGTTCATTGATATGTATAGTGCAATTTCATCACAATTTCATTCTCTCATTTACATAGTTTGTTAACTCTGCCACTGTGGGGGTTTGAACATTTGGTCAATGTACCTAAAATCTGCATGGAGGAAAACAAGTAGGAAGTGTCATTAATCTAGGTTTGATCTGGACATACAATTATAAATGAGAGAAAGCCAGTCAATAACTGAGTAATTAACTAAATAAATAGGTAGGCTTTGGTGTTGTAGGAATATTTTTTCACACCAGAAATAGTGATGATGTACCAAACAGAATTTGTCCACAAAGAATGAGCATAGAATGCTGCAGGTAGAGATGACAACTTCTTGGTATTTTTACCTCTTGTAATAAATTCTCAATTTGACTAAGATAGGTGCAAAACCAGAGGTTCCATGATTTTAAAACCTGCTTATTTCTTTAAAACATGTTTTCTCTCGCTGAGCTTGAGTTTGAAATGACTTTATCTTCTTATCATACCCTCTCCCATCCTCCCCATCATACCCTGGGAGTCTGTGGCAAGTCACTTTATTACTTTGTGCCTCAGTTCCTCACCTGCAAAATGGGTTAATAATGCTGGCCAGCCTCCCAGGGGTGATTTGAGAATAAATTGACGAAAGAGGGATGCTCAGATATAGAGGCAGCTTGAGTCAGATAATTATGTAAGACAGATGCATTGTGAATAGATGAGAGGGATGGTTTGGGATAGGGAGCCCTAGAGAAAGATGTAATATTTCAGGAAAGGGACTGTTTGGAGGGAAGTAGGAATTGGGGTGCTGAGGAAAGGAAGGAAGAAACAAATCATTAATTGTATTCTAGCATTTCTTTGGAACTCCCCCCTCTCCCTTCCCCCCCCCCCCAAGGACATTTATTTTTTTTTCTTTAACTGCCTGGTATGTCATGGAGGAGGACTCTGCTTTTGTCTCTGGTGCTGTCTCCTTTTCTTTTGTGAGATTGCTGTCCTTTCAGGAGATGAACCTTGAGGCACAGTCTGAAACAGCGTTTCCCAACCTTTTTTGTCCCACGGCGCACATACCTTAATAAAAAAGCACCGCAGCACACTGGATGCAGAGTAGGAGGTTGGGGGTAGCGGTGGCACATGGCCAGCTGGACACTGACTGCGGGGGGGGGGGAGGGGTGTGCATGGCCAGCCGGTTGGGTTGGAGGCATGCCACCTGCCTGGCTGGAGGATCGCTCCCCATCTGTCTGTGTCTGCAGCTGCAGCAGGCGAGGGGGCATAGGTCCAGCCAGGTGGGCGATGTGGCTCCAGCCCAAAATGCCACAGCACACGTGGACATGTCTGATGGAACACCAGCGGGCCACGGCATACGGGTTGTGAAATGCTGGTCTGAAATACAGGCAGTCCTTGGACTTACGACACAATTGGTTCCTGAAAACTATATCTTAAGTCAAAACATTGTAACTTGGAACCGATTTTTCCCATTGGAAGCAATGTTATAAATGGGGGATTTGTTCCTGAAGCAAGGCCCCATTCTCTATTTTTTCCAAAAATAACTCAGAATTTTGTACTCGGTCAATTATAGATGAGTAATATAGCTACATTAATGCATTTACATTGTACAGTAAAAGCTGTGTTATCCGGCACTTTACCATCTGGAATGTTCTATTAACCAGCATCTGTTCCACCGTGGCACTTCCAGTTTTGCTGATGTGAGCCGAGTCCCGCTTCTTCCTCATGGACCATGGCCCAGGGCAAAGCAGCCTGCGCAGGGGGCACCCTCCCTGTCTCCCGGCACACTGACGCCAGGGAGTGAAAGCCCTGGCACACTGGACGTGGCAGGAGGAGTGGCATCTTGAACAGGCAAAGATACCTCTGACCTGCTGGAGTTATAAGTATAACTCTCAGGTAACTGGCATATTTGATTAACCAGCACCCCCCCCATTCCCCAGGGATGCTGGATAACAGAGCTTTTACTGTAAATAGCAATTGTATTGATTTGGAAGGATTTCTTTGATGTGACTTTGCTGGATTTTTTGAAGGGCTCTTGGCTGGAGTCTTCTCAGACATCTTGGCTGCAGGTTTTTCTGGAGTCTTATCTGCTCTCTTAAAGAAAATGTCCAAGGAAGTTTGGACAGATGTTCTCCAGGGAGATGGGCTATGCAGTGAACTTGTTCACTGGCATGGCATGGCATCAGATCAAGCATTGTAAATTTGAAACTGATGTCAGAAAGTTGAAACATGGTGTCAATTTATAAACATATTTGCAAAATGCAACTTGAAACAGCGTAAGTTGAGGACTGCCTGTACAGTAAACTAGATGAAGTGATCCATTTGGGGACCTAATGCCAAGGTAACTGCTAAATTTGATTATTTTTATTTAGTTAGTTTTAACGTTAAGGGAGAAAGTTGGGAGAAGCCATATAGTAAAGAGCTGATGAGCTGTAGTGTTTGGAGGAACCACAAACTTAAAAGTAAGGAGACAGTTGGCTAGATAGCCTCCTGGTTTTTCCTGCAGAAATGATGGCTAAATGATAATTTTTTATTTTCCGTAGAATTGAAGAGTTTTTCCCCAAACTGGCAGACCTCCTTACTTTATAAGCTGTATGTGAAATGAGAGGTTTGCAGTGAGAGTCAATATAGGAAGGGGAAATGGATCTCATTTCTGTTTATCAAGCCTTTTTGCATTTTTCAGTTCACTTTCCAGTTAGGGACCAGATGATAGTTTTGACAATAGAACTTTCTAAATATTTCAATCAGTTGCAAGTTTGTTAAAAGTGTGAGGTTCTTCTATGTCTACATGCTTCTGTGGACCACCCTTTTATAGTATAATGACTATATACTAGCCTTCACACCCAGGCTAGCACACATGCACATGTGTGCCTGTTTCCTATTTCTGTGTATAGGAGTGATTCCACATATTACACTCTTACACCATATTTACTATACTTAAGCAAACATAGGTTCCTTTTATGAGCTATCATTTCCTTGTCCCGGCTGTCATGTGTCACGTGGCATATAGGCTGTGGTCTTGCTGTCTCCTTGAGGAAATTTGAAGGACAGGGTTTTGAAACACCTTGAGCAAGTGATTCTTCTAGTGATTAATCCTCTAATACCTTTCTATTTCGAAAGTAAAGCATATCAGACACATGAGGGAATTCATTCACACAGGTTTTTTTGTCGGTTCAAAGGTATGCTGCTAAATTTTTGGAATTTCAAAGATTTCTCACTTAATATGGTTTGTCAAAGTTTAAATATTAGCAGCCCTGGAAAAACTGTAGCTAAAGCTGTATTCTTGTGAATTCAGTTGATATGTTATAATTAACATATACTGCTGCCACTGGCAGGCAGTCGGTTTTATGCTTTCAGTGGGCCAGGAATCAAAGAGGGAAGGTGCAACTGCACCATTGCACCCCCCTGGATTCACTTCTGATTTAGAAACTTTAAATCTTTCAATCTTTAACTAATTATTAGACATTTGTTCTTATAGAGGCCAGTTCAGTAGAGGCACACATTTGTTTAATGCCAGCTGAACACTGGAGCTGCACTGGGATTTTGTCATATAAGCCACACCTATGTTTTTTCACCTATTGCAGAGAATTCACAGGTTGTTGCAGAGCACATTTTAAATCTGATTGTAAACTTTACACAACTGGAGGCAGAAGAAATGAAGATCATCGTAGATACAACTGCTGACATTGCATGACTGATAAGCATGACTGGCAGAGACCACACTAGAAATACTGAAAATTGTTTTGCTGAAACAAAATAATACGCAGAGTTTGCACAAAGTGACCATTGATTTTAGACTATTGTATTTAGTCAAATTCCAGATGAGGTCCCTCCATTCAACATGATTTTGGGGTGGGGGGGGTTGGAAAACCCCTTTATTGGATTTGAGTATAAGGGGGATTTGAGTATAAGGGGGATGGGGCAGGCAGCTGCTTCAACTCTGTCTCTGGCTTCAATCTGAGCTTGGGGTCAGTCAGCTGCCCCTCACAGCCTTTGTGCCCACCCCCAGTCAGTTATTGACAGATGCAGCTTTGGCTCCATTCCCCTCTCAGAGCATGGAGCACATGGAAGCTCTGGCTGCTGCCTGGCTACACAGCAGTGTCCTGGGGCCAGATCTGCCATTGCCACTGCTGCGTGGCTGGGGCAGGAGCCAGAGCTTCCACATGTTCTATGCCCCAGGAGGGAATGGAGTCATAGCTGTTCCTGATAGTAAGCAGCAGGGAGCAGAGAAAATAGGGCAGAGGCTGTAGGAAGCAGGCATGGGAGTGGAAGTTGTGGGAAGCAGACAGGGGCAGGGCAGAGGCTTTAGTGGCTGTGGGTGGCAAGCGGGGGGACTACAGGCACCACGGGGGGAAGGTGGGGGAAGGATTCAGAGGGGACTAGTGGGGGGATGGGGGCAAGAGGGTCTGCACATGTTCCTTCTGCCTGCCCCATTGTTGCTGCTTTCCCTACTGCAGCAGGCGTGGCAGGATGGGCTGGGGAAAATTTGAGGCGACCCTCCAATAATTAGAGTCTATACATGGAAAATTATAAATTTATACATGTTTCATACATAGAATCTAATTATTGGGGGGTTGTCTTGGATCTGGGTAAATATGGTACTTGTGTTCCTTATTTGTTTGTATTATAGTAAAATTATTCATTGAGAATTACGAATGTTAATCACTTTACTGTATGATTTAGATATGATTTGATACACATGAAGAAAATTTATTTGACAAGTATATGTGGATGTGGGATCAGATGATGGTGGATTTACTATGAATGGAATCTTCAGCCCTGATCTGTAGCCTTAGGGCATTTATTCACATGCTCTGGGGGTGCAGGGCTGCTTTAAAGTGGCTTCAAGCATGAATGCTGCATGCCTCCCAAGGCTTGGGGGGCGGGGGGGTACAACGACTGTCCACATGCGGCGGTGAAGGCAGCGGGGGTGTGGTGGCAGTGAGTGGGGAGCCCTCGTAGGTAACTGCGGTGGTGTCCGTGGCAAGTGGGGAAGAGTGGTGAGTGCTGATCAGTGACCACCCACAGCCACCGCTGGCAGTGTTGTTGGTGGCCAGAAGTGATTGGTGACTGCCTGCAGATGCCGCTGGCAGTGTCAGTGATGGGGGTGGGCCAAGTGCTGACTGCCAACAGGTGCTGCTGGCAGTGTTGGCAGCAGCCAATCTCAGGGGGTGTACCCCCTATGTGCTGCCAACGGCTTCAAGAACCACTGTAATTAAAGCCCCCAGAATGTCTTGTGTATCAGCATCCCCGTGCTTCAACATGGTGATGGGGATGTTTTATCTAAAGCTTGTCAAGTGAGCTTTATATAAAGCGCTCCCTAGGAGTTCCAGTGCATTGGACAGCCTCTCTGCTTGTGTACAGGCACCTTAGAGGCTAGATTTGACTTGGCAGTGATCAAGTTTTTTATTCCAAGAGTTTCTGTCCTTTACATTTTAACAGGCAAGGGTTAAAATGCATAAGCCATCCTGGCAGCAGGTCTTCCCTCTAATTTGTGTGTTTCCTTTGATTTTTACTAGGGGTTGTTTGATAGAACTGCACACTCTAGAGGGACAGATCAAAATACATCTAAACTGAAGGAAATGCTCACCCGAAGGTCTAACTGTGCTCACCTGAACAAAAACTATGAAGTTTCACGCAATTCTACTTGTCACTCTAGTAAATTGATTAAATACAGGAAGCAAGTGGAGAATGAAGGGAGATGGTTACAAATGGTAGACCAGGGGAAAAAAAAGTGTGGGAGGAAAAAGAAGTATGAATCTGACTTCTGCAGAAGTGAGCAAATGTTCTAACTTGATTCTTATATTCTTTGTACTTGCCTCCTGTCATATTTTTTCCTTTCCTTTACTAGTTTCTATTGTCTTTCTCCACTAACCTTCACTTTTACTTTTGTGCAGGCATTAACCTTCCTCTAAGCCTTCCTTTCCCTTCCCCATGTCCCTTTGCTCGTGTGTTGCCCTCCCTGGCTGTGCCTCTGCTGAGTTCAGTGTGCTGGCAGTCAAGTGAAATGTAATAAAATTTGGAACTCTGAAGTGCTGTTTCAGCACTCTGGAGATTAAGTTTTTTTAGCAAATTTAACTTAGCTGCTTGGAAATGGGACTTTGAGCTCCCAAATTGACAGAATTTATGGAAAAACTGTGCCCACTGAATGTGTTTATTGTCCTTCTCCCAGAGATGGCTGTACTCTTGGAACTTAAGGTACCTGTAGATGTGCTGCAAGGCTGCTCTGATGCATTGTAATTACATCGTGTTGGAGCAGACTTGATTAATCGAATCTGCTGGAGCGTGGTAATTACCATGCTCCAGCCAGCCTCTGTGTCTTGTGTATCAGCATCCCTGTGCTTTAAAGTGGCATCAAACAAGCCTTAATCCAAGCGCCACTGCCCATATTTTGAAGTGCTGAGGCGCTGATACCCAAGACGCTGTGGCACTTTAATTAGAGCAGCTCTTGAAGCCACTCTAATTTAAAGCACCTCCAGAATATGTGTAAAAGTGCCCTTAGGTTTTGAGAACAAGTTTTATTCCTGAATTGGTTTAATACTTTAGAATTACTTGGACTGTCATATGGTTTACTTTAGATTTTGTTTTTGTATTTTGAACATACAGTCTCGAGACCTGAGACTCCTTTAACCCCTTTCAGTCTGATTTTAGGCTTGGGTATGGTAATACAGATCTTATTTGTGGGGTAATTCCTTCTAGCAGAGGGTACCAGTTAAAGGTCTGATATAAATTGAGAATAGCTATATTCAATCCATTTTTTTATAGTAAAATAGAACTGGTGTGAGAACAGAACTGGACCACAAATGGACAAGTGTTGATCATGATTAAACAAACTAGTACTCCTTCCCTAATACGATCCAGAAAAAAAACTATCCTATGACAGTTCTTATGTGTTCAGTACTGCAGGGGCTTTAGTCTGTCACTCTTTCACTATTTCTTCCCTTTTTTATTTACTTAACATTACTTTTTTAGATAAAGTACTGGTCACTTGCTTTCAGTGTTACACAATTTTGTAGAAATTGGGACCATATTGTACATGCCCTAATAGAAATAAGCCAAGCACAGCTACATTGTACAATCCAAATAAAAAACTGACTAGAAAATAAAATAGAAAATAAAAATAACCCCGCTGGCTTTCAGTCAACCCTTCTATCAAAGACTTGGCAATAGTGCGTGTTCAGGAGGTTACCAAATCTAGCCATCAGGCTTAGGCCGGAAAACATCTCCAGAATTAATGGCCCCTCACAGGCAATTCTTACCATCACTTCTGTGCAAACACACTTATAGTAGGGGACTGTTCCAGCTTGACCACTTCTTATTTTGACTTTAGTAAGACTTCATAAAGAAAGATGTGGTCTCCTAGGCAACAAAGTCCCCAATTATTTTAGAGCTTTGCTGATCAAACTGATGCCTTTTAATTTTGAAGTGATACTTACAGTAGACACCCATTGCAGGACAGTGTTCATGTGAAGCTACAGAGGGAAATAGTACTGTATCTTCAACTGCTTCGATATCATTATACTGGTGATGCAACTGTTGACTTCTATGTTGCCTGGATGACACTGGGACTGGATAAGAGCCAGCATCCTGAAACTCATTTTGGAAGAGGGAAAGGCAACTGATTGGCTCAGCCAAAATGCCCTGAAGAGATAGGGAGAGGGCATGCTGATGCTCTTCATTTGCAGTTGAGGGGTTCTTGTCAGATGTTGGCTACTTCTTGATTGCCTAGTAGTCCTGACTATGGGCCCGTTTGTTCCTGTACCAACTCCTCAGTTAGGGCACAGGAGCTGGAGTGGTGGTTTGAAGGTGGGGAATGTCTGGGATTTTGGACAGTTGGAAGCGCCAGTTACATTGGTTAAATAGATGTAGAGATGTGATTGTGCACTAGTGTTCTGGACATGTGCCTTGAGGTCATGACAGGTGTGTTTATATGCTGAATTAACAACAGTATAAATTAATATTCTCATAGTTTTTGATTAACTGGATTATCAAATAATGTATTATTTTAGGAAATCTGAGCATATCAGTATACATCATTTTACTTCACGGTTGAAGTAAAATGATGTATATTTTGACCATAGATTTCTAGAATTGAACAGTTAACCCACTAGCTCACAGCAACACTAGATCTTAATTAATTTCACTTTTGTGTACTGTTTATTTAAGGTAATAAAAAGGCATTAAGCAGAAGGATGCAGTAATCCTGGTATGTATATTTGATGCAGTTTTCTCATTTTGTACATTTATTGCATTTATTAGTCTAGGCCTTCTTGAAATGAATTTACAGTCCTACATGAGTCCTTAAAGAATTCAAGGAACTCTACCTGATGGTAGGGTAAATCTGTCCTTTCTGTTTCAGGGCCTGTCAAGCAAACAGATAGGTAGTCCCAAATGTACATGCTTTTTGATCAAGGCAAAGTGTTACTCATTCCAATAGTGGAAGCTTACACTCTGTGTGCTCAGTCAGCATACATCAAAAAGGTAGGAGTAAAGATTAGCTGAGTCACTTGGTTAATGACCAGCAGGTGTTCTTACCCTGTAGACATGTCTACACAAGACTTGCACTGCATAGTTGTTACTGCGCGGTCATGTAGTACTTGCCTAACCAAGTACTAAATGACTGTAAAATAACCAGCATTACTGCACAGTAGTGTCCCAACATGTTTGCCTACTGACACTTACTGCGCAGTAACTTGTTACTATTGTGCAGTAGCATTGTGTCACGGTTTATTCTTGGCAACGCTACTACGCAGTAATAACATGCTACTGCCCAGTAAGTATATCGTGTAGACCCAGCCTGTGTTGTCAAAAACTTGGATGACAGGTAAAAATGATGATTAAGTAACTGCTTGGTCTCATATTTTCTCTGTGTATCATGAGGCTAGTGCTTCTTAAAACAGTAGGCAAAATAATCACCATGTTGCCGTCTTTAAGTCTAGTCAGAAGTGCTTAATAAAAGCAGAACCATAAAACTGGATTCTCCTATGGTAGGGGAACAGGATAGTAATGTGCTGCTAACCCAGGATTTGTTTATTTAAAAAAAAGCAAACCTATCAGTTTTGTTTGTGATGCACAATAATAGAAGAAGTGAAGTATGGAGTAAAAGTGTCCTGGAATACTGCAGCAATAATCAAACACAATAGAGAGTAGGGAAAACAATTGCTCCAATGAGACCACCAGCACAGTTTTGTTTCACTTGTTTTATCACATTCTTTGACAAATTAAGGTTATGATTTGTGTTTATGGAAAGATTTCACCAGCATAACTTGCTCTGGGCTCTGTGCTTGAAGGGGAATGTGTAGGGAAAAGCCACAAATGAAGTATAGTGAATTGCTTTGTTCACGAACGTAGCTAGAATCTATTTGAACAGTGTGTGTGTGTGTGAAAACTGATTGGAAATACATTGGCGACTGTAGAATGTATAACCTATATAACCTATTGAGTGTATCAGGAATGTAGCAGACTACTTTATTGTGTGTGTGTGTGATGATATGATGTGTTTAGGTGTTGTTCTGCCCACTCAGTTTCCAAAACTGTTCACCCTGATATGCCATATCATGTTACACTGCAGCATTTGGCTGATTCTTTAGCACAACATTACATATTTCTGTCTAATGAACCCCTATTTTTTTCTTTTCTAATTTGGCAGTTTTCAATATTTGAGAAAGCAAAAGTTAATGAAAATGAATACTCTAAATCAGTATTTCCCAGACTTGATACCTGGGGCACACTCTTTCTGGATTCAGATTGCTGGCGTTATTCACTCTGATACCTGAAAGGGTGGGTGTGGGTGTGTTTTTCAAAATGTATAGCATATTTTATACTCCTGAAATCATACCAGTGCTGAGATGCAGTGTTAAAAAAATGACACTAAATACATCTTTCTTTACTTAAAGAATTAGTTAATATGCCAGTGATACTCAACTTGTGTAGCCTCAAGGCCCCCTCCATCATTTTTCTGAATTTTATGGTGTCCCAGGTGAGCGCTACTGAGCTAGACGGCTCTAAATTCAGAAAAGATATGGAGGGAGACTTGAGGCTAAAAAAGTCAAGAGACACTGATGTAGCCAGTGCCACATAAGGGCGGTGGAGACAGGACCTCACCCTGCTCTTTCCACTGTCTGCCCCTTCCTGATCCCTGTTCTGTACTGCAGGGTTCAAGGGCAGCTTCTACTGCTGAGGCTGCTCCTTCAGGATCTCACATAATGGTGGGTGACTACCCAAGGAATCTCAGGGGCATTAGAGTGCAGGGGATGAGATACAGACAGAGCCATACTTTGCAGCTTATGTCCACCTGCCCACCCACTTGCAGCATAGTGTATCTGCTGGGAGTGTGGGGAGTGGGGTGACACAAGGTCTACCTGGGGGTGGGGAAGGGTTGGGGAGGGCAGCAGCAGGAGCTGCTGCAGGTGTTGTTGGAGTACCTAGGGCAAGTGCAGGGTGTTGGGCAACAGAGGAGAGCATTTACCTCTTCACACAGGGGATCTTGTGGCATGCTAGTGTTCTGCACCACGCACTTTAGGAATCACTCCTCTAAATTATAGGTGTGTAGGCCCTAACTCTTGTGCATTCTGATTGGATGGCTGCACTCCTAGATGTATGTAATGCAGATAAAAACCTGCCTTAACATACAAAAAGCTTTGCAGAAAGGAGATAGTTTGGGTAGTTGCTTGAGTGGCTTCTCTTAACATCTGACATGAAGATGAGTGAGAATATAAAATAGGCAAACTCCCATAAACTTAATCCTTCATACCAAGGTGACCTAAAGCTTAGCATTATTCTACCATTTAAAAGCTACTGTGCGTCACCAGTATGAAGCTTGCCACATATGAAAAAGCAAAAAGCCATGTATTGAGATTCAGAAAAAAGAAAATGAAATCGGAAAGAATTTAATTTGTTTAGAAATGCAACTATCCTGGGGAAATGGCCCATTTCTGTCTGCTGAAACCACTGGTTTTAACAGGGCTGATGTGACTCTTTTTGGTGTAAGGTGGGGATTAATAATAAGTCTGCGCAATAGGTTCAGACCCATATGCATCACAGTGCTTAGCTTACTGCTGGGATCAAACTAGAAGGCTCTGCCAACTTTTTTCTGCCCTCAAGGGTGGTAGGACAAGGGCTGGGAATGCTGTAGCTGCTCTTAGACTTGATAGTAACTGTGGTGCCCTTTGGAAGTTGGGTGATGGTAAGGTGGTAGGGTAGGGGAAGGATGATTCTGGCTTTAGGTCTGCTTGACTACTGCTCAGGGTGAGAAGGAAAAGAAGAGTAAATGTGTTCCTCTTTGCTTTGTTTGGGTTTCCTCAGTAACTTCTGTGCATAAACTTATTTCCCAAAATCTCCTTCTGATTCATTCTGCCTCTAGGTAAATGCCCTCCCAACACTCAGCTTCTGATGAATAATCAGGGGTTTTTTTCTGAATAATTTAGGGCTAAGCTTTGTTTACTGAAACCAGTGGAAGTTGGGCTCTTGTGTCTGAGAGAGAATTCAGCTCTGAGTCTCCCTTTTCAGAAATGATACCTGTATTTTAAAATTGTGTATCATGTCAATAGATAATTTTTTGCATGGAAGAATGTGGATTTATATGTGGAAAATGAAATGTTAGATAAATACTTTGAATCATTATGGCCAGTAAGCCAAGTGCACAAACGCTGACAAACTGAACGTTTTCTATAAATTTTGCCCACAATATGCATTATAAGTGCATCCATAATTTTTTTTCTTCCTCTAGAGGGGGTTGAGTTTAGGGGGAGGTGGGTGTGTAAACTTCTTTTTCCCTGCTTACATTGTGTTTTTTCAGTAACTGAAAAAAATCCAAGTTCTCATAGCTCACTTTAAATGGACTGATTCCAGGGAGAACAGCATTCATTTCCCATTATTTATCTAAAAAGCTGCAAGCTTAAAGCATAAAACCTTGCTGTTAAGGAGGAGGCAGTAGGGGGAGGAGAGGAAGCCTTCTGGGTTTAAAAGTCTGTGACACTATGTCACAGTCTCCTTAACAATGATCTCATGGTGAATTCTGAGTGGGCTACTGCAAAGTCAGGCCAGCCCAAATGGTTCTCACGGACCCTGTGACTAAGTGTGGGGGAGAAAAGAGGCTGGCTGCATCTCCAGTTATGGTCTGGCTCTGTTGTAGAGGATCTGTTGAACTCATTGCATTCTCAGGCAATTCAGTCTGAGAGGAAAAGTGACGAACAGTGAACCCTGACCTACAGTTGGAATTATAACTGGAGACTCTCTAAGCTACCAAAATTTGAGTCACATAGCACTTAAATTAAAATAAATATTTAGTGTGTGTTTCTTTAGGATCATCCCCTGTAAGATTTATTAAATGTCAGTGTTTAACTCAAACGCAAACATAATTTTAATTAGAAAGGATGCTCTTACTTAAAGCTGTAGAGTGCCATTAAATAGTGTTTGTGACTGAGTTAAGAGTGACTGCTTCTAATACCCTGAATCAGAGATTCCCGAAGTGTGATCCCTGGGTTATGTGTGGTCTTTGAGCTGAGTTTGCCTGTGGTGAATGGTGGTGGATATTTGTTTCCGGCTGATTGCTTGTGTTAAAAAAAGCTAAAACATACTAAGCACTTTCGTAATTTTTTTCCATGCCAGTGATTACTTTTTTTTAATAGCAGGGTGGCTGTTTGCTTGGGAATGGAAAGGGGAAGTAGTTCAGTCGATGGTGGCTGGGCAGCGTGATGGTCTAGAAAAACACTTAATCTTTAATAAAGTTCACTATTAAAAAAAAAAAAAAAAAAAAGAACCTATTGTCTGAAATTATTTTACTGTTCCTGTTTGCTAATGCTTCTATGTTATTGCCAAAGTAGGCTTTAGGACTAAGTACAGACAATCAAAAAGCTCAAGGCTGAATCGATTCAATCTTCGCAAGTTAGTCTGCGTGGATTGAACAATGGGTGTCTTGCTGGTGTTCGCAGCAAGATCCAGCAAACTTCTGGTTTTTAAGCAGGTTTGTTGGGAAATCCTATAGGTGACTCATTTTTTTTCAAGGAGGTGTGCATTTAATTAATACTAATTTGGTTGATGGGTTTTTTTGTTTTTTGTATTGGGTTTTGGTATATAAAGCTGGAAGTTGCTTTCTTGCAGCGTAAAACGTTAATACTCTTCTGTGAGTTCTGCAAAAGCAAAGACATGCTTTCAAATAGTAGAAATGCTTATTTTTAATAGGATTTAAACAGATTTAAAAGTATGTTTTATGAAATGCATGTTTTCCCTCTCTATTCCCCTCCTCCCCCTCCAAGCTAGCAGCCGGTTCCGACCTCCATGTTCTAAGTGGTTCTCAGGCTCATCTGCTTACAAGCAGCAGGGAGGATGGCTTGATGGAATACTTATTTAAGATGTTGATGTACTTTCTGTGGACCACACAGAACTGGATTTCTCTGAAAGGAATCTATTAAGATTGTCCGTGATTTTCTTTTCAATAGGCTGAGGCTGCACCAATCCCCTTTGTTGAGAAAATGCTTTATTCTGAAAGTCTCTCTGGTATTTAGCAATGGAAAATATCAAATGTTCTAACATCACCAGAATGCATCTGTAAATGGAGTTTAGCAGATTCCACCCCTCACCCCCTGGTTACATTAATTCAAAGCATATGTTCTGACACAGAGGAAAACATTTCTTGGAGAAGGATGATTTCTTACTCCACAATTATTTATAAATGGGGGAATCCTTTTGAGCTGCCAAACCTCTCCCTCCCATGTTGTTCATAATATGATTTTTTCTAACCTAGGTAGCTGGAAGCTAGCAGCCAAGTCAGTAACAGGCGAAATAAGGATTCAGCTCAAAATACCAAAAGATACCATCCATAATGAGAAACATTGTGTGCAGAGATGTAGAAGAATAAATAGGGAGTAAGAGCGTACGTTTCAACTTCAGCTGTTGATAATGCTGGGACAGTAGGACCACAGAGGTGGGGCTGAGGTCAATTCTGGTCCTTAGGCTTTGGCTTTTCATTAAAAACAGTGATATTTGGCTGTGAAAAAAGACATTTCAGATTTCTGCTTCTTCGCTATTGTGCATTTCACTTGTTTGTGTTTTTAAGAAGAGCAGAGCTTAAGAAGGTACCTCTATGTAAGGCCTGAAGTGTTTTCAGAGGTTCAGATATATTCAAGATATTTCCTTTAGGAATATTTCCTATTTACAGGGGGTAGGTAAAAGGTGAGAAATTATGGAACTAATATTGGCTCAAGAGAGAGTTATTTTCAGGGCTGTTAAACACCAACATAAGCACTGTCTGTAGGGGGAAAAATAGTAGCATTCTCTTCATATAATACACACTTTTAAACACTAATATAAGAAAATGAACATAATATGCTACAAATTTTTCTGTTGGAAGTGCATTAATTCCCTTTTTCAGAAATAATGCCTGAAATTCTTGAACAGTGGAAGTATTTATAGGCATGCTAATACTTAAGTTTTCCTTACAAAAAATTGTAAGTATTCAAAATTGCTGCAGGCTTGTTAATTTTACTAACATTCTTTGAATAGACTTGTTGTAATGTCTTTTAGATTAATTTCTGTGGGTAACTGATGTGGAGCTGCCTGCAGAATTAAATATTAATGCAGTATACAAACATCCTTAACTGTATGGCTCATACCTTGGTATATATTTTAAAATAAGGCTGTTAATTAATCTCAGCTAACGTGTGCAGTTAATGCATTAATTGGTTCTTGCATTTATTTTTTTAACAAGTTAATCACGCATGTCGTTTTGGAGCCTGTGCCTGGGGTCCGCTCCACCACTGTAACTACCACCTCCACGCTGCCCACCAGGGCAGTGCTGGCAATGCAAAGGACCACAGGGCTGCCCAGTTTGGGCTTTTGGTGGGTGCAGCAGGAGCAGAAGGAGGGGAGGTGTGTGCACACACAGAGGCACACCGATACATACTTGAACAAGTGGTGCCTCCCGCGACTGGGGGGACACCATGGCAGTGATTTGGGGATTGCCCACAGATGCTGGCAGTGGTGTCAATGCTGGTGAGTGGGGACCTCTTGCAGTCACCACTGGTGGTGTTGGCGGTGACAAGCGGGAATGGCCACATCAGCAGGGAGGGGGAGCAGTGACCGCCCGTGGAAGCTGGTGGCAGCTTTGGCGGTGGCCAGTCTCAGGGAGGGCATGCGCCTATGGACATAGGCATATAGGCACAGATGAGCAGTTGCAGCATGCAAGTGGCCAGGAACGCAGCCCAGCAGCACTGCTTTACATACTCAGCAGGGAAGTCTGACAAGGGGAGGGGTAGATTGAGGCCCCCACTGAGGGAGAGAGTGGGGCAGGGTCAGGGGTGAACAGGGCCTTTGGGGAGATGCATGTCTCCTGGATTTGTGTGTGGGGTGGAGGCAGGAGGCCCACTGTGAGCTGGAGATGTTCCCTGCCCTGGGAACCTGCCACATGTCCCCTACCTGCCTGGTGGTGGGAGGCATAACATGGTGTCATGTGGCTTCTGGGGCAATGGCCGTAGGGTACAGAGTCCCAGCCTGTAGTGGACAGCCCATCTCTGTCCCATGCACAAATCCATGGGACATATGTCCCCCATGCTTCTGCCATGTCTCCCTCGGGAGTGTGTGCAGTGGCAGGGAGCCGTGCCCCTCTCCCCCACCCCTAGATGAGCTGCTCACATCCCATGACCCACCCTGGCCCCAGGGCCGCATTCACCCCAGCCCCTGCCCCACTTCCTCCCTCACTGTGGGGGCTTTGATCTGCTCACCCCCTGGGGTAGCCTCACGGGTGGGCGCCCACTGGCCCCCATGGCCAGCGACTTTCCCGCCCGCAGCCCCCCGCCCCTCGGCAGCAGACTTACCTGCTGGACTGTCTGTCTGTCTGTCCTTTACTCCTAAGCCACAGCCTTACCCCAGCCCTGGTGCTGTCCCTCACTTCTGGCCAACAGTACCCCACATCGTGCCAGGGCATGCAGGGACCTGTCCTTCCTGGGCTCTAAACCCTACACAGACGCCCACAGCTCCCCACTCCTTCACAAATTCCATCCCCCCACACAGCCCACCTCCACTCTCCAACCATACAAAGTACCTACATAATTTTGCATAATTTTGAGTTTTTAGCTGTGCTATTAAAATTGCAATTAATTGTAACTAACTTTTTTTAATGGCACAACTAATTGTGATCAGATTTTTTTAATCATTTGAGAGCCCTAATTTAAATGCACCCTACAGAGCTTGGCTCACCCGGACAGTATTTTGAGGCTGATGGAATCCTGTCCTCTACACTTTCTTGGGTGTTGTTGAAGGCTGACTAATTGCAGCACTACTGCATGCAGTAAGTGCCCTTGGAGGCAAACACTTCTATCCACTTGTCTGTAGGCCTTCAGGCTCAGGATCCTGATATTTGACCACTTGAGTCAAAACACTATAGAACCCACCCCCCTAATTTTATGCATTCAGCTTATTTACATTCTTTCTGGCTTGTGTGAAACCGGCACTTACAGTAGCTCTCCAACAGAAATAGCATAAGGATGCCATTGAGGGCTCTGTACCTATTCATTACCTTAGACTTCTACAATAGGTGACTCAACTGTAGTGTTTATCCATGCACAGTGACATTTTTGTTGTGGTCATTTTCTCACGCTTTATTAGATGACCTGTATGGCTGTGTGAAATTTCAATGGGTGTTGTTTCATTTTGGTGCAGTTTTGTCTCATTTCAAGCTTGAAATGGCGAAATGAAAATGAAATGAAAGGCCTTAAAGTGAAACAAGGGCACTCGAAACATTTCGAAAGTTTTGAAACATTTTGAATTTTGAAGCTGGGCTTGTTTGCAGCTAAAGCAAAACTAAGGAGAGGGAGGGGAAAGAGGCGGGAAGGACTGGTGATCCTTCCCTGAGGTCTCACAGTGCTCTGGGGGAAGGATGGAAAAACAGCATAAAAAGCATTGTTTGGAGTGAGCTTTCTCTGTGCCTTGGGGTCAGCCTATTTAGCTGTCTTCAAGCAGCTTAGCAGCGTCAGAGAGAGGCTATCACTTTCTATCTACTAGCCTGTTACTAGTAAGTGAGATCCAATACCTTTGCTTTCCTAATACCCTTTTATTATTATATTAATTCCTTTCAATTTATTCCTCCCCCCAAATCCTCTCTTTGTTTTTGTTAGTCTATTTCGATTTTTTTCCCCCAGAAAAAAAAATCTGTACTTTCTCTCTGTGTGCATTCCATTTACTGTGCAGGGAAGCACAGCATATATTGCATATTATAATATAGAATTTATACAGGAACACATGCATATATTTATATATTTTATTTATGGCATCAATAAATATATACATATATTACATAAATGCATACATACAATTATCTACACATCACATAAATACAAATTATACTACAGAAGAACACACAGATTTTCTAGCACACCAAACATGCTATGAAACGCATTATGAAGCGTGCTGGAATGGCAGCTGCCAAGCCTTCAGGGAGGGGCGGAAGAGGTGGTAGAGGGAGAGCCGTAAGTTCCACCCCAACCAAGATGCAGCCTCTTTCCTACAACTATCAGGCATGAGGCTTCTGGTTCTACTGGCAGCAAGGAGAAGGGAGCAGTGCCACTGCCTGAGTTTGAATTCCCTACAAGAGCACTAGCCATAACCCACCGCCACCATGACCACAAGCAGCACCAACATAAGTCTTCTCTACCCCCATTTCACTTCCCATCCTGAGCCTTCCAGTGCCAGAGGAAGAGCTGGAGCTGGATCTGAGTGCTGTAGCAAGGGAAATTCTGGGGAAGGAGGAGGAATCGTCTGAGTTTGTGCTCTATACCCTTCAAGTTTCCCCTAGAGCCAGGTCTCCTTCCCTAGAAAGCAGTTCAGAGGAAGCTGAAGTAGCGGTTGTGGAGGCAAGTGGCTCAGCTGAGCCTGCTTCTCCTGTTGCTGTGCCTCTGCCTGCTGAGGAGGGCGAAAAGGCAGCATCTACTCATGCACCTGCACCCTGGAAGTGAGGGGTAGTGTGGTCTGGGATCATTTTGAGCTGCCAGATGATCCCATTTATGCTACCTGCCTGCACTACTGAGCCAAAAGCAGCCGGGCCAAGGGAACAAAACACACGAGCACCACAGGGATTCTGATGCATCTCCTCAGGCACCACCCCCTTCCCCTTTCTCCTCCTCAGCCTGGCATCAGTGGGAGCATGCCCAAAAAGAAGTCCTCCTCTTGCTCCAAAGTCCCTATCCCCATGTAGCAGAGGGAGGCTATGCTGGAACAGTGGGGGAAAGGTGGACAGAAAGGGGGGCACGTTGCAAAGGTGAGCGATATCACCCAGAGCATCAGGGAGATGCTTGCTGCAGATGGCCAGCCCTTCTATGTTGAGTGGCCAGGGTTCAGGTGACTCATGGCACTTGTGGTGCCATCTTGTGCCTGCATGCACCACCTTCAGTGGAACGGTGGTGCTCTCCCTGTATGAGGCATGCAGAGAGTACTTGAGGGAGGAGCTGTGTAAGGCAGATCCGCAGGTTGCTTTACACTTCACCTTGGATATCTGGAGCAGCCGGAATGGAGATCGTGCCTACCTCTCCTTCACAGGGCACTGGTGTGACCAGTCAGGCTGTTGGTGGGGTCTGCTTCGAGCCAAGGTGATGGATGAGTCCCACACAGCAACTGAGATCATGGGGGCCATGAACCACTTGGTGCAGGAGTGGCTTGGGCTGGGCAAGCTCACCCGTGGGTTCATGGTCACTGACAATGGGACTGATATGGCCAAGTTGGTGTGTGAAGCCAACTTGGTTGGCATCTGCTGTGTGGCACACAAGTTCCACCTCATAGTCAGGGATGCCTTGAAGGTGGGCAGGGCTGCTGGTGATGGTGCCAACACCACCAGCAAGCTCATTTCCAAATTCAGGAAGGTGGCAGGCTACTTCCACTGGAGCATCAAGGGGGGCAAGATGCTGCAGGACAAACAGGAAGAACTGAACATGCCACAGCACAAAATCATGCAGGATGTGGAGACTTGGTGCAACTCCACATACCTGATGCTTGAAAGGCTGGTCAAGCGACAGAAGACAGTCCATGAGATGGCCTTGCTCAGGGAGATTGGGATCAGCAGCCCCCTTAACAAAACAGAGTGGGAAACCATCTCCAAGATCTTGGTGGTCCTTGAGGCCACCAGGAGCCTCGGCGCTGGCAATGCCTTCCTTGGCCAGGTGATTCCCATAGTGAGGGAACTTCAGAATCAAATGGAGAAGTTCCAGGGGATCAGTGTTCCTGGCTGGGGCAAGCTGCTGTTAATGGACATGCAGACACTGGTGAGGCAGCTGAAGGAGGGCATCAGAAAACTGCTTGATCCCTTGCGGTCCAGTATGGTCCGCATACTGGCCGCCATGTGTGATTCAAGGGTGAAGGGGAGCATTGGCTGATGCATCAGCAAAACCCTGGATCGGTGGACAGAGGTGTTGGTGAACAGAGTCAGGGAGGGAAAAGGGTAGAGGTGGGGGGACGCGGAAGGCTGGGATGCACTGTCCCATGCCAGCACACTATCCACCAGCCTGTCTCCTCCTCGACCTCAGGTGCTGCCAATGTGGGCCAAGGGTGTGGCTTACATGGTGAGGTCCAGAGGCACCCAGACCCCAGCATCAGGCAGGTACTGCTCAGGCCTTGGTGGCTGCCTATCTCGCCAAGGACATGGAGCCACTGCTGAGTGACCCCTTGGCCCCTACTGGGCAAGCTGCAGCCAGATGTGGCTGGATCTGTCCATGGTTGCCCAGGAACATCTGTCCTGTCCACTGACCAGTGTTCCAAGTGAGCAGGTATTCAACATTGCTGGGGATATAGTGACACCCCACCACACTTGCTTGGATCCTGGTTTGGTGGAGCAGCTGGTGTTCCTCAAGGTGAGCCTTCTATTCCTGGGGTTCCCTAAGTTCCACGTGCAGAGTGCCACCCTCCTCACTCCATCTGCATTTCCTTCTTTTTTATTTTTTAACCCTTGGGTTTTACAACCATTTAGTGCCCCACTCTCAGAGCTGGAGGGGGCACTCACTGTATCACCAGCCAGCAAGGGAAGAAAATGTCCCTGCTGAGCTCCTGGGCCAGGACAAACTTGCAGGTATGGATGGGCAGGAGCTATGGGGGAGGAGAAGACTCCAGGTCCTGGGCATGACCTAAAACTGCACCCTGCTAGGTTTGGGAGGCCTGGTGGGACTGCCGGAGATGCGGCTGCCCCACAAATGTCAGGACCGAGGATCTCCCTGGTGAAAGGTGAGTAGGAGGTGCCTTATGCTCTCTAGCCACCACATGCACGTGCAGTCCTGGCTGGGGAAAGCCCAGACCCATCACATCTTTGAAAGGCCTGAGGCTTGCTGGTTGCACTGGAGTTGTGAGGCTCCAAGTGAGCTCAGCTTAGCTGCCTGGGATGCCGGCTTTTGGGTTGAAAAACCCTTTGTCAGGCTGAGGAAGCATCTGCAGCTGGTGTGTGTGTTCTTCCTAGATGGAAAGAATAGTAAAGAAGCCAGAGGCTGGCTTGGCATGCAATGCAGGCAAGAAAGCTAGTCAATGAAAATGGAAACGGTGGCATCAAGGGGTGAGGGACAGACTGGGGGGTGGGGAGGGAAGGGGGATGTAGCAGGTGAAAGTGGAGAGGTACCTGGGGAGTCAGATGTCTGCAAGGTTGTAGTATGTTAAAATTCCAATGTCTATATTGAGTCCAGGAGTTTCTGTATGTAGGAGATTGATGGAAAAGAAGTTCATAGGCTTGTCTGTGGAAAGTGGTTTACAAATTCCCTTTGAGGATCAGGCCTGAAAGACTGGAGACAGGTAGTTGGGTGTTCTTTTGTTTGATAGATTTTCAGTGTGCACTCATTCTGGTGCACAGTTGTTGCTTGATGTCTCCTATGTATTTTTCTATTAGGGCATTTGGTGCCCTGATGGAGATATGTATTGTGAAGATATCTCCATACTGGAGATATTGTTGGCAGGTTTTGCATGCCTTGTCATGGCATGGTCGGAATCCATTCGGTGTGCTTTGGGATGTAGGAAGTTGGCTTCTGGTGATGAGGTTAGCAAGGTTCAGTGCTTGTTTGAATTTACAAACCACTTTTCACAGATGAGCCTATGAACTGCATTTCCATCAACGTAGGTACAGAAACTCATGGACTCAATGTAGACTTTGGAATTGTGACACACTACAACATGCTGGACATCTGACTTTCCAGGTACCTCTCCACTTTTACCTACTCCATCCCCCTTCCCCCGCCCAGGCTGCCCCTCACTCCCTGGCACCTCCACTTCCATTTTCACTGACTAGCTTTCTTGCCTGCATTGCATGCCAGCCTCTGGCTTCGTTGCTATTCATTCCATCCAGGAAGAGTGCACACACAAACTGCAGGTGCTTCCTCAGCCTGATGAAGGGTTTTCAACCCAAAAGCTCGCCAAGATATATTTCTTCAACTATTCAGTTGGTCTACTGAAAAATATTAGATAGGCCCAAAGAACCTTGTCTGCCAGTGCCACGTCCTTAAACCAACGTGGCTACAACCTGCACCTGTTCCTAGTCAGTTGACCGGAAGGAGGCAGAGCCCTGGGCACATCTAAGCCCCAAGTCTGGGGCTGGCAGGGAGAGTTCTCTGGTAGCTGCTGGCGAAGCTTCTGCAGGAAAGGAAAGAAAGGCTCTGTGACAGTTTGGCTGCCTGAGATGCTAGTGCTATTATGCTGCAGTGCTTACCTTTTGTTATTTGAAGTGGTGGACCAGGCTGAGGCTGTAGAGGAGGAGGAGGAGCCGCCCTCATTGGGGAACTTTACCGTGTCATGTAGAGGCCCCAGCACCACACAGTCACACGTCACAAGTTTTGCTCATCAGCAGCTTGAGGTGCAGTTTCCCAGAAACCCCTGCACCTATCTCCTTGAAACTTGACAAGCTTTGTTGCCTCAGCAGGGGCTACCCTCACTGCTGTTTTCATTCAAATTGGGAAAGAAAATGACAAAGTTATAGTCACTTTTGTGATTCCCTATTATAATGTATGGGCAAAATGTTGAAATGCATCAAATCCTTTTCACTGTTCTGACACTTTCAACTAAATGAAATGGAACAGTGCTTCAAAACAGTGAAACGAAACACTGTCCTTTTGAAATGGTGAAACACCTCGAAACAGAACAGTTCTGTTTTGAACGGTCCTAATGACCTCCATTAGATGGCATTATTTTTTTATTGTTACTGTTTGGGGGAACAAAGTACTAGATTCCTGTGTTCATTTTAGCGTATGGATTCCATAGCATTTTAATTTCAGAAACTGTACTCCAAAAATCAATAACTTGTTTTTTCCCTCCAACTTTTTTTTTGTTTTTGTTTTTTTTAAGAAACAGGTCCCGGAGCGTTTTTCTTTCTGTGCACATTAGGTGGGTGTGCACATACTGTGTTCCTCAATTTGCCTGCATGCTGTTGTTACATTTTTTAGAGATGGATTCTGCCTTCTCTCTCACTGTGGCAAATTTGCTGCCTTTATATTTGCGAGTGAATTATACTCATGAAAATTAAGTTTTAATAGGGTGGGTTGAATAAGGCACAGTGCAGGTAGGTTGTTAGGTGGAGATCAAACACAGCCCATGCTTGTAGAATACAAAACCCAGCCCATCTAGGACAGGATGCCTCAGAGGAACTTTTGCCTAGTAAAGACGTATTGAGAACAGTAGAATTTATCATTATCCCAATAGTTACTCTAGATTGCAGTGGAAGAGGATGGAGAAGAACCTGCTTGGTGGTCTTCTAGCTGTGCTGCTTATTACCTGGTGCCATGTCTGCAATTTATTGCCTTGAAGCTTTTTAAGCCCTTCAAGTCTATCCGTGATCATTCCTATTTTTGTTTGTTTTTGGCATGGACTGCAGGGTGGGAAAGAGGCTATAGCTGGATCATTTAACTCTGGCTGTTTATATTTTATGTATATTGCCAGAGACTCCTTTCCCCGATGTATGTAAAGACATTTAGGCTAGGGACAGACATTAAAAAAGTCAGAGTCTGAATTGATTCACTCTTTGCAGGCTAGTTTATGCTGTACAGCTTAAACTGATTAATAACTGGACAGGCATTATCTATTAAATCAGGAAATGCAGCCACGTGCTTCCAGTGGCTCAAGCCAGAAGCTGGGGTGCCAAAGGGAATGGAGGAGAGACGCACTCTGAGGCTCTCACTCCTCCCTGCTGGAGCAGAGGGAGCGTGGCTAGCACAACACATGGGGGGGGGGGGGAGCAGCTGCTGCCAGACTGAGGAGTGGGGATGGGAAAAAGTCCTTTCTCTGAAGCAAGCATGTATTTAACACAGCAATTTGCAAAGCATATAACAAGAAGCTACCAAAAATCTTTGCCTAAGCTAAGATACAGCCCAGTAAAACACAGCATGCACAACTTAGTCTAACTTTTAAAATGTAAACCAGGAAGACAAGAATTAGTTTTACTAATCCTGAGGGCAGAGCGTCTCCTTACATCCAGGCATTTAGAAAGGCTTTGTTTAGGTATTCCTACTTTTTACACATTCTGTTTTGTGTAAATAATGTAAATGTAGCTCTCTACATTCTTTGGTGAAGCTGTCTGCAACTTCCCTTAACTACATCTCCAGTGTGTGTGATGACTGTTAGGTCTTTGCCAACACTTCCCACCTCTCAGTCTGGTCCTGCAGGTTTTAGCTCTGGGCTCACAGGTACAGGGCTTGGATCTGCACACGGGGGACTAGCTTGTTTTTCTTATACCCCCTCTTCCCCCTCCCTGCCTGGCTGCAGGCAAGCTGCAGAGTCTGCAGCCAAACCCCTGGAGGTTCCAGGGGAGAGAGGGGACAGAGAGAAGAATTAACTCTGTCCCTGCCTGGATGCAGGGAAGCTGTGGAGGTGCGGCTGGGGCTGGCAAACCCCAGCTGTGGTCCCCAGGGTTTGCCAGTAGAGGGTGGGGGGGAAGGGGACAGAGGGAAAAATTTGCCTCAGGAGCCTTGGCAAGCCAGCATTTGGCCACATCCTACCCCTGCTCCTAGCTAGGGAGCAGAGGGGAGGGGCTATTCCAGCTCACTGGAGCAGAGCTCCACTTAGCCCAGAGAGCATGCTGGGACAATGAAGGAGTCTAGTTTAACTTAAACCAGGGAGGGGTCTGGAACAGGCATTGCATAAACCAGTTTGAGCCAAATCAGTTAAATCTGATAACATTCAAACAGGTTTATCTCAGACTGGTTTTGGTCATTTTCAAATTGGTTTATGTGCACTGAATGTCTGTTCTGTTACAGGTTTAAATCAGTTTCTGATCACTTAAGCCAGTTTGTGTGTAATGTCTGTCCCTAGCCTTAAATAAGAAGTTCCCAATTATGAAAAGATGGGTACCTGTGCCTCGAGGTAGGACATATGCCTGGCACATCTTTTGCCTCTTACTTTCAAGAGTACAGAATGACTCTAAAACTCAAAGCAATATTAAACAATTAAAAAAAAAAAAAGTAATAGATGTAGTGGTTTTAAAGTGTTACAGTAATGTCACATTTTGTAGTGTTAAATTACTGTCTTCTGCTTTCCTAAAATTGTTTATAAGATTTTCTCTTAGCTACTCATTAGGGTTAGAGCAAGCACATTAATAAATTATTACAAATAAGGATATTTTTTGAAGTTTGTAGAAGTTGAGTTTTAAAAAATGATAAAATACAAAAGTTGAAACCTACTTCTTTTCTGAAGGCTTCCCTAGTATTGTATTATTTGATATAAACATGGAATGAAAAAGCCATATAACTACCAGTAAAAAAAATACAAGACAAAATGACACCCCTCCCAAATCTCCCTCCCCCACCCCAAACTAACCCCTCTTTTTATAGCTCCTTTGCAAACTAGATACTACAGTGCAATCCCTACTTGGATTTCAGAGGCTAACGTGGAAAGGAGTATATTTTGGCAACGCGTGTAGGGGCAAACACCCCAATAAGTAATACTTTGTGCATTTTACACATAGGAAACTGCACTGTAAGGAATCTCATTACCTGAGAAGGACAAGTGGAATTGATTGCACCAAAACTTGAACCCATTTCCCAAAGTTCTAGTTATTTCACACTGTAATGCTTATTCAGTTTGCTTCCCTTCAGCATAACCCCAATTTGTCCTCAAGAGCACTGTTTTTGGGGGTGCTTTGATGACATGATTCCTGAAAGCTACTTATTGGGAGGCTGCACTATTGGTCATTCATTGCTGTGTTTTTAGGAAATACTGTTTTTTCTGGAAGTGGCACCAAAAGCCAGCATAATGTTCACAGGTATTCTGAAAGGTGGGAGGTTACCTACATTCTTTGTTTAACCTCTCAAAAGGGAATTTATTGTCCCTGCAGTACATTTTGTTCTTATCCTGTTCAACTGAAGAATAAGACTAGATCCTTCAAAACTTTTATTAATGGAAACCTTAACACACTGTTTAGATTAGGGGAATATCCCTTGAAAAATATTATGTAATAGTTGTATTTGGACTTTATCCCTATCTCTTTCTTTCTCTCTTTCCTTTTCCTTACCAGCATTCTGGGATGGCCCTTTTAAAAGAAGAGAGCCTGTTAGATTCTCTGTGGGTGGTCAGAAAGCAGAAGATTTTAAAAGCTATAAACGCTCTTGTTTGTTTTGGGTGGAGGCTTCAAAGGCTCGCAGACTTCCTTACATGACGCTGCAGTCAGGAAGTGGGGTGTAGGGTAAAGAATTGTCTGAATCTATTTTATATAAAAGGAAACTTATACAGTTTTAACTGCAAACCGGTATGGTCACAGATTTCCCTTTGCATTAGGCATCTTTCATGTTTTCATCAGTTGCCCTCAATAATGCTTCCAGGGCATTTGTACACATTCACTTTGGAAATGTAGAGCATAATGATACTTTCATAAGTCATCTGTAAATAGTGCATTAAAGCTGTGTGACTTAACGTGCATATTTTGAGGTGCCTGATGCCGAGACACATTCCAGTCCATATGTTCTGCAGATTTTAATTAGTAAGACCCTCCTGCTGCTATGTGGGACACAAGTGTGGGTTAGGGTTTAAAGCTGTACTCTTCAATATATTATTCAAGGAATTACTTCATTGGCTTCTTCCAATTTTGTGGATGACTAGCTCATGCAGATTACCCTTGATGTCTATGGCTTGTGGGATTTTCTGTTGTATATCCTCCATGTTAGTCATTTTGTTGTACAATATTAAGATACAGTTCTTAATCATGATTTTTTGAAGCTGTACTTCTATAGAGGTCTTTTGAAATGTAAGTGTTTATATTGCATACTAGACTGTATGAGGGATAGATAAAAAAAACTGAAAAAAGTTTTGGGTTTTTTGGGTTTTTTTGTTCTGGTTTTTTTTTTTGGCGGGGGAGGGTTGTACCTTTCAGGCAATTAGTTTACTGTGTGAAGCAGGAGATTAGATTACTCTTAGTATTGTTACATAAAAACTTCTGTACCCATACACTTTGTTAATGGACATAACATTATCTGTTCCTTCAAGAAGTCTGGCCTTATCTGTCAACACAGAGGCCCTATGTTGTTCCTTGAACGCACGTTCTAATTTTCTTTTTTCTTTTTTAAAATGTTCCTTAGGAGGTTAACAATGCTATAGTCTTTTCATGAAGCAAAGCAGTTTCTGTGGTGAGATGAGTTAATATTTGAGTTACCTCATAAATTAGTGCAGTATTGAATTGCACTGAATTGTAGCATTTGTGGTGCATAAGATGTAACTGGGATACTAAGTGGGATTTGCTTTAAATAGTGAAGTGTAGACATCTTAATTGCAAGACTTCCCTATTGTGGGACAAGTAGAGACACAAACCATCCCATGACAAATGCAGTGTCTGTTTACAGCCCTTAAGGCAGTGGTCTCCAACCTTTTTAAGTGGGAGATCGCCTTTGGCATTTAAAAACAACCCAAGATATACCATGTGCCATCTCCACCCCCTCACTCCCTTGCTGAACAATTAAGTCTGTGAGGAAGGAAGGGGGGAGCAGATTGAGGCAGAGGGAGAAAAAATTATTTGGGTGGGATGGAGGCGTCTCCCCAGTAGGTAAGTCCAACTCGGCCAGGTCCCCACTCAACTTACCCCTGCTCCTGCCTCTGTGGCACTGTCCCTTACCGCGGGGGCCTCAATCTAGCCCTCACCTTTTCCCTCCCCCGTGGACTGACCTGCTAGGCTCGGACTGCGCATGCATGCATGCGGGCACTCACTCCCCCACCCCAGCCTCGGATTGACTCCAAGAGGCTCCGGGATCTACTGATGGATTGAGATCCATTGGTTGGTCACCACTGCCTTAAGGGATTTAGGAATATAATATCTTATTACAAAAATGGCTTTCAGTAGGATGTGTGCTCCTGAGGTAGTTGGGTATGTTTAAAAAGCGTATCTGTTTTCCATATTTCCATGTATGGTCCATAGTATTTGCATTTTTTGTGTATGTGCCAGCCTCCCACGTGGTAAAGTCTGCACACTGTGCAGCCCAGCCCCAGCTGCAGCAGAGTGGAGCAGTGTGGGGCACCCTTCCTCATCAGAATCCTGTCGGTGGCTTGCTGGCCAGATAGCATCAATTGGTAGGATGGATTCGGCCCATGGGCCGTATTTTGTCCACTCCATCTTAAGCCCTATTCAAGTCATCTTTCCAAGACCTTACATTTGGCACTGTAACTTAAGTCAATTCCAAAAATTCTCTAGCTTGCTAAAAATAACTAGCGTGGTCTTCATTCAGAAGTTTCATGTTAAAAGAGTATATGGATATAAATCACAGTTGCATTTGGAAAAGTGTGTGTGCCTGATTACTAAATAAATACTTAGCAGTGAAGATTAAAGTGATATTTTATGGTTTATACCACTTGAAAATAGATTTGGTTTTAAATATGTAAATACAAAATATATCTACTGAAGGCAGAAGTAAATATTTCTTGGCAATAGCACTTTTTATAGCAAAACTGCTGCCCTGATTCAGGATGGCACAACAGACATGAAACCTTGCTTTATTTTCATTATGGAGAAACAGGAATCAAATTAGCCTTAGAAACTAAATACTTTTAAATGGTCAGGTTATCAGTCTGGATCAGCCTTATGTAAGTCTAACAAAACATCTTTGGCATCATACGTTTCTAAATGCAGGTGTTGCAAATAGCTGATGCTTAGCATGCTAACAGAAATCAGTTATGCTTACTAGGTCCACAGCAGACATTAATTTAATTGTACAGTGGGATCCGAGTAACTGTATCTGAGACCCCCAAATTTGTCATGGCTTGCTATGCAAGGTACTCAATGTATGCCATGGGAGGATGTGTGATTTGTTGGGATCTGGAATTAAATTCCTCAGATACCGTTGTGCATTGGTGGGATATGCAGCTTGCTGCCTATGCCACCAGGACACAACGAGATGAGAATCACGTTGTTCCTTGATCTCCAGCTGGCTTCCTTACAGACTTTTGATGGCCTTGAGCACCTGAGGATCAGGGAGCTCCCTGCTTTCAGCTACTTGTTCTATGGTCCTTTAATTGTTATGCCTATAGCTGGCTGTGCACACCAGGTATGAGCAGCTGAAAATTAGGGAATTCCATGCCACACTTTCAAACTAAAGCACCATGCAAAGCAGCCACAAAGATGTTCCACATTAAATGGAACATATTTGTGGCTCATTTACCACTTTATCATATGATGAACATGTTTATTGGTTGACCATCTGGCATGTTACTATTAATTGTGTGATAACTGTAATAATGCAGTAAACAATGCTAGTCATACAATAAATGCAACATTTGACAGTGACCCTAGAGAACATGTGATGTTTCATATATGTAGTATTATATTACTTCAAGTAAAACTAAGTGAACTATAATATTTACACCTATTATATAAGGTTTGTAATAAGAAAAGGTCTATGTATGAATACAGTATATTGTTGTTGCCCTAACTTTTGATACCTAATTCTGACATCTAATTCTGAAATACTGGTTTTAATTTGTATTTCCATAAAGCAAACCAAAAAAACTCCTATTGCTGAGAAGTATCTTACAAAGTAACTGATTTTTAGAGAATATATTAAACTTATTCAATACTATCCCCAAATTCAAATTTACCTTAACTTTCGCATCTAAATAACAATATTTTCATCAATGCTATATACACAGGCAAGGTTCTTTGTTTTATTAAACCAACTGAGTAGTTGGAAAAAAGTTCTTTGCAAGCTTTTGGGCACAATCACCCTTCTTCAGGCATAAGGAGTCTCTACTATATTAATGCTCCTTATTTACTTTTGTCTTTCAATAGCATTAATGCATTTTATATGAAATGGCTTTAAAAGTGCCTTTTAATGCTGACAGCATAAAAATCTGCTTTGTTATCTATCATAATATTTGTTGCTGTATCCTGTGTTGAACTTGAAACCTCATGTTAATGAGTGATTGTTTTAAAAGGATACAGGCATTTATTTTCACTAAAATCAGTATTTGCCATCTTATTTATTCTCAATTGTTTGTAATATCCATCGAGAACCTGAAAAATATTTATTTCTGTATCTTTGGCATCCTTTTCTATTTGTTTTTGTATCAAGACAGTGGACTACTTTTAGAACTGAAAGAGTAAAACTGTGAAGGTCATTCTCTGAGGTTATTACTCCTTCTGTCATGTATGTGGCAGGTCTTTCTTTGCGTCTGGCATTTTGTGGAATGCTGGCACATCAGTGCATGGTGCTTTCTTGTTAGGAGTTTCAAGAGTAGTAGCTCATGGTACTACTGATTTTAGAGGTCATCATTTTGGTTGTTAGAAGGTTGAAAGGGCAGGATAAACTATTTGTCATTTTGGAATTTTCAGTAGATAAAAACATTTAGAAGGAAATGCTTTTTCTTTTACATTAGCCTTTTATCTGCCACAGGGAAATTTGCCATGATTAATACTGATTGTTCTTGCCTCTTATGACTGCATGCACGCTTTTCCATTTGTGTCTTAGTCATGCTAGTTAACCTAAGATTATTTCAGGGTTAATCTCAACTGAGCCTTATTTGAGTCAGACTCAACTCTGCTGTTTGCATTGGTACATAAGTAACTATTGTGCTTTTAAAACAGCCAAGACCAAATAATTTTCCTTAATTGTAATCATTGAATCCTCCACCTCCATATGCCAACTTCAGAAGTGGACACTCCTGTCGTGTATCCAAATTTAAATGCCTTTGTGTCAGCTTGGCCAAAGCACGCCTATTTGTGCAAATAACTGAGCATATATGTAGTCGTCAGTCCTGCAGAATGGAGAGCCATACAAGCCTTAAAAACAGTGCTGATCTTATCATACAACAAGCTTATAAAGGGGGTGTCACTGGTGTCATGGACAAAACAGCAAACATACAGAAACCTGAGACACCTTTCCAATAAGGAATTTTACAAACTCTTGACCAAGGACCCCATGGCACAGTACCAAAATGAACTAGATAAACACTTAAGAAGCTACCTTTGGAAACATGAGAGGATATACTTTCATCTCCTGGGAGCCCAGGCCAGGCAACTTTTGCTTATTATGATTCGCAAACCTACCTTGCCTTCAGTCGAGACATGTGCCATTGTCTCTGGCATTGGCACCATCACGGAGGGAGTTTCTAGCTAGTTTGACTCAATCTTATGTTCATGTGCTACATGAATTGCCAGTGATTTGAATGATACCACAGATTTCCTAAAGAATCTAAGCTTCATTGACAAGCTTCCAGCAGCTGCTATATTGGCTATTGTAGATATTACCTTCACCAACTTTCTCCATGAGGATCGATGGCAAGTTATAAAGAGCGTTGTCCCTGATGAGGACACTGCTTCTGTTTCCATTGCACTCCCCTGCTTTGTCCTTGCACACAAGTATTTCAGGTATGGGGGCTCCCTATACCTACAAATGAGCAGCACTTCCACAGGCACATGTATAGACCCCCCAATATTCTAATATAATAAAGGGCTTAGTCAGTCTGTCTGTCTATCTGTAATGCTCTTGGAGCACTCTGATTGGTTACTGAAACAACTGATCAGAGTGCTCCAAGAGTGTTATGGACAGGAGGCGGTAGCAGCAGTGCGGTGGAGCCCTGCCATGACAGTGGTGACAGAGCAGGGTGGCGAGGCCAGTGGTGCTGCCCCTTCCCCCACTAGCCCTGGTCTTTGGAGCCAGTGGCAGTGCAGGGTGCTGGCGGAGGGGGACGGTGGGGCAAGCTTCCCGCCTCTCCCTGCTCCTGGGGGGCAGCAGCGGTGGAGCGGGGATTAGGATTAGGGTTAGCAAGCTTCCCCCCCATCACTCTTGACGGGAAGTTTGCTAGTGCCGATATATTTATGACAGACTTTGAAGTCTGCTTCTTCTGTAGCTGCCCTCTCATACCTAAGGTATGCTAATTTTCATCGTATGGACATCTAGGAAGGGATTTCTAGAGGAAATCAATCAAACTGACTAATTCCCACCTATGGAATTCATTTCCTGGACACCACTGAGAAAGTTTGCAATGGCAAGTTTACATATCACCCCCACATTGTACTGGAAACCAACTGATAGCTACAGCTGCTTCTATGCCAGTAGCTTTTGTCATAAGCACACATGAGATCCATTGTTTACATTGATGCTCCACATTACAACTGTATCTGCTTTGATCCCACTGATGAAGATGCACACCTTAAGGATTTGGAGCAGGGAATCCTACAATTACAGTACAATTCTAAAACGGTGTCCACTCAAATCTATGGAGAAAGAGACAGACTTGGACCCTGCTGTGACCTGCTTCAATATCAACCCTGAGACAAGGAAAACAGAATCCTTTTGGTTCTTATCTACAGCCCCCAGCCTGAACAGCTGAGTTGTTCATTAATGACATCCTAACCCCTCCTGGAAAATGGTGACTATCTCAAGGGAGATGAACCTGTCCTGGCTTATAGGTAGCTAACAAACTCAAATGGCACTCATCGAGCAACAGACTCCCTAACTCTTGATATCACAGAGGTACCGGATCCAGCTATGCCCCCGCATCAACACTGACTATATCATCACTAGACCAAATTACATGGATTATAACATCCAACATTCATTTACTTGCACCTCTATTAGTGTCATATATGCCATAACCTGCTTACAGTTCCCCCCTCTGCTATCTACATTGGACAGATCCCCATGTATAAGAATTGGTGAACACTGATCTGTCATCTGTTCCAGAAAAACAGACAAGCCTGTGGCAGAACACTTGAACCTCCCTGGATATTCCATCACTGACCTCAGAGTGGCTGTTCTTGGACCAAAAAACCTTGAAATAAACTTGAATGGGAAATTGTGGAACCAGAAATCATCCACAGACTGGAGTGTATTAAATAAGGTTTAAACCAAAACCATGGATCCAATTTACCTGGATTAGCTTTTATAACTCCTACCTCCCTCAGTAGGTCAGCTGTTTGTTTTTCTCCTTGCCTTTCAGTGGTGTTTCCTCATTTTTCTCCCATCTTCCATACTCTTTGTATTTTTATCATTGCATTCTATTTAGCAGCTCTGCTTCCTGTAGTCCTTTTACAGCATCTGCTAAAGTACACCAACTCCTTACAAACGCTTATGCTATGCACCTCTGATTTAGTTAGTCTATAGGTTGCAGCTGTACCGTACCTTCTGTTTATTTCTTTTAGCCATTGCTCTGAAGTCCTGCTCTATTTTCAGTCTCACTAGACATTATGGCTAAGTACAGACATTCAGAAAGCTTGAAGCAGAATCGATCTAGGTTTTTTTGTAGCAGTATAGTTTAGATCAGTAGCAAATAGAATGCATGTTTGCCCTTGGGGTTGGGAGGGGGGGGGCACAAATCTTAAACTGAGTTCCACCATTTTTAAACCGGTTTGTGTATGCTGAACTTTTGTTCTGTTATGGGTATAGACCAGTCTCCAATCACTTATATTGGTAAAAGTGTTGCCTAAAAATCTTTGTAGATCTGGTTCTGGGTGTCTTCAAGGTCAGGAGACACAGTCTGGGTCATGAGATCTAGTCTGAAAGCATTTCCTGACTTCTTATCTGTGTAGGTGTACAACACAATGTGGGGCTATGTGAAAGTCTGAATGTGGTTTACAGGACACTCAGGTGTGTGTTGGGTATGTGTTGAAATAGAGGGGATGATGAAAAATGCCTATCTGATAGCTCGGCTGCTCTAGTGGGCAGTGATTATGGGAGTGTTCATGACAATGGAAAGAAAGAGGTAGGACTGACAGTGCTGACCTTTTGAGAACTCAGAAATTTAGGGCATGTTCTTGATTCTTAGAAACTTAGTGAAGGGTCTGCTTGAGTTGTTTGCAGAGCTAGAGCTGATAGCTATGCTTAGCATCTTTTCTGAGCCAGAGAGAGCTCTGGCCTTGACTCCAGAGCCCATGAGGTGGCACCTAGCTATTCTAGGCAGAGGAAAAGTAAGGGAAACAAGAAACAGAAGAGACTTAGATGAGCCTCTCGATAGATAGTCTGATTTGGCAAGTTTGGAGAGCATATTTTTAGGTGTTTTGAAAAACTTTTATTTATATTATGATTGAGACAAAAACCAAAAATCTTTAAAATGTGTGTACTTTTTTAGCGAAGTGATTGTTAACAGAAGAAAGCAAAAGCTACATGCAGATTAAAAACCATGTATTTTATGGATCAGTGTTATCCTTCTTCCTTGTCGGTATCATCCCAGACATCTTTTAATACACAAATGTCATTACTTGCTGAAAATTGAAAGCAAGTTAAGTATAGAAGTAAAGCCATCTGGTAGCTGAGACAGAAAACTTAGATAATTAGCTGATCTTGTCAAGGGACCATGATTAAAATAGGCCATCACTGTAATAGTGACTAGGTTTGTAGGGACTTCCTGAAAACCAACTGGGATAATTCTAATAGAAAGAACAGAACTAAATTAAAAAAAAAGAAAGAGCGATGATAACCCTTTCTTGAGGAAGAGATGAATGGAGTTAGTTTTATATTTAAGGATGATTTTGTTTGAAAACTCCATGTGAAAACTTTTTGAAAGCATTTTGGGTTTAGTTCTGGGAAGTAAAGCATCTAGGTTACAGCAGTGGTAGTCTTGGAGTGATATAGCTGTGATGGTCCAGGAAATATGAGAGGGGCAAGGATTTTAATTTTTAAAAATATTTTTATCTAGTTGTATTTATGTATGCAGTTGTTTTTTTTTACAGGCAGTTCTATTTCTTACATATCTCAGGCTGTATCTGCTTTTTTAAATCCAAGGGAAAGTACTTTGTGCTCAAAAGCTAGTCTAATATCTCACCCAACCATGCAGTTGGCCCAATAAAAGATACCTTCCTGCCCCCAAGAAATATCCTTGTCACTTGCATAAGTTACTGCCATGATCACATCGGCATAGTCAAATTATACTTCCAAAAGGTCTTGTATTTCCTGGGTGCAACATTTTCTACATACTGAGTTACTTGCAGAAGAAAAACGGACTTGATTTTTCTAATATTTTTTCCTCCTTTTTTCTCATATAATGTAAAAGTGCTATCACATTTAAAGGAAATATGAAAGCTGATTCACTGTACAGTCTTTATGGCACTCCAAGGACAAGACTTTTCAGTTTGCATATGCAAGCCTTGTACATAAGCAAAACTGTTTCCCCTTGTTATCATTTTTTAAGTATGCATATTGGAAAGCTAGTGTTTAACTAACACAACATAATTAAGAAGTTACAAGATTTGTGTAGTTTAAGTTTTGTGGGTAGTAGTTTAAAGTTCAGTTAAAGACAAGGTTGACCATCAGTTTCCCTTGTAGCATTTAAGGTTTTTTTGTGGGTGGGTAGAAAAACTACAGCACTGGCACAGAAGCAAGTGATTTCTGACTCTGCTTCACCAATGTACCTCACTTCTTATAAGGGAAAGAACATCTCTTTGGGTCACAATGCACTCCTATTCTTTAAATCTTTACTTCTCTGAGACTTCCAGGTGAGGGGCCATTTTTTTGTTAACTTTTTCTGTTTTTTTCACAAATAGCCATTTTCTAACAAGCGAAGACCAGAATCTGCTACAGGAAACATGTCATTTAAATGCTTTTCCCCCCCCCCGAAGGCCATATACTGATTGAGGTTTATTGTTACAGCCCTGCTGTAGGAATTTGCTCACTTCCTTGGAAAAACTTAATGCCCACTTATTTTGATCAGGAAAAAAATCTTAAAGCAAATCCTTAGGGCTATCAATTAATCATCATTAATGTACATGATTAAGGTGTTAATTGGTTCTTGCATTAATTTTTTTAACGTGTTAATTGTGCATGTTGTTTTGGAGTCTGCTCAGGCTCTGCTTCACTGCTGTTACTACTGCCTCTGGGCTGCTCAGTGGGGCAGCAATGGGAGTGCAGAGGGCCACAGGGCACCCCACGTACAGGCTCCAGGCTGCTACAGCAGGGAAGTGGAAGGGGCATGCACAGGTACAGGCACACAGATGCAGACAGACACGCACAGTAGCTGCCGCGGCATGCACAAGGCCAGGAATGCAACCCGGCAGTGTGTAGAGCAGTGCCCGTCAGGTAAGTCTGTGATGTGGAAGGGGTGGGGGGAGAGGGAAGGGGCAGGGGAGGCAGATTGAGGCCCCCATGGTGAGGGAGAGAGTGGGCCAGGGGCAGGGGTTGGGGTGAATGGGGCCCTGGGACTGGGGTGGGTCATGGGACGGAGCCATGGGAGGCTCATCCAGGGGTGAGGGAAGGTGTGGCTCCCCAGTGCTGTGCATAACCCCGGGGAAGGCATAAAAGGTGCATGTGACACCCAGACTTGTGTGTGGGGCAGAGGCAGTCTGCCTGTTGTGGGCTGGGGCTCTGTGACCTGCTGCCTTCACCCGGGGAGCTGGACAATGCCATATTATGCCCCCCACCGCTGGGTGGGCTGGGGTCCTCTAATTAAATTGCCGTTTCATCTCCTGTATTAGCATTCCTGTGCTTAAAAATGGTGGTGAGGGCACTTAAGCTCATTGAACAAGTTTTAGTTCTAGTTCAAGTGCCCCTGCTGCCATTTTGAAGTGTGGGGACACTGATGCACAAGATGCAGGAGACTGCTAGAGCATGGCAATTGCCACATTCCAGCAGACTTGATTAATCAAGTCCTCTCCAATGTGCGATTGCAGTGCATTGGAGTAGCCTCTTTGCTCATGTGTAGGCACCCAGGGTGCCCTAAATGTGGTATGCCTGATCTCACTTGACAACCTTCAGATTGGTATGGGGTTAACTCAACCTAGCAAGGGTTATCCCAGCTTGCACATGTTCCCCACCAAGCCATTCTCCACAGCCCCAGGGCTGTGCTGTATTTATCTACCCCCAACCCTGAATAGGGTATCTTTTTACCCCTCTCCTCCAACTAGTCCCCCACCCCCTTGGACTGGGCATCTCTTTGCCCTGACCTGCCTCTTTGCCCTCTCCCACTGCCCCCTCCCCCCAACTTACTTGCTTACAGTTACTCACACCTGCTTCTGGCAAGTGACGAATACTTGCACGTGGTGATCCCAACTCAGGTTTAGGCAGCTTGAACTAAAACATAAACCTGAGCCAGGTCCCATAAATACTTGTTCACACCCTTTGTTTGGCCTTCTCCATGAAAATTTAGCTATACTTGTATAGCAGAATAATGTTAGGCAATCCATGTGGCAGAACAGAATTTTTTAAATCCAGAATTTACTTTGTTGTGTATGAATTCTTTGTGCATGGTCTATGTATATATGTGATGGAGTGCCAGTTAAATATGACCTGAATCTGTTTTGAGTCTGTGTGTGGAGGGCAACTCTGCAGAACAATTGACCTCACTTATGGAAATGTATTTAGCAGCCAGCCTTTCTATTTGGAGAGACTGAAGGTGACTTGGCAACCTAGTCAAATAACCCCATCCATATTCTGATTTTGCCAATGGGGTCCAATAAAAGAGTACTGAGATGGCAGAAGAAGGAATGCTTTATCATTGTTATGATTTAATTAAATGTATTTTCACTTTAGAAGGATAACAGTGTTAGATCTAAATGGGATTAGCCTAACTGAAATTTATTTGGCATCATTTTGTCAGTGAAAATTATGGATTACTCAAAACCTGTTTTGAGATTGTTGCTACTGACTTAGTGATTAGAGTAGTATATAGGAAATCAGCAATTCAATACTTTAACTAGTGGTGACTATCTTTTCTTTAAAAAAAATGTCAACAGATATGAGTATTTTAGTGTTGACAGGGAAGCAAATTTGGAAATATCACAACAAACATTTTGTATACTCAGAACTTCCTTCTAAAGCAGCTCCTGGATTGTATTTATTTACATTTAATGAGTTTGTGCTTTTTGATAGTTAAATGGACAAAAAATTAGTTGAAAAAGACAAGATTTTGAAGGCAGGGAAGTGGCAAGGATGCTCAGTTTTGAGAAAATATTTAACTATATATTTCAATATGCTAAATTTGCAGTAAATGACCCAAAGAACCTTGTCTGCCAAAGTAAATTACCGTGCATTTTCATAGATTTGTGAGTTTCTTCTTATCTTGCTGATTGGTTTAATGAGTCAATACCTACTTTATTAAAAAGCCCCTGAATGTGACTAAATTAATAATGCAGGCTTTAAAAATCTTTATGTATTTTTGCCAAAAGAGAGCAATATAAGGTATTAGGTAAATACTTATCAAGGGATTTTTTAAGGAACAAGTTGTTTGAACACTGCATTAGGAATTTTCTATTTTGATACCAATAAAACATACCTAAGGAAATTAAATCATTAAAGAAGCAACCTTATGCAAAAAAAATTGCTTTCACAGTCTTTGAAGTGAATCTGTAACAACCTAGAAGATCTAAGATTTGGACTGGAAGTATGGTTAGTGACTCATGTTTTAATTTGTCCTCTTGTAAGTGACTGAGAGTCTGTTGTTCATACTACATATAGTGATTTACTACTGCTTCTGATCTGTATTCATGATGATATAACTTCTTCTTTTGTTTTTTGTTTTTTTTTTTAACTGGTGTAAAACCTGGATTAAGATGCTGGTGAGTTGGACCCAACTGACCTGCTTCTCTGTTGCCTCTCATGCAGTATTATACACATGGAAAGTGAAGATAAAACAGGCCTAAATGAGTGCAGAACTTTTATATACTGTCAATAGACTTTGTACTAACTTGCAGATATGTAAGTGACTACATAAGGTACAATGTAGTTGAAAACTATTTCTAGGGGACTGAGTTGAGTACACAAACCTAGATGACTGTACTTGTTGCATCTAAGACAACCTTGACACCCCCAATAATTAGATTCTAAGTATGGAAAAGTATACATTTGTTACAATTTTTTGGGTATGGAATCTAATTATAAGAGGTTTGTCTTGAATTCATCGCCCTCCCACTGCTACACATGGAAAATAGTGGCTGGGAGGGAGTGGGGGTGGTCAGGTGGCCCATAACCTTTGCCCTCCCCAGCTTTTTCTTCCTTCTGCCCATTCCCTCCACCTTAATGTTAGACTCTGCTCAGGCGGTGTTCCTTCCCTGCATGTGCCAAATGCATATGACAGTAAGGGGGAGAGGGGGGAAAAGCTAATGTGAAACACAAGGGACCAAAAACTGAACTGAATTGCTAAATAGCTGCTTGTGTGAACCAGTGTCTTATCCTGCAGTGCTTTATTAAAAAAAAACAAACAGTTAAAAACCAGTGTCTTATCCTTTTAGTGCTTCATTAAAAAGTGCAGACCAACATATCTAGTCCTTCTAGCAGTGAAGATAACCTTTGCCAGAAGAATGAAGGCTCTGTAGGCAGCCTGAAGCAATGGAATAGATTTTGTCCTGTCCCCAAACTTGGGGTAGATACGGGCAGGGAGGGGGAAAAAGGGCACAGGGAGGGTATCAGGGTTCCCCTATGATGCTAATGAACAGTTTGTAATTGCTGCCCTTGTTGTTTTAATGCATCCAACATAATGGAGGATTACTACAGCAGATCTCTGTTCCTTATCTGAATCACTGCCTTTGCCATGAAATGGATGGGGGGCACTGACAGAGCTGACAGTTCCCTTCAATGGGGGCATTTGCTGCTGGCTGTTTGTGGCTGTTATGGCTTCTTTATGCTCCAGAGATACAGAGGAGCCAGGACTGAGATGGAAAATCTGGCCCTTCAGGATTTTCCTGTCTGGGATGGAGCTGATGTGGGGAAAGACTGAAAAATGTGCAGCCACGGTGAACTAGCCATGACCTTTCAATCCCGGTCTCTGATTGTTAGCTTTAAGGTATCTCACTCAGTTTAGATGGAATCAGGCAGCATTGTGCATAGCAATTCTTTCTCTCTCCTCCTCAGCATTTTTTCTTGGAAAAGTAAACCAGTAATTTTAAATGGAGGTGGATGAAGGGTCACAAGGCACAATATTTTAATAGTTTCTATCACAACATTAATTTTGGTCACTTTGTGGTAGCTTATTCATTTGGTAACGTCGTGGTAGCTCATTCCTTATTCATCTCTGGATTGTGGGAAACTTTAGGAAATTTGCATTTAAACCAAAATTGGCTGATATACTGTTTAAAAGTGACAGTCTTTATCCAGGTTGAATGCTGAACAGTGTTTTACTATTGTTAATTAATATGTTTTAACATGATGTAATTTTTCAGCATAGATAACTTAAATTACAAGTTTTATTTTGAGGGAAGATGCTCTTAAAATAGCATGGATGCACCTCATATTTGTGTCTCTGATTTCTTATTAAATTCATTTGGTTTAGTGATTTACAATTTTTTTTCTGGGGGGTGTTAACAGTGAAAACCTCTGTCAAGGCTCTGAAAGGTAGCATGGGTTCTTTCTATACTACATTTCATCAATCAAAGTTCTTTCCATATTGCACTTCTCAGTTTTACTTACATAACAGCTCATTATCTTTAAATCATGCCTCCAGGTACACCTGGGCTTACCTTAGTGCAGGTCAGCAGGATTGCACATGTTTTATGGAAGGCATAAATTAATCTACAGAATTATTCACTTGGTGACTGTGGAGAGGACCCATCTTACTCCTCAGAGCCAAGGTTTGGTTTCAGAGCTGGCAGTGAGGAAAAACAAGCATAGATTAATTTATTAATGGAGCAAATCTGACCTGAGTTAGTGATGTCAATACGTATGTGGCTTCCACAGTGTATACTTTTAGAGTTACTTTGCACACAGAATTGCATTTTCAAACTGTTGTTTTTGTGGAAAGATGTTGGAGACTGGGTTGAGATTTGTAAATGCACGAAGCAAAAACTATGTAAAAAGGAGGCAAGTTAGAAAAAACATACTTATAAATCTGAATTTCCTTGCTTTTGTCAGAGGACGTTAAAACTCCCAACCTTACATGAAAAACATTCAGAGTATGTACAGAGATTTAGGGAGGTTAGACTGGGAACTAAAAATGGCCACCCAATCTAAAGTAAGTTGGGATTGGGGCTAGTGGGGAAGTTTGGCAGGATCAGGCGGTCTGGTGGGGTTCACCGGAGTGGTCTCTGTCCCCACCTTCCCCTGGACCAGGGGTATTTTTAGACTCCTGACCTTCCCCCTGCCCCCGATGAACACCCCACCACAAAACTATGTCCCTGCCTGATCCTGCGGACCCCTCCCCCCACCCTACTTACTTTGACCAGCTCCTGGCACAAGCAAATACTAGTAAAATGGGCACTGGGAGCGGCTTGTGGGATGGGAGGGTTTGGCAGGCTTGGCTGGTCCCCAGAGTGGGGGAGGTTGTTCATCGGGGAAGGGTCAGTGGGCTGAAAATAGTCTGGCGCCAGGGGGGCAAGTAGGAAAAGTGCAGTCCTGGGGCAGGGGCCAGCCAGCTGGGTTTTCCTAACTCCAGGGATGCGCTGGGAACTGTAAAGAAATCCAGTTAGAATAGTTTTGCTGGATCTGATCTTACTTAGACTACCTCTGAGGTAGGGTTAATTAAGATCAGTTTGGCCATTTTAAACTAATTTAAACTTTCTGAATTTTTATACAGTTCGCAGTTAGATCCCTAGTTAGGTCAAGCTGAATGTAAGGTCCATACCGGGCTGAATCAGTTGGATCGAGTGGCTATTTTTAACACCATCTAACCTCCCTTTAACCTCCCTGAATGTCTGTACTTAGCCTCGTATATGTGCTAATATCAAAGAAGCCATTTAATTTTCATAAAAGAGAATCACCTATTTGAGAGTAGGTTTTATATGCTTCATTTCTTACTAAACAATGAAACATAACTGAGAACAATTGCAGCCATATTACTTGGCTAGTACAAGGAATGATGCTTTGCTAACTCTATTTAGGGTGAGACTGACAGCATGAAAAGTAGCTGTCTCAGTGAGAGAAAGCAGAGTGCTCCTCCGTGTGTTGCAGATTGCTAGGAAAATTGCATAGGACCTTCTGAGAAATTGTATCTCACACCTTTGTCCAAGATAATTCTGTGATATACATAAGCAGGGAAATGCATGTTATATGGGTTTTATTTACAATAAAATGCACAGCATTCTTCATGAAATCAGGCCTCTAGGGATATCATTATATGAAATAGTACCTTTTCTGTGTCATAGAAAGCATGATTTGCCCACAAGCTTTATGGCATTATTTTAGAAAACATGAAGAGATTATATTTCATGAATATCCAAGGTTAAATTGTCATGTTATTGCATGGTTACTCTCTAGTAATCAAACAGATGTATGTAACATTAACACTTTGGAATCTGCATAGTCCCAATTTAACGTTCAGTTTAGAAGAGGGAGAAATTTTCTTGACAGTGTTATGACTAATCTTGAGTTGCAGAAGCTTTGTTCATGTTTGAGTGATTGTGTTATAGTCACAAAACAATTTTGAGGGCTGTTGTGTCCAAAATTCAAAAATATTTTTATACACAGATACTTTAGGAGTTGGAGCTTTACAATTGAAACTTTAAAAAATATTGAGGAAAAACATGTGCTTTACATTTATTATAAATAAGTCATCCTTTCTGTAAAATCTAACCATAATTTGGAAACTATTTTTCTTTTCCTATGGGAACAAAAAAGCTGCTTCTTCTGCATTCAGTGTAAATGAACAAGAGCCAGTTTTTATCTGGACAAAGCATAGAAGCCTAGTTTTTAAACCAGTTCAAGATATCTTTCATTTTGATATAATATAAGTACCAGACAGATCTGGTAAATGTATTCTTAGTTTCTACATTTGTTGATGTTGATGATAAATATTTCATTTCTTGGTTTGTAAGATTTCTTTTGACAGATGCATCATAATTCTTATTGAATTTATGGAATTTACATAAAGAATAATAATACAAAGCACAAATATCCAAAAAACAAAAATTTCAGTGGCAACACATGTCCTATTTTTGGCAGGTCTGTATAGCTTAGCATCAGATTGACCATTCTGTTGTGAGTTAGTCTTATGTTTTGCTTAGTGTGACATATCTATTTCTTTTTTACAGGCACAGGAATTGTCCAGCTCTCTTCCTACAGTATGGCTGCTGAATCATTAACACAGGGGATTAGGAATGTATGATGAATATTCTTCAGGTAGGAAATCAGGTGTGTGCTTTACAGCATGATTGTTCAATAATTTTCCCTCCAATTTTTGGATATATTCTAAATGGTGGCAGTCTCTCATTTCACAGCAACAAAATACCACTAAAAATAATAATAAAAAATCTCTGTCCACATGACTTTCCCTTGCATATGTCTCGCTTTCATCACTGAGAGCTTGTTAAAAAATTGTTGACAACAGATGATAATGCAAACAAACTGAATTTAATCATCGGAAGTTACCAGTTATACTCGGTTATCCTCTCTTCTGCTAAGACAGTCATGCCAATGGAATCTAGTTTGTTTTGTTGAAAATTACATCACGGTGATATACATTTCTTTAGGAAGCTTTGCCAGGCCTAAACCTGTCTTGAAATGCAGTAGAATATGTTTATGGAGCCCCTTTTCCAGGTAGCTTGTAGTCATATGCACCTGTCTTATCAGCTGAAAGATAAGATAAGTAGTGATATTTTTAGCCAAGGGTTGTGCAGCTGTACAAATCAGCTAATTGGGGGCATGACAATGCATTTGGTGCCCCTCCATCTAGAAAATGAATCCTATCAGTGCAATACAGAATTACGCAGATAAGAATTTCAGCCATTTTGAGGTGTAGGTTTCCAAACGTGTGGAACAGTGACTTCTTGTATTATCTCATTCACATTCAAGGGGCTTAGATTTGTAAAGAATTGTTTTAATGTAAAAAGTGGTTAAACAGTATGGTTCATCCCATATATCATTGATACAAATGATAGGATATTATACTACCGCACTATGATATTCCATAGCATATGATGATGTTTGTTTAGAAGTGGGGGGTAGGGAATGTACACTTTCTGTTACATACCTAATATGTTTGATGTTTATGAAATGTGTAGGATTATCAGGAATGCATAATTGCTTTCCATATTAATGCCTTGTTTGGATGCTGGGCACAAATGGTACTTCGTGATAAACCACTACAGTCAAAACCTTCAGTGATGCACAGTCAGTGTATAAAGGCAACAATTTTCCTCATACTTTACTTTGAATTTGATTTCAGATTAACAGTATTAAAAGTAAGGAACTATGCATTAAGTCTGAAGGTTATCCAGCACTTCGGTGGTTGAACTAACCCAGTCTTTCCTCTGGTACCTAGATCCTTGAGAGGTTTTTGTAATTGCCAAGACATGCAATGTCTCTTGTTTCTCATTGCTTCTGTGTGTGTTCCAGCATATCCACCAGAAGGCCACAGATGCTGGCCCTCCAAGTCTGACCTGTTAAGCAGGAAGGATAATTTGTCACTTATTTAAAAAAAAAATCGTTAAAATCAAGCCCTGTGATTATGAGGGAGGATGGTTTGGGGGTTAGAGCAGTAATTTAGACTGTGAGAAACCTGGGTTTAATTTTTGTGCTACCACAAGACTCTTGTGGGTTTCTTAGCTGTTCGTCCAGGCTCAGAACCTCAGGGTTATTCACTCAATTAAATATTTATGCAATCTATGGGAGTTGGGTACCTACATACTTTGTCTCATGCCTCAGTTTGCAGCCTGATAAAATGGGGTTTTTAGAGTGCACCCGCCGGGTCTCGATCATACGGTCCCTTGTCACCTTGCCCAGGGACCTGGTGGTAACCTTTCGCTCCATCCCTTAAGGGAGTGGCCCACGATCTCCCATTTCAGGCGGTCTTCCCCCTCCTTATCCCACCTGCCATGACTTCGATGATATTTCAGTGGTGGAGGGGTCCGATTGCCTGATGCCGGCTGCCTCCCCAAGGCCGAAGCGTGATGTTCTTTGCAAGGCTCCAACCTCCCTTGTACCTCGCCCTAGACCCAGCCTCAGCGGTGTGCTATTGTGGTTGCCGACGGCCGACTCTCACTCGATGTAGGGTCCCTCTGTGTTCCAGCTAGGCTCACACAGGGGCCCAGGAAGCCCTGGCTCCTTCTTGGCTCATCCGACCTTTAGTGACCTTGGCTCCTTCTAACTTTAGAGCCCCAAACAATAATAATAAAGATAATAACACTAATGAACAAGCAACAATAGTAATGACAATAATAATAAATTAACCACAAGGCTACAGGAACCCCCTCCAGGTCCCTCTACAACCTTTCCTAGGCCAATGTTTAGGTATGCCTACTGCAGTGCTATCTCCCTTAATCTAAATGCCCTTCCCCTTGTAGGGTACCGGGCAATGCCACGGATCCCCCCCCCACGAAATATGCTAAGCTCCCTAGCAAAGGAATCTTCCTTTAATGAGCTTCAGTCAGGGTCCTTTGTCCTGGACGTGGGGTCTCAGTCCATCCTCCTGTAAGGATCCCCTCTTAATTCTTATGTCCGTCGACCTCCACCTGAGTTGACAAAGCCTTTAGCCTCGGCTCTCCACGCGCCCCCAGGGTTACATACAGTCGGGACACCTGGGTCTTGTCAGGTCCGATGGCAGTGTCTTCCCCTGGGCACAATTCAGATTCCTCCTGTGAGTCGAAAGCAACGTTCCCTAGCTCCTCCACCTTCTTAGTGCACTCTGGAGCTCTTCTCCCCAGGCTCTCTTGCTGCCTCCCCTCTCCTTCTGCCCACTCACTCTCCCTTCTTATCCCCCTGAGCTGGTTCTCCTCCCCCTCTCTCCCAGCTGTTTCTCCTTTAAACAAACCGCGGCTAATGAGTTGCGTGGGTCCCGCCACTGCTTTCCGCTCCGCCACGATTCCTGCTGCCGCTTCCAGCCCCGCCGCGATTTCTGCCGTCGGTAAGTTGCTTTTGTTTATTCTTTCTTCCTCTTTCCTTTCCCAGTGGTGCGCTGCCCCCCAGCGTCCCCCTTGGACCCTTCGGGGTTCGTGTCTTCGCCACGCCCCGGGACACAGAGCTTCTGTACTCACTCGGGCATTTTAAAGATAAAGGTGGTGAGGTGTTGAGATGGAGGCCTAAGAGTTGCAGACAGTTGCAGAACTGGGGTGCCAAGCAATCAAGCAAATGAGTTTTCTTGTTTTTGAAACTCCACAAACTTCCAAGATTTATATAGCTGCCAGGAGCAACTTTCAGTCAGGTTAGTCAAGACTGCAATGGTGGACAGGCACTGCCTGAGGGTTTGGGCCTACCTGACAAGTTTAAAATAACTTTTCTTAATTTTAAAATCTCTAGGAATAAAGCAGAGGTCAAGGGCTTGCTTATTGTTGGAACCTGCCTCATCTGCAAGCACAAAGTTGAAGGCCTCCTTCTGTAAAAACTGGTCTATGTTGTGTGCTGATCTCCTTTCTCCAGATCATGTCTTCTCTTCCCACCTTTCTGCTTCTCCCTTTCTTTTATGAAGAATAGTTTTTGGGTTACATGGCCATTCATGTTCTGTTCCTTCTTCAGCTTCATAAAAGAATTATCTAGGGCAGGAGTGTTCAAACCCAGACCAATGGGCCAGATTTGGCTCATGGAGCCATGTCATCTGGCCCACCAGGCTCCTCAAGGGTCTCGAAATTTGGCAAAGGGGGAGCAGTGGCAGTGTTAGTTGCTTCTACCCTGCTGCCAGATTTCTGGACCTGTGGAGATTCCTGTAGATGCAATAGTGGAGCCCCTGCATGCCAGGAAATGGGGGGGACTTTTTTGTTGTTTTTTTTTTAGTTGCTGCTCTGGGCTTTCCCATGCAGCCACAAGTCTCACTGCTGCAGCAGCCACCTGGGTGGAGCCAGAACACCGGCAGGGATGCCCCTGCCTCTTGCTCCCAGGCTGTGCCCTCCAGCCCCTGGAGGGAGCTGCAGATGGACAGGGCTGGGGCTGGGGAAGGAGCTGCGCAGGGTCGCTGCCCTGGAGTCTTCCAGCGGGTGGCAGAGCCTTGGGCCCAGGCAGGCAGACACCCTGTCCCACCTGGGCAGGGCAGCATTGGGGTGTCAGGTGCTGGGGTTGGGCAGTCAGGGCAGGGTCTGGGTGGCGTGGGGGGAAGTACTGCGAGCAAGACAGCTAAGTCGGGCTCTTAGGAAGGCCCCAGCCAGGCAGTGGCCCCTTGTGCCCAGTGTGGCTACGAACCATCCCTGCAGAGCTGCACAGGCCAGGCTAGGCCCCACCACGAATGCTTCTGGGCACCCTGCTGTGGCCTGAGTCTGGCCCCTGGTATAGAGCAAGGATGTCAAACTTTTCTGGCCCTGTGGGTCAGATGAGCAGTGAGAGGCCAGTCCACAAGCCAAATCAGCCTGAGATCCAGTCCAAGTGAATGCTGGCATTGGCACAGCCTTGCACTGGCCCAAGCAAGTGCTGCTGGCAATGTAACGTGGGATTGGTTTGAGTGAGCGCAGGCGAACTCCAGGGAGCTGTGCGTGGCACATGTCATGGCTCTGTACAGGGGCATGGTCTTGTCCAGCAAAAAAGGAGAACACCAGGACCAGACTGTGGGGTTCCATGGGTTGGATCTGGCCCATGGGCCAAATCTTTGAGACCCTTGGTATACAGGAATGTTGAAATGTGCAATTCCCAGCAAGCACGGTGTAGCACAGGACCTTTTGGCCACTTTCAGTTCTATATATCTGTAGTACCAAAGCCCTATTTTTTTACTTCTTGTTTGCTTCTAAGTCATTATTTTGAATTTAGCAGAAAGTTTGGGTGTGTGAAATATTAAAAAGAATCAAGCACATGCCACATTTGCTGTGAAGTCAGTGTTGAGGGTATGACCACTGTTGTGTTGTGGGTTCAGTTTACTGAGTCTGGAGCCACTTTAACAAAGAGGTTTTGTTATTCATGCCAACAGCACCCAGACAGCCATGAGATTTCTTTGCCTGTTTTCTCTTCAACTTCACCTATCTCTAGCTATATATATAACAGTGATATCTTGAAAGGGAGCTGAGTGACAGCCTAACTCTTAAACGTATACAGTTCTCTCAACATCACATGTTAAAGCTACAACAGAAAGTGAGACTGTTAGTTTTAGCTGACTAGAATGAAAGCTGCCTCATAAGAACAGACTGTACTTTTCACTGACTACAGGTCAATTTATATTTAACTTTTAATTCTGACTCCTGTAGCAGAATTTCTGAGCTGAAAAATGTTATTGTTATGTCTTGTGCACGAGCCTCTTTAATGTGGCAAGGTTCGACACTAAGAAAGCAAGTGTTAAGTATTCAAGAAGATACTACAGCTATAACAATAAAGATTGCTGGTAGAACTTGTAGGGAGCCAATTTGCAAAAAAACAGAGCCAGCTGGTGGTAGAGGATAGTAATTCAGTGTTATGTTGATCCTGCTTGGTTGGCAGACAACATCTGGGCAACAGAGTTCACACAGCTGGGTAAAGATTGCACCCTGTAGTTTCTTTTTCCATTTGAACTGAAATGGAGATGTTGGTTCTATAATCTGACCATAAGCACTGAGCCAAGTTAATATTGTACAGTACTTCTGGATTGAGGACAAGTGTCCTCATTTCCCCTCTTTCATGCCTATGCACTGACCAAAAAACATTAAGGGAGATGTTATTCAGGGCCTTTGCTGTCTGGTGAAGGCAGTTGTCATAGTGTAGGAAGAGAGTGGGATGTTGCCTTCCATGTAAAACCTTATAATTTTAATCTTATAACTTGGAATCTGCCTTCACTAGAATGAGGGAGTGGTATCTGCTGTTAAGTAAGGAGCAAAAGGCTGAGCCCCATGTGGAAACTTCCTAAGCCTGGATGGACTTGGGTTTTGTTGTTTGTTTGTTTTTTACATGACCTCATAGTCCTAAGAAGTAAAGAAAAGTTCTACTGGTTATTCTTCTGTGTCAGAATGAATGATTGAAAGACAGTATATATTGTGAATGTTTGAGAGTAGAGAAGGTGAATTGGATGGTTTGATTAATCTACAGAAGAATAAGGAGTATCCACTAATCATATGTCTGCGTATGTGAATATGTGAAGATGGGTTGTTTCTCAGACTAGTAGTAGGTAACTGTTGATCCTTCTGGATCAGGGTATATGTGTGAAAGATCACCAGGACCTTCAACGCATATGTGCAGGCAGGACTGTGGAGGAGTGGAGGCTGCCCAGACCTTCCATCCTTCTTTTAGACCACTGAGACAGAATGCAAAGGCCAGACAGAGTCCAGACATTTCATGCCTCCATAGCTGTAATAATGTGTGTGTCGGTGAATTGAACCTGGGCCTCCTGTGTGGCAAACAAGGATTCTACCACTAGGCAGGATATGTTAGCTGTAAACTTTGGCCGGATTTTAACTTTTAATATTTTTAGAAACTATGGCAACAGGTGTATCAATCTGTAACTTTGAATTTGGAATAAATGAGAAAAAAGTTTTCTATGTTCATCTTGATGTTTTGTGTTTGTCTAGAAAAAATTTAAAGCAAGAAATTTGGGAATAGAGGAGCCAAATAAGTATAAGGAATGAGTCAATTTTACAAACTGGCAATAACTTGCTAGAGTTTGGAAGAGGTACTCTTGCAAGATTATTTTGTTATTATAACCTCTCAAACAGAATAAGTCAGTCCAAAGAGCTATAAACGCTTTCCAGTAGAGAAGTTTATGACCTAGTTCTGACTGAAAAGACTCGCACTGTATGGAGAAGTTGTTTAAATGGACAAGATACTGGTGGTCTTAAAGTCCTGTGGAGTTCAAAACCTTGCAGGATGGCAGAGAGGAGCCACAGGGCGGCCCCGGTCGGTGCCCATGCCAGCCCATCCATGCCAATGCCAGCTTCCTGCCCGCCTGCAGTTCCATCCCACATAGAGAGCTTTGGTGAGCTGTTGTGGGGTAGGGGAGGAGAGAGTGTGCTGACCAAGCCTGTGACAGCTCCCCAAAACTCCTTATGTGGCCTGTGGCCCCAAATAATTGCACACCCATGAGTTAGAGATCCAATTTCCCTGAAGATAATAACACATTACAGTGGAATGGAAACTAAATCCGTTTATACCATATTGTTTTGATTAGAAGTCAAACACATATTTTTCATGTTTAATTTTAGGAAAAACAGTCCCTTCCCCCCTGTGTATAAGTTGATAACTAGAGATGCGAATACTTGAACTGCTGTTTCTCCTGTAGGATGTTGTAAGAGCATCAAATAACCAAGGAAAGGCTGCAAAGGGTTACATGCTTTTAAGAGCACTAAAATACATTTTTTTTAAAAAGCCCCTGTAGCAAAGATAATCGTTAGCATGTTTTTTAGCCTAAAATTCCATGTTGAAATATAGTAAGACAAGATTTTTAGTTAAATGGAAACTGTTTAGAAATTTAAACCAAATCAAGTCCTTATTAAAAGTCCAGATAAGAATTGCAGTTCTGGATTCAACTTCATATGAGATGTAGAGCCAAAACCCTGGCTCCAAGCAGCCTGAGCTTCAGGGTGTCAAAATACAGATTCTCTTCACTTTTTGAGGGATGCAGAAAAAAAGGAAGTGCCTTGTTGTATTTACATCATTGTTAGATGCACGTGTCAGCTCAGTTTGAAACTCTCCTAAGAATTTGAGTAAAGTACAATCAGTGAATATGTGTTTTGGAAGAATGAAACACATTGTCTTTGTTCAATATTTTTAATTTATCCTCAACCATATTTTAGTTTGATGCTAAACACTCTTCGAATCACTTGTTTCCTTCCAAATAATAAATACACAGTGTACTCTACAAATAAACAACCTTTTTTCCCTTTCTCTTTCCCCAACCCACATTTAAAACTCATTTTAATGTTACTAAAAATGTCCCCATTCTGCATGGTTTCCTGCTGGGTCACTTCAGGGGCTGTTTCCTGTCTCTGTGGCTCTAGTGGGGGACATGCCCTAGGGTTAGGAACCTGAAGCTTCCCAACTCCTTGTTCTTAGTAGTGGAGCTAATGGGCAGGAAGCCTCATTTCATCCCAGGCCTCTTAGGGCTTCTGGGCTACTACCCTGGTAATCTGCTACTCCAGGGAAATCCCCATGAACTGCAGGGCATCAGGGAACTGAGTCACCCTGCCATTGTGGCATTTCCCTGTGCCAGCTGAGCCCATTGCTATTATGATGGAGTAGTGACCCTACCTGGTTCCTTTAAGGGCCAGGTGGAGTGGGGTTGTTTGATCCACTGCCTTTAAGTGCTCCACCTGTGGCATGTGCTGTCTTGCCATGGTTCCAGAGCAGCTGACCCTGTGTGGCACCCTGAGGCTAGGGACCAGAAGCTACACATAAACAGGTTTAAGTGATCATAAACCAGTTTAAACTTGTAACAGAAAAGAAATCCAGTGCATACAAACTGCTTTCAGAATGGCTGAAACGGCTTTAAGATAAACCTGGTTGAATGTAGTATCAGACTTAACTGATTTAGGTTAAATCAGTTTACAGAACTTCTTTCCTTCCTGTTTTAAGTTAGTTCATAGTCCCCCAGCATCCCAGGGTGCTTTGCAGCCCTGGCCTGGATTGTGCTGTCTGGTCCAGCGAAGCAGGGTTGGCCCCACCCCTCTGCTCCTAACCTCTTCATTTGGCTGAGAAGGGGGTGGGGGTGGGAAGTCCTGTCCCCAAGTGTCCTCCTAGGCAGGAGTGGAGTGACGTGGTCAGAAGCTGGTAGCCTGAGGAGAAGGGGAAGGGTTTAACCCCCTCTCTCCCCATCTCTTACCAGCCTGGGACCTCAGCCAGGGACATGGGCAGACCCTGGCCCGGGCCTGAGCTGAAGTGGGGGAGGGAGAGGAGAATCACAGAGAAGTGGGGCTGGTGGGGACACCGCACAGAGCCCTCCCTCCCTTGGTCCCCAGCCCTGTGGTGGGGGAGGAGGAGGAGAAGAGCCTTGCCTGCCACAGTGGTTCCATGACAGACTGGCCTGGCCTGGCTATGGGGAACCAGGAACAGTCGGGACGCACAGCTCCCACAGCCCCAGTTCAAGCCACAGCCAGCTGGGAAGGGCCCTGCCCCTGCAGCCTGGCCCAGTTTGGCCATCTGCCCACCTTGCCTGGGGGTGGGGTTGCGGGGCTGAGTCGGGCCAGCCCGTGGGCACAGAGGGATCAGGCCAAGTGAGGCTGGGGGTGGGGTGGGGCCCTTCCCAGCCAGCTATGGCTCGCGCTTGGGCCATGGGAGATGTGCAGGATTGCCTCTGGCTCCCCGTGCCCAGGCCAGGCTAACACAGAGCTGCTGCAGTGAGCAGGGCTCTTGCCCTCCTCATCCTCCACTGCAGGTCTGGGGGGGTGCTCTGCGTGGTGCTGCCTTGGGGATCAGAGCTGGAGAGGCAAAATGCTGGGCCTTGCTGTAGGGCAGGGGATGGTGGGGAGAAACTGGCCTCAGGAAGCCCTTGGTGGCTTTTTCTTCCCCAGCAGTACAGAGCCCCCTGGTGGGTGTTCTTGGTTGTGGGTGCTGTGAGCAAACCCTCTGCTGTTTAGATTGTGTTTGTACAGGAGGGTCTGGTCAGGGCTTAAGCAGGGGCTAGACTAGACACTAGAGGACCTCTGGAGGCCCCTGTCAACCCCACTTCCTGGTAATTCCCCTCTCCCACCCCGCTTCAGCTCAGGCCCAGGGCCAGGGTCTGCTCATGCCCCTGCTCTTGCTGCTTGACCCTTTGGTGTCAGCTGGGGGCCAGGGTCTGGCCATGCACCTCCCCTCCCCTCCAGAAAAGCCTGGCAAGGGCTGTTTACCCCTCCCACTCCAGGTTGATCCCAGCTGGGGACCCTGCAGACTAGGGTGAGGATTTAAACCCCTCCCCAATCATACTCAGGCCTTCTGGGGCCTGGGCATGTCCTTCAGCTCAGCCTGTCTCCACCCTTCCATCCACTGCAGAAGGAAGGGAGGGCTTACTCTACTGCCCCTGGCTTATAGCCTGAGCCACTACAGACATATGGCTGCATTTCCAGAATGAAAAGTGAATGTCTGTTCAATTGCCTATTCAAGCCTAATGTCTATTCAATTCAAGTTCAATCTACCTAGACTAACCTGCAAAGATTCAACTGATTCAGGCTCGGCTGTTTTTTAATGTCTGGACTTAGCCCTAATGATCACCTTAGCTGGCTCTTAAGGCTCTAAGGTTACCTCCTCTACATGAATACCATATTTTTCTGAGGCTAGATCTACTCTGTGTATAAGTTATCTGTGGCTTTTAAGGTGGTCTGGGGTGGAGTGGGGAATTATCTTATCACTGGAACAATATGATAGTTAATCTGTTATATGGGGAGATGGGAAAAATTATTTTTTTTCATTGCATACATTGCAACCTCTTTTCCTGATTAAAATAAGGCCCCTCCTTCTTCATTAGGGTCTTGCAGTAGGCCTCTGGTTTTTATCTGTAGCTTCGGAACAAACTGCTTTAATTAACTGTTGGGTATCACTAACAGGATCTTTTATAGAAGGAGCTGATATCACATGAAGTAGGTTAGGGAACCAATCTAAGGGTTGCCCTCAATTATGTATTGGGAGAAATGGAGCTGCCCTTTTTGACACTTACTTACCCTGTATTTGTCTGGAGCAATGATTCTCAACCAGGGTGCCATGAGATCTTTTAAAGGTGCTGCATAACCTTCACACTGTTAGGTGGGCAAATGCCTACATACGATTCACAAGATAAAATCAAAGATCTCAGATAGGAATCCATAGTGTCAACATTTTGACCTGTTATGGGCTTTCTGAGTTCTCTGCCACAGGAGAATTGCTCTATTATTTTTCTCTAATCAAGAAACGAGTGAAAGGTAGGAGCTGTCATTTTCTGTGGGGTGCCCTGAATCTAAAAGGATTGAAAACCACTGAAGCGCTCTTCATGTATACCAGATGACAATCTGACCAAAATTGTATGTGTATTTTGCTTTCTTCTCTTGTGAATGGTTTGGTAAGTTTAGACAATTCCTGTACTATGAGAGGAGATGTATGAGTTATGGTGAAATTTAGTGTCATTATACCTAGAGAAGATGGCAGTAGCTAAGGTTAAGGTTTCTTAAGTGTTTCCATTATTTTTTTTCTTTTGTTTGTTTACAGCTTCCTGAAACTTTAATTCTTTCAAATTTTAAATTTTCTAAGACTGACCTTTCAGTATTTTTTTAGCAGCATTTATTTATTTACTGGATTTATATGCCACCATTCCCAACAAAGGCTCAGGATCTATTGAGTGAATATGGGTATAGAACCAGAGTGTCACGGGTCAAGGAGGGACTCTGGGGGACAACACACCCCAGGGAAAACATAAGAGGAAGAAAAACAAACAAAAATGTCATACCTGCTGCGGGAAGCGGGGGCAGGACCCATGCGGCTCGTTAGCCACGGGTTTTTTTAAAGTGACAGCAGCTGGAGAGAAGGGGGAGGAGAGACAGCAAGACGGAAGGGGAGGAGAGGTGGAGGAAGAGTGAGGAGAAGGTGGCTCCTGGACCCACGGAGGAGGAGGGGGAGCTGGAGAATGCTGCCCTTAGGGCAGGAGAATGCCCAGACAAGCACCAGTCCACAGATACTGTTACTGGGCTTAGAAGGACTAAGGTATCTAGGCTGCATATCATTTTGAAGCCGCGAGGAGAGCATCCAGGAGGATCCTCAACGACGGAGGATAGCCCCTGTGGATCGCACAGGAGGAAGGTGAATGGTCAAGGGGCTAGCTGAGGCCAACTCGCCCGGGACGGAAGACCCGAGGGAACCCATCTGAGGAAAGTTTCGTCTCCGAGGTGGAAGGGACGCCGAGGGCTGGATGTACATAGGATACACTGGGGGTAGGGAATAGGTGGCACATAGGAGCAGTCAGTGGTGGGAGGCACGCTGTAACTTAGAGGCTACAGAATAGTGATCTGTAGGCTACTGAGAGGCAGCAAGCAATGTGTTGCTAGCATCTCTTCCTTTTTCTTGTTTATTTTCCTTTTTCGTTATTGCCCGGGATACCAAGGTAAAGTAAGGCGGAGGCCTATGGCAGGCTGGGGAGTTAGAGGACCCAGTTTGACTCGGCCAAACAATTCAGGCTCAAACGAGACCCAAGGAAGAGTTCTTGCATAGGGAGAGTGGCCACGGAAGACAACACCGGCACACCGTCGAGGCTGGGTAGAGGGTGAGGTACAGGGGAGGTTGGAGCCTTGTGAAGATCATCATCCCTCGGCCTGGGACAACCAAAACCCGGACGGTTGGACCCCTCCACCACTGGTAGAATTATCAAAGTCATGGCAGGCGGGATTAGGAGGAGATGAGACTGCCCGATGTGAAAGCTCGCGGGTCCATTACCTTTGGGACACAGCAAAAGACCTTCATCAAGATCCAGAGCTGAGTGGCGAGGGACCAGATGATCGAGGCCGGGCGGGTGCACAGAGTATAGGAAGAATGCATGAAAAATATTCTTCCAATTAAAACTCCAAACTTTCTGACCTGTGAACAGACCTGATGCTACAACTGTTCAAGGAATGATGGTGAAAATTGGCAGTAGAAGCTTCTTTTGGTATCTTAACAGACATTGAGAGACAGAACATACCAGATCTATCTCCTTAAGTCTCTATGTTAATTCTGCATCCTTGTCCATATGCTTGATGGTACATTGCAGTTATTGCACAGAGCTTTTTGGATGATGAGGATGATAATTCAGTATGTATGTGGGATAATGTGCAGTGAATGAGGGGGTGGGGTCCGTGGTGAAAGGCAAGCTTTTTTCTAGATCCATTTCTCATTGGCTTCATCTCCACTGACGCTTACTTTGGACTTAATTCTGTATTGCTACAGGTGTACTGATGGTTATTACAGTGGAGCATGAAAATATAAACAAAGTGCAAGCACTTTAATTAATGTGCTATCTGACACAGGAGCTGAATTGGAGCTACTCTAAAATGTTATGGTCCCATCTCTTCCCC
>NW_017728886.1:160177476-160187678 GCF_001723895.1 Crocodylus porosus
CCCCCCCCACAAAAAACCCCACAAATAAAACACAGTAACTTAGAATCTAAAAGCAGGAGAAAATATCTGTTAACAGAATTGGTTTTTTTTCCTTTTAACAGATGATTTTCCTCATCTGTGGCTCTACGCTGCAAAGCTGCAGTTCTTTTACCTTGAGGAGGACTGAAGGAACTTTTCTGTAGAGCTGTGACCATTCTTTGATCAGCTGGAAGCATTGCTTCTTTCTGCAGGTCCTGGCTCCAGTGCTTCTTTACCAGTACCCCCAGGCAATGCTGGGAGACCCTGAAGCTTGGATTGAAACCCAAGTCCGCATGTCACTGCCGACTATCAGTATTCGTTACTTATTTTTTTTCTTAAGTCTCATTTTCATTTTACTTTCATCTCCTTTTCTTGCACATCTTTGTTTACTCTTTCTTTATATGTCTTTTCGTTAGTTTTTTTTCTCTTCCTGCTTGTCCTTCCTTTCTTTTCTCACCTTCAAAATGAGCTCTGAACTTTTTTGCTAACGTTTAATAGTGCTTCTTGGGGATCATATTTATACTAAATACTATAATAAAGCAAGCAACAAGTCATAAACTCTTTTAATTTGCAATGCAATATTGTAATTGATTGAAGAGGGGACAATGTTAAAATTTAGCGTGTTTAATTAAATTAGCATATGAACAGCTTCACATCTTTTTTTGTTTACCCCGAAGGTGGTCTGCCAGAAATGCCTACTGTTGTTACCAGTGAGTTGCTGTGACTGGACTGGTCAGTTTAGTCAGAAAAATTATCTTTGAAAGCTGGCCTGAAATACATGCTTCCTGGACTAATGTAGGTAGATTTCAGTCTCCTCTGACAGATACTGTGCTGTCATTTTCAGTGCATTATCAAACCCAGCAGCACTTGGTTCCTGAAACTCTTCTTCTGTTGCTTTTTTTTGCCGTATATACAATGGTATCTTTTTGGACTGCAAATTTCTGTTATTGATTGCTGCTTTTCCTGTCAACTGAACTTTTGCACCAGTATCTCAAAGACCAGTTCTTTAAAAAAGCTCTTGCAGCTCAGCCTCAGAATAGGAATGGTGAGGAAGTGCAAGGTGCATTCTTCAGCTGCCACCAAGAGCCTTATACTTCAGAAGACCTTCCCAAAAGTGCAGGCAAGAAAAGAGTAATCTGTTTTGTGTCTTTTCCGGAAAAGTACATACTTAGCAGTACTTTATATGCAGAATATGGGTGGCAGGTGAATTCTCAGGCTTGGCTTCCATACCAATTCCACCTCCACCTGGCAGACTGACGCAAGCATGTGTAATGTACCGCAGCTGAAGAGAGTAGGTAACAGTATCATTGTTAAAAAGATATAGCCATTTTTAAAAATGTGTTACTTCCTATTGTTACAAGCATCTTGTAAGATAAGGTTGTAATCAAAAAGGAGTAGGGACTTTTTTTCAAGCAAGTTTTGATTTTTCCTGTTTTTGAACACAGAAAAATAAGATGCTATATTAATAAACATTGGCAGGGGAATTCAGGGGTGAATTTGCCTGATATTTTGTTAACTGGCCAGATTTCAAGTTGACAGTGCTTTATTAGTAATTAAAATGCCTGGCAGAATCTCTGGTTTATCAGTATGTAATCAAATGAAGGGCATGATAAACTAATTGTGGATCTGAAAGTCACAGGTACATCTAAAATAGAACCCTTGTGAGAAATGCTCGTAAGACGCTATCCTTCCCTAGTTGACTTAATAACATTTTTACTGCTTTGAGACTATGAAACTTCTGACCCTAGTCTTCAGATGCAATTAAAAAAAAAAAAGATAAATTAAGCGTTTGTGCTCAACAAATTCTTCTAATGAATTATTACATTTTCTAGGGCTGGTTGTAGACTCCATTATTGTTTAATGGTTCCTGTTTATAATCTTAAGTCTTCTGTTTGGTGGTTGTTATGTGCTGTTGCAAACTTCTATTTGTAGGCAGTAGTTTGAAGAAAATGCCAAGGGAATTAAGTCTGAGTATGTAAAAATGATTACGTGTAGGAACACCAAGCTAAAAAAAATCATGTTTAAGTGTAATAAACATGGCTGTAATTAAAAGCCTAAACTGAGTTTTTCTGTACCCTTGATTTCTCTCCTGAGACTTGAAGAAGTTTTCTCTTTCAAGCCTTGGGATTCAGATTTGTTAGTCTGCAAGTCTTGCTAGTCACTTACTAAGGCTAGATGCAGATGTTACATATAACTCGTGTTAGGAGCACAGAAAATACTGTAAAGCCATAACAGAACAAATGTACACAGCAGAATGGCAGTTCATGCTGTAACTTAACCCTCGATGGATGTGCTATCAGACTAGTTTAGAGACGTTTTTTTTTTTTTTTTTTTAAATGTCTGTGCCACATCCATTGTGTGTTAAGCTTGGTTGCATTCGCTGGCATCCCAGGGGCCCCACACAGGGCAGCATGCTCGTTTCAGGCAGATCTTATCTGCTTGGCCAGGGCTGGGCTGGCCCTGTCCTCTCTGCAGTCACTGACCCGAGTCAGTGACAGCCTCTGATGCTGTCTAGTTGTGAGCCACAGCTGGCTTGGGGGGGTGGGAGGGTGGGAAAGGGAGCTTCTGTTCCTGCAGCTGCCCCAACCCCATGGCATGCTGCAGCCTGGCCCAGGGGAACCCCTTCCCCCACTTGTAGCCAGCAACATGAGTTCTCTGTGCTTCTTTTCACTGTACTGGGAACTCTGGTGGGGGGTTGGAAAAGGAGCCCACCTGCAGTGTAGGCCCAGCCCTGCCCCCACCAAGACCCAAGCTGGGAAGCTGAGAGGCCCACTCAGCAGTGTGCTTCTTTTTCTACTCCTCCTCTTCCCTCCCGCCCCTGGTCAGAGTTCCTGGCACAGCAAAAAGCAGTGCAGGAAACTTGTGATGCCACTGCTGGCTACAGGTGGGGGAAGGGAGCCCCACTGCCATGAATACCGCCCCCCCCCATAGCTGGGGTCTGGGCCGGGCCACGTTCACCCAGTGGAGGGGGGGGGGGGGGGGGCTCCCCTCCACCAACCACTATTGACAGCTGGCAGCGGTTAGGGATGGGGGAGCTACTCTGGCAGCCTCCTGGAAGGCATGCAGTAGTGCCTCCTGCCTGCTGGCTCTGGCTAGGGCAAGCAGGCACTGATTCCCACCCCACATCACCAAACAGCACATGTCTGTTGGGTTGGGATGCGCTCTAACTTATAGCACTATAAGTAAAGTGCAATAGAGTGCTTTCCACCCAGGGCTTTTTGAACATCTGTGCTTAGTCTAAGAGAACAACTCAAAGGCATTGAGCTAAGCATAACATCCTTCTGTTGGCTTATTGGATGAGCATCACACTTTACACCCACCCCCAAGTATACCTGCTAACAAGAACGGTAGCCGATTTAGGAAAACTCTAGAATCTGAATTCCATCCGTTTCCTTGGTAAATGGCATGTGGTCAACAACGTTTTCTGTAATGGGCCCAGTAAGATTCAGACTCATACTATTACTTCTGCTACTTTAAGCCTTGATCCTTGTCATACATATGAAAGTTTGCGATGGTATAGGTTTCTGTCAGTTCCTGATGTGATGCTGGCCATTGTGAATGCTATGAGAACATGAGACTTAACATACTGGTAGTTTCAGGTAAATCAAAGTTGTCAACATTTTTCTATAGAGGTCAAACTCTTCTTTTCTGTGGTATCTACCTTAAATTTTTAGCGTGTCACTGCAGCCAGAGATTTGGTTTCATTGTAGTATGTACTGTACAGTATTTGAGTTAGTACTTTCTTGGAGGAAAACTTAGGTCAAGATTTTCAGAAGCAGGTTCCTGAAATATACCTTTGCTATCTAGATGAGAGGCCAGATTTTCAGAGTGCTGGCAGCTTTCAGTGAGTTTTGAAAACCTTGCCTTAGGGACACATGTACAGACATGGACTGATATACTTTTAGCGTAGTTATGTTGTTAGCTGAAAAGTGATCTTCCAAATTTTAAAATACCTTAGCAATATATATTGTTTTTTATTTTTATTTTTGTTGAAATGTTTAATTACTGTAGGGCTACACTTAGTTGCTTATATATTACTCGTGCTCTTTTTTGTCATCTCAGACATAACTTATAAGCACAAGTATTTTGCCCTTCAGAATGGGCCTTTATGCTAGGGAGCTCAGTGAACAAAAGTCTTTCTGTCTTGGTGAATTTCCAAATCTGAAGGGTCACCCTTTAGCTTTGTAGATGATAAAGTTTAAATTGAGACTGCTATTCTCAGCTTAGTTTCTAGTAGATATTTTTTATAATTGCAAATTGCAGATATTAGATTATAGGGTGATTAGAATATTAGAAATTCATAGGTAGGGAGATTAAACCCATTAGCTCTCATATATATAGAGGATGATTGTGTGTGTGTGAGTGTGTGTGTGATTACATATACAATTACTATACATTGCGCGCGCGCGCCCCCCCCATACCCTACTTCCCTTTTTACAAATATGGCATTTGTTAATATAAGCAACACCAAGCAGAAAAAATAAGGTGAGGGGGGGAACTCCTGGGGGGAAAAAAAAGCAATTCATACATGGTACATTCATTGCTGACTGAAAGCCAGTGCTGTTGTGCTCAGGAAGGGAATTGGAATGCTCCATTTTATGTGTCCATATAATTATATGACCCCATCTAGGAGTGGCTGACCTAGCCCCTCCTGTCTGCTGCTCTCCTCCCCCTACCCCCCGCCAATAAGGAACTGCAGTCATTTTTTCTTCTATTCTTTCACAACAAAAACACATCAGCTTTGAACTCCAAAATCATCATATTTTTATGGATGTGCATTACTTGGGAATGGTGACCATCAAACAGAATGGTAATTGGGTCAGATACAGAACCTTAATTTTTGCTGTAAATTGTAGTATGTGGGTTGGTGGTATTGTATTAGACTCCTGTACAGTAGGGGTGGTCCCTTCTTTTACTGCTCAAATCAGCCTAGTGTGACCAGCACTTCAGTTACAGGTGCTGACAGATCTTTCTGGTTTATAGAATGACACCTATCTCAATCCCAGAATTAACTACAAAAGAATAATCATGCTGTTTCTGGAAACTTACAGCTGAAAAAGTTACAAAAATCCTGTCCTTACTCGTGCATTTCCACGTAAGTATATTTTAGCACATGCAAAAACATCTGCATACTGTAGGAAACCAAGGTTGACAATAGTGTGCTTTGAGAAGATCAGCATGGCACCATCACAAGGAGGGTTTAAAATAAAAAAAGGAATGTGCTGTTACATATCACTGCCCTGAATAGATTGATATGAGAAGCTGAGACCACATTGAGTGCACCAGTACTGATAAGTGCTGTGCTTGGGTAGTATCAGGAATGACCTGAGCTGGAAAACATTCAGCTTATCCACAAAAAATAATATCCAGTCTCTTAATGTGGACTGAAAAAGAGTGACTGTGCTTCACAAAATAGGACTTTATGTACAAGTGAGCTAGTAATAAGGGAGACATGAGAAATTCTATGGTTTGGCAAGAAGTAAATAGGAACCTTGCCAAGCAAAAACCTGTGGAAAAGTTTGTACACTCTTGTGTGGTAGAATTGACACTTACACTGTTAGTTCCCAATTTTCATTGCATTCAGTGGAGAGAAAATGGATGTTGATACCTGCTTGGGCCAGAACTATCAGGGAGCAGTAAATCAGTAGAAGAGATAGGACATGGAATTCAGTTTCTCTGGATGGACCACCCTTGGGTAGACGGATTGCAGCCAATAGAAGCTATGTTGGTGGCAATGCTGAGTCTCTGCTCTGTTTGTAGGTTCAGATATGCCTGAGATTAGGCCTGTTTCAAGCCGTCTCCTTAACGGCCAGACCCCTTCCTCTGATCCCAATCATTAAGAGATTATATTTCTTGAAATATCAGCATTTGTCGGCCCCCCTTACTGGAGCAAACCACTTAGCCTACGGGTGCAGGAATGCCTGAATAGCTTTTCAGTGCTAAAGAAATTCTGAGTTCCTAAGATGTACAGTTTATACAGTAGAACAGCCTTTCACCTGCAGAGTGCTGGTAAATGTTTTTTGTACCATGGTCAAGGGCATGCACTGGTAAGTTCGTTAAAAACAAAACAAAAGCAACCCAGAAGCAAAAAGAAAAAAAGAAGCCACTATGCCAGTAGGTGTTTTCCAAAAAGTGACTATAATTGAAATAGGAATATGCATCACAGAATTAAAGTGTATACTTGTCAGGCTTTCAGCAATGAACTGGTTCAAAATTTTCATTTTCTTTTTTTGATGGCAGTATTGTTTGAGGCTTTTGTATTTTCTCTGGCAGTTCTTATTTTGTTTTTTGTTTATAGCTGCTCTTTGTGGTGCAAATACTTTTTTTTCCATTTCAAAGTCTCGGGTCTTTTACTAGGTAACACGGGAGCAGACTGGTGATTTAATTTTTTTTTTTTTTTTTAGATTCTGAAGAAATCTGAGTGAATTGAATTCAGAGTACCTTTGTCAATAGCAAAGTCAAATGCTTGCTTCTTATTCCCCACCTGTCTTCCCCTCCTCCCCCTCCATTAGGAATGCCTGGAGTAGCTTGGATGTAGAGCTTTCTCAATTCATGCATTTCACCTTTCTAACAGGGGAATTTTTGTAAATAAAAGCATAGATATCTACAAAGTATGGGTAGAGATTTTGTAACAAAGCAGAGTTGAGTTTGTGGTATAGATTTGCAGTGCAAATATTATCACCTTTCACTATCTAGAAAAGGCTAGTATCTGGGATCCGTCCATGGGATCAATTTCTGGATTGCGGGAGGGGCTGGAACCAACTTCCAAGCGAAGTGGTGCTGGCTCCTACCCTGGCGGTCTTTAAGACAAGGCTTGACAATCATCTTGCTGGGGTCGTTTGACCCCAGTACTCTTTCCTGCCATGGCAGGGGGTCGGACTGGATGATCTGCTCAGGTCCCTTCTGACCCTACTAACTATGAAACTATGGACACGGCAATTGCTGCTTCACACAGCTGCCACAAGCCAGTTCTAGTGGACTTTGATTGTGGAGTCACCAAATGTTATGGTCAAAATGAAAAACCAGGTCTAGATTATTTCTGGGTTTCTGTGCCTGAGTGGCAAACACAAATAACTGATCTTTCCAGTGGGTCAGCACACCTGTACAACTGGTTTTGACTTGTATAGAAGAAATGGCTAATAATTTGGGACCCGCATCTTGTATAGTTTTCACAGTTGGCTACACCAGTGGGTGTGTAATATCTTTCCAGGTCTTACTGAACAACAATTATATTATAACACAAACCAATGCTTCTCTTCTTTTCTAGAAAACTGCTCCCAAAACAAAGCTGTTACATGCTCTCTGAATGTGGAGGAGACACTCCTATTGGTCTTTAGGAAGTACACTAGTAAAAAGGAGACCTCTAAGAATATTCTGTGCTCTGAGGTAGTTATAGCATAGCTCAATGTGTACCCGTCTCTCTAGAATTTATATCTGAATGTAAGGCTTCCACATAATTAATGGTAGAAATGTCATGAAGATGATGTCCTTTTTCTGATGTCTGTTGTCTCTTACTAATATAAAACAAATGCCTTTTCCTATCAGTAATGCTATAAGGCTCAAGCTCTGCTCTTCTCTGCTCTTGAATTTGGGACAAGTGTGGTGACTGACTGTGTTGTAATTTTGCACTTCTGAAACAGAGAGGAGATTCACAGTTTTGCAAAAGTGTGCAGAAAGAGAAAATGGACTGCAAAAGCTCACCTGTTCCTTAAAACATCACACACTTTCAATATTGTACTTGAGAACTTGCTGTTTAAAAATGTTTCATTATCTGCAGATTCTCTAGCATAATGCACTTTATTAAATTTTAAGGCAGCTGTGATTTACTTCCTTTCACTGCAGCTGTTCACTAGTTTCTTTACAAACAGACTGACTGAAGCAGTTGTCTGGATATCACTGGTTCCATTTAAGGGAAATCTGAATATTGGTCTTTCAGGTTAACCACAGACATGTGTGCAGACATGTAACTGTATGTATTTGATACAAGTGTGTAGGCGACCCTGTCTCACTGTATCATGTGTACAAAACCAAATAAGAAAACAAGATTGGTTTTGTTGAGAGAGTACTCAGAGAATCTAAAAAGACAATTATCTTAAATTTCAGCTCCATAAATGGTCTGCTGCTCACTGTTCATGGAGGCAACTCTACAGCTGAACCATGTAACGTGAATTAGATCAAAGCTGCTTATATTTTTGCACTTTAAAAAACACCATTTAATGTTTTAGGTGGACTGAAGGCTTAATCAGAACTTTTTTCTGTACCTCATACTCCAAATATAAATCTTTAAAGCAAAGGATATTTCTCATCTGTATTCTGAATCAGCTCAGATGAGAAGGATATGCTGCTACACATTACTGTTAAGGGTCACTGAGATGAGTTGGCACTTGGTTTGGTTATTTATTAAGGAAACAACAACAACAAGGCAAAACCCCCAACAACAACTTGTATCCAGTTTTGGTAGGCTTGCTTTGTGCACACAGACAAACATAAGGGATGGGAAGAATCCTAAACTGGACCAAAAAAAAATCCTAAGAACAAAATGTGTAGCAAATATGTTGTTCTTACGGCCATGTCTCCTGAGGAATGCGAATTGGTGTTTGTGTATAATATATCAGTCTGAACGTGACTCCTGTGCAACTCCTTTGACATTTGGAGGGTTAGTCCTGATTTACGCTGCCACAACCCAGGTCAGATAAAGGTTGTGGCAGTGTAACTCGGGATCAGACCAGGGTGCCTGTCTACTATACATCCATCTGAAGCACATATCTGGCTGACCAGTATGTTACCAATAATGCCAAAATAACTTGAGATGATGTTGGCTATTAAAAAAAAAATCAGCTTTATGAAGTACTTGGTTGTTTAAGTCTATCATGGGGTTTTTTTTTTTTTCAACTGGAACATTAAGGCACATATGATAATTAAAATATAACACCAGTCAGCCAAATGTAGCAGAAGGGCCAGAGAAAAATGCTCTAGCTATTGGTAGGGGGTTGTTGGTTGTAGTGGTGTTGGTCTAAGGCATGGGTTCTCAACCATTTTTGTACCAGGATCCATTTGTAAACATGAATGACCAGTTCCAACCCAGTGCCTCTCAGTCCTGACCCACTGCCCCTTGTCCCCTAGTGTGTGGGGCAGGGGGTGAATATGTGGGGCTGGGGGGGGGAGGGGCAAGCAGCCCCTTGCAGCCTGCAGTTTCCCACGTTTCTCTCTTTTAAAAGAGAACCCATTTTAAAAATTTGTTCATGGCTCTTCCATATTTTCATACAACCCACTTTTGGGTCACAACCCATGGGCTGAGAAACACTGGTCTATGGACACAGACAGACAAGGTTCTTTGGATAGTCTAATAGAAACTATCAGTTTAACCAAATAGTTGGAAAACTGTTATTTTGCAAGCATTCAGGCACAAACATTATTTTTCAGGCAGAGGGAGAAGAAGAATGCCTGGAGAAGGGCCTGAAAGCATGCAAAGAACAAGTTTCCCAGCTATTTCATTTGGTTTAATAAAAGATATCAGGGGTATTGGCTGTAGCTGTATTGGTCTAAGGACATAGGCAGACAAGGTTCTTTGGGGAAATCCAGTATCTTTTTTCAGACCAACTCCAAAGAGCTGGAAAAATTCTTCTTTGCAAGCCTTCAGGGCCAAACTTGTGAAGAAGAATTTAAAAATTCTTAAATAGTTGGAAAAAGAATTCTTCTTTGCCAGCTTTCAGGTACAGCCTTGCAAAGACTTTAAAATTCTTCTTTGCAAGTTTGTCCCCAAAAGTTTGCAAGGAAGAATTTTTCCAACTATCTGAGAATTGTTAAATTCTTTGCAAGCCTTCGGAGACAAACTTTGCAAAGAAGAATGTTTAAGTGCTTCGCAAGGGTGTACCTGAAAGCTGGCAAACAAGAATTTGTCAGGCTGTTCCACAAAGAACCTTGTCTGCCTAACGGAAGAGACAAGGGCCTTGCCCAGCTCTTGGTCTAAGCTAAGCATTAGCCACACTGCCTGTGAAGGGCTGGGAAGGCAGAGAGAGAGAGAGGCCCTGCAGCCGGAGTCCTGCGCCTTTAAGAAAGCACAGCCATGGCCAGGAGGGCTGTGAGTTAATTGAAAGAGGAGACTTGGCTGCGAGGAGGGAGGGAGGCAGGCAATTGGCTGGCTGGGAGTGCCCCTGCCGGGGAGCAGGGCCAAGCGGAAGGCG
>NW_017728886.1:160187778-160190388 GCF_001723895.1 Crocodylus porosus
TGGTGGTGGTGCACGGGGAGCTTTTGTCTTGCAGGCTGCGGGAGCCTGAGCAGCTGGAAGCTGAGAGCCGGGGAGGAGACGCCGGGGGCAGCGGCCCAGCCCCGCCGGTGACACTCTGAGCCTGCAAGTGAGAGAAGGGCCCTTAAAGGGGTAGCGTGCCTGTTTTCTGGTTTTCTCATTTCCGAGCACTGGCTCCGAGGTAGTGCCCCCCCCCGCCAGCCCCCTTCCTGGGGAGCGCATGGCAGGCTGCAGCCTGCCTTCCTGGTGCAGCCCTGGCAGGGCGTGAGGCGCAGAACCCTGTCCCGTGCGGAGCCCTGCCCAGCTGGCACCAGGGCCTGGAGCGGGGAGGCCTGCAGCCCCCCAGCTGGGTCCTGGCACAGGGGGCCTAGGGCAGGCAGAGCCCAGCTGCAGCAGAAGGGGACGGAGGTGGAGGAACAGGCCCAAACCCCAGCAGGCCTTGGCAGGATTTTTGCATGAGTGACGTGACCAGCCTCTTAAATATGATGTTGGCCAACACCAGGGAGGAAGGGCGGGACTACAGGGAAGGCTTGGAGGTCATGGCTAATGCCCTTCAGGCGTGCTAGGGAGGTGGTCTGGACAAGGGCACCACTCCGGTGAAAAACAGTGTGCATGTCGGGGAGATTGTGTGCCGTGCTGGGCCCCTGAAAGCGGGCCTGGCCTCCTAAATCTTTTAAGGCCTCTGTTGTGGCAGGCCAGACAAGCTAGAGGCTAGGCTGGGGAAGCCTGCTGGCAGGCCGGTCCTGGCGTGAGTGGACCTCGAGCGTGGATTTGACAGAGTGGGCCTGTTCCAGGCTGTGATTCCAGCTGTTTTTAATTTAGCATGTAAAATGTAGGATACTATTTTAAAAATAATTTTAATTCACAGTTAATCTACTGATCATAATATCCTTCCAGTAGGAACAAAGTAGTCAGAATGGGATAATTGGAAACTTCCGCTTTCAATCTTAGTTTAGTAGTCTTTGACAAGCCAGGCTGTCCAGAATTATACGTTTTAAATATACACACTGCACTTTAACATACATATAACTGTTAGTGGTTGCGCAGAAAACAGTCTCTGATTTTGAGGCATATTTTGAGATCAACATACAACTGTGCACATTATGCCACTTTTATTCTTGTTATGTAAACCAGTAATTGGAGTTTAATATTTTCCCACACAATCTGTTTTTTAAAAGAATCCAGTAATAGTAAAGCATTACTAGGAATACTAGAAATCAGGGTAACTTATAAGGAAGGAGAGGTATGAAATGGTTCAGTTACTCAATTGTTTTAGAGATTAGTCTTTAAGAAGAAAAATAAGGAAAGTGTGACTTAATGAGCAGGCACATGTTGTGTCTGCTTCTCCATTGCCTTGCAGTGGGTGTAGTAATTTACACTCATGCAAAGGCAGTGCCAAGGATATTGTAACTACCGTACTACCCAGAATGTGAGGTGTAGGCAATGCAGTATTAGCCCCTTTGTAAATGTAACTCATACTTATCTGTTGTTTATAGTTTAAAAAAAAAAGGAAAAATTATTGCTCCGGAATTTTCAAATTTAAAACTTAATGTAAAAATAAAAGATCAATATATGTTCAGATTAAAAAATAAGCTGATGCGCATCTAGATAAAGGAAATCTTGAATAATAAACAGCATAGTTGTGTAGGGAGCAAGTTATACCAGAGAAATCAGGTTATACATATTTTTTGGTATTTAATTACAAATTTAGTAGCTGAAAGGAAATCAGTAGATGTACTAGAATGTGATTTTTGTGTGTGAGTGTGAAACCATTGCTATTTTGTCAGGTGAAAACTTGCTTTAAAAAATTAAAATTGTCCTGGGGAGATGAGCACGGGTTCATTGGTTGACTGAAATGGAAAACTGGGAGAAGGATCAGAAGCAGAAAGTAATACTAGTGTTTTGAGCTAGGTGAAAGTGTCAAATAGGCACATATTTAATAGTGCTTGGTCTACATTTATGACATACATTCAACACCCCACTCTCAGCACAACGTTGATGCCCTGGTGCTGTTATTTTTAAGTAGTTGTTCTGTTTAATCTATTTTTGTAATATAGGGAGTATCATCTAAATACATGGTATGGGGAACATTCCCAGGGTAAATGTTGCTGCTCTTACCGGGTATTGCTGGAAACGAGCATTGACAGTATTACTCTAGAAAAAGAAATATCCATTTTATGTGCATCTATACGCTCATCCTCTCCCTCAGTGACGCAGTTCTATTCTGCAAGGGCAAGAGTTGAGTGACTGTACCTCAGCATGAGGTAGGAATTTTCAGGGCAGGGAGCTACATCTGTGATTTCATTTTTTCCCTTGGTAAATGGGAGAGCATAGCAACCACAGAGACTTCCTTTTATTCCCAGATCTTGTAAAAGAGCTCCTTACCAGATCTTGTAAAAGAGCTTCTTACCATATTGAGACCTGGTATTCTACCACTAAAATGAAAGCTTTGTCATTGGTTTCAGTGGGTGTAAGATTAAGTCCTTGAGGAGGGTTTTGCCCTTTTCATGGGTGAAGGGGAACTCCCTTCTCATCAGTGCAGAGGCAGAAAAGGATCTTGGAGTCGTCATTGATGCCAAGATGAACGTGGGC
>NW_017728886.1:160190488-160196310 GCF_001723895.1 Crocodylus porosus
GGGCCACTCGTATGATCAGGGGGCAGCAGGGCAGGCCTTATGAGGAGAGGCTACGGGACCTGAACCTGTTCAGCCTCCACAAAAGAAGGCTGAGGCGGGGATCTAGTGGTGTGTTAAAAACTAGTCAGAGGGGACTAGCAGGCACTGGGGGAGTCACTGTTCCCCCAAGCACTACCAGGAGTGACTAGAAGCTGGCAGAGAGTAAATTCAAATTAGACATCAGGAGGCGCTACTTCATTGTCAGGGCGGCTAGGATCTGGAACCAGCTTCCAAGCGAAGTGGTGCAGGCTCCTACCCTGGGGGTCTTTAAGACAAGGCTAGACAAGCACCTTGCTGGGGTCATTTGACCCCAGTATTCTTTCCTGCCATGGCAGGGTGTCAGACTTGATGATCTGCTCAAGTCCCTTCTGACCCTACCAACTATGAAACTATAAGGTGTCATTTCTGAAAATACGACATTAGATGTTTAAAAGCCATCTATTTGCTAGAACTTGGGTTCAATGGTAAAACAGTGCAGAGCTAGGATGGCAGTAGAATGTTCTTTAATTGGTTTCACACATCACGAATCAAAGTGCCAACTTCATTATGATCCCACCAATATATTCCCAAAGGTGTTTTTGCACAACTGTCTGGTATGTGCGGCCACAGTAATCAGAAATGAGGATTGGCTTAAACTGGAGAAGTTTAAAAAAAATTACAAATGTGATATGTTTTCGTTTGCCTTTTCATGTTTTGGGCCTTTCAGGTTTGTTTTACTGTTTTGTTTTTTTTCCCCTCCATGATTACGCTAAATCTGCTAAATGCTAAATCTGTTTAAATTAAAGACCATATTTCTGTCCCTTGATGCGACTCTAGAGCTGGATCTTATTAAAGAAAAATCAAAACAACCTGTTAAATATCATAAGACTTAGAATAATATATTGAGAGTTGCTAGCACTGCCCCTTGTGTATCCTTTCCTGTCACATATTTGTTGGGGATAGTGCCTGCATGATAAGAGGATTGTTTTTAAGTCTTACCACTGAATCTCCATGTATTTGGTTAACGACAGGTAATGTCTCTATGTGACTCTGCAAACATTGCTCTGCTGCTGTTTTGAAATGATGTTGGTAAGATTGACGTTGTATTATTTAGTAGATGTGAACTACTATCTTTTTCAAAGGTGATTACCGTTCTGTTGCCTTGTTTCCCATTTTATAAGGGAAAAGGGTCATTTTTGCTCAGCAGAGAAGAAAAAGATGTTGGAAGATACAGGGATCTCACTGGTTGCCTGACTCCTTGCTTTACTAAGTGATTATTACTTGTATATACCAAGGGAGGAAGCAGGCAAGATTTTCACATTTTATTTTTCTCTCCTTGCAACTAACATGGGATTGCTCTCTAATGTTACAAAACTGATTTGATCTGAAAAACCTTTCCTTTTCCTTAATATAGCTTTTAAAAATGGAAGTTCCCCTGATTTCTCTGGAAGGGTTTTTTGCTTTAGGTACAGTGAAATTTAATATGTTCCCTGTTGTTTTATAAGATGATAGAAATGTAAAAGACTCAGAAGATTTCACTGCTTTAGAAAAAGTGATTTGCGAATGGTGAAGACGAATGGTTCTGGAGAAAGGCGGCGTTGCCCAAGGGCCTCCAGCTTTGTAAAACCTTTGACTTCAGATGACTTAAAAGCAAAGTCCTGGTAGCAACGAAAGGATGGAAAGGAAGAGTCATCCCTACTGTGACTGGCCTCTTCCCGTGCTCAAACCTGGTGCATGCAAATGTATCCTTTAATCCAAACCACTTAAACCTGGAGTCATACTAATGCCTACCAGGAGGAAGAAGTCATTCCAAGGCCTAGCTAAGGCCACAGGCTGTGCAGATTACTAGTTGAGTCATCACATGACTCTCTGGAGAGCTCGAGCCTCCTCCGTTTAGGCTCTTCTTGCATAAGGAAGGCTTGCATAACAAGGCAAAGTGATTTTTTTTTTTTTACCACAACTCCTGACCTCTGCACAATCCAGAGGATCAACTGCTACTCCCTCTGAGGGAAGTCTGATGCAATGTTCTGAGCCCATGCCATACAGACCAATGTAAAGTTTAGATGTATCGTCACCTTGGCAATGAAAACCACCTCATCCTGCCCTGATTCACATGAGACACAGACCTAGGGAGGCAGAGTGACAGCTCACTTGCATTCTGTTCAGCCAGTAACCCAGTAGGAAAAAGGGACGTGGGAGTAGCAAAGCAGAGAACACAGTTGGAGATCTGCTTCTGTCCCAGGTTGTTTCCTCTAGGCATCTGAGCAGTGCTCAATCTCAGGACTTTTCAGAAGATCTTAGATGCATCTACAGCAGGGGTGTGGAACATACAGCCCATGGGTTGGATCTGGTCCATGGGCCTGTGGATCTGCTCACTGCAGTCAGTCCCCTGGGGCTCTGGCAGAGGATTCATTGCTAAGAGGTGGGGAGAAGCCATGGTGGCCGGGTCCCTGGTGTCTGCCTGCCTCTGCCGTGAGCTGGGTCATTCCAGTCACCCTTACCAGAAAACACTGCTAACCCCCTATATAAACAGAAGAGCCTCACCATCCATCTGCATGCAGCTGGGAGGACTAGCTTCTTCTAATAAGCTAGGTCTGGGATTTAGTGTTGGTTTCTGTGTGTGATCCACAACAGGGGCTGGGCATCTGAATTCCATGTGGTAACAGAGCATCGTTAATGTTTCTTCTTCCATCTGGCTGGCCATCTCAGCCCTGATTTAGGAGTATTGTCTTTCTTTTCATTCTTTTTTCCTGCCAAACTTTGTTCAGATTTGGAAAGAAGGGATATCTCCCCTAATGCTTTGCTTTCAAATAAGTTAAAGATAGTTAAGGAATTGGACACGTTTAGAGGACACTCTTTGCTTCAGGTTCAGTGCTTTTTGCTTTTTTCTTTTATAGCCCTGCACTGGGATGAGGGAGGCAGGGCTTTGACCTCCCTTGTCCATAGTCAAGAGGCTTCCTTGTTTTCAAGGGAGGGTTGAGGGATTAATATTACTGAACATTTTACTATAAAGACAATTGAGAGTGCCCTTGTGACCCAGTATAAGGGCCAGGATTATGCCTCTAGGCTTGGAAAAAGGATAATAGAGGGGAGTTTCGAGCATTTGCAATGTATTGCATAGACCTACAGTCCAGACAGTGTGCATGTGTGTGCAGTATGCCACATCCGCCTTCTCCGTGGCCCTGCCAGCAGTATGCTGCCTCACCCATTGCACCCCATGGTTATCTCAGCTGTGGGAATAGAACCCACAGAGATACTACTTTCAGCACTGAGCCTCTTCCATATACATTTTTCCTCCAGCCCCTCCTTTTATATTTTTTACCACAGGAGAAGGGTATTTAGCCCAGAGTTTGGCATATTCCCTGTTTCCAAACAAGCCATCTGCAGTAAATGAATTTAAATAGATTCAGAGTAAGTTAATAAAGGCCATGCCCATCCACACACTTATTTATAATCTTGCAGTGGTGTATAGGCACATGAATCCAAGATCAAGACCCTCTTTGGCTGCACCTTACAAAGGGATGATGTAAAAAACATAGCTTCTGCCTAAAGAAGCTTCAGACTCCAACTGCCAGCTGCAGCTGAGTGCTGGCTGAATTGCTGAACTCTTTAGTGAGGGGCTATGAATTTCCTGCATACTTTTGTCATTTAAATTATAACTAGAACTTTAAAAATGTTAGCTGATATTGCTTGCAGGGTTCAAGGGACCATCCATCTTTATTGAAAAAATATTTATAGTTGGGCAAGGATATAGGACAAAGAACTTATTTTTTCTTCTCGTGTAACCTTTTCAGTGAAGAACCTATAATGTGTAATCTGCTGTGATATTGTAATAGTTTATGGGACCTTATCTTCTCATTTTGTTGTTGTTTCATTGTGCTTTGTTTCCTGTGATGATATAGTTTAGTATCTAGAGATACAAAACTGAGGACTTTGAGTGTGAAAATGCAAAACATTTTTCAGTAATTTCTTTTTGGAGTTATTGTTCCACAGTCGAGTAAAGTTGTGTCAATAATTGTGATGTAATAGTTTAATAAAAAGTAAAAATGCTTTTTTAGAAGACAGAGTAGTTTCAGGAATCAGACAACTACTAGAACACCTGGCAGGACACTATTTTTTTTTTCTTTATACTGTATGTGACAATCTTATGTTTATCACGTGCGGCTACAGCTATCTAAATTGAATATAGCTTGTCAGTATTAATGATTTTTTTGAATAAGGAATATAAACAGAACAATTTGAACAGTATACCAGCTGCATAATATGTAAAGATAACCAAGTTTCAGTGACGATAATAAAAAGGCTGCTGTTCCAGCTCCCTTAGAGGTGTTTTTTATGGCCTTGTGCAGACATTCAGTTTCTGGAAGAGTCTCCTTTCCCAGGAGAAACCACAAGTGTACAGATGCTCAGGCCTTATCTCAAAAGCAAAAATGGCCACTCCAAGAGAAAAATAACCTGGGGTCAAACAGGGTTAAATCAGTCCTTGAAGAGGTTCTCTTAGAAGAGCAAATTTCTGTACATGCTGTTGCTTCTTCAGATAGGAACATAGTCCTCCAGCATCCACCCCCTGCACTCCACACCAGGGAGACACTGTGGTGTTCACTGGACTCTGCTTCTCCAGCAGGAAGCAGAACAGGCCTCCTGCACAATCTCCACATTGTGGTCCACGGAAACACAGGCCAACCACGAGCTGTCTGGTTCAGCCAATCAGGGCTGCCCTATGCACTACTGCCATCTGTTGCCAAGCAAACTAAGGGAGCTTTCAGAGCACACTAGCCAACCTGACAGTGAAGTAGTGCCTCCTGATATCTGCACAGAGGCCCCCATCTCCTCCTCTCCCTCCTTTGGGTTTGCAAAGACAAAACTGGAAACTGTCCACTCTTCAGAGCCTCAGCATTTGAATGTCTGTACATGCAACTCTGGGTAGGCTTCCCTATCCGGAGAGCAAACCTGGGAGAATTCTTCAAGATTATTTGAATGTGTGTAGGCAGCCTGTGTGCCCTCATATTACTTTGATGCTGATTTGTTCTTATTAACTCATATTGTTGAGGTTTTACTGTACAGAGGGGAAAGACTACTCCTTTTAGGTCATTGAAGCAGCTTGCCTTTTGTTCTGTCACTTCTGCTTAGCCTTGCACTTTGAACCTGTCCCATTTCCCCAACATGCCAAATACAGATCTTGGCCAGACAACCAGCATCTTCAGCTGTCAATCCAGCTAAGAAGGTTTATCCTAGAAGTCAGGGGGGTTCCAACTTTGGGATCTGAACTGTGCTGAGGGCACTTAGATTTCACTCTGCTGGATAAAATAGTGGCATTCCAGAGGCAGCTGGTTTTAACTACTACTTCTCTGCATCAGTGCTGTTTGATAGAGTAATTGTGCAGCATGGGCAATGTGCTTCTTGACATCAGAATTTCATAGTTTCATAGTAGGGTCGGAAGGGACCTGAGCAGTCAAGTCCGACCCCCTGCCGTGGCAGGAAAGAGTACTGGGGTCAGATGACCCCAGCAAGGTGTACATCTAGCCTCCTCTTAAAGACCCCCAGGGTAGGAGCCAGCACCACTTCTCTTGGAAGTTGGTTCCAGATCCTAGCCACCCTAACTGTGAAGTAGCGCCTCCTGATGTCTAGCCTGAATCTACCCTCTGCCAGCTTGTGACCATTATTTCTAGTCACTCCTGGTAGTGCTCGGGGGAACGGGCTTCCCCAATGTCTGCTGGTCCCCTCTGACTAGTTTGTAACAGGCCACTAGATCTCCCCTCAGCCTTCTCTTGTGGAGGCTGAACAGGTTCAGGTCCCGTAGCCTC
>NW_017728886.1:160196410-160204076 GCF_001723895.1 Crocodylus porosus
TGCATGACAAGGTGTGGTTGGCCTTCCTGACTGCATCCCCACACTGCCAGCTCATGTTCATCTTGCCATCAAAAACAGCTCCAAGATCCTTTTCTGCCTCTGTACTGACGAGAAGGGAATTCCCCAGCCTGTAGGTATGGTGCTGGTTCTTCCTCCCCAGATGCAGCACTTTGCACTTGTCTGTGTTGAATCCCATCCTATTCTTGTCCGCATGCCCCTGTAACCTGTCTAGGTCCGATTGCAGCCTATTTCTCCCTTCTGCACATTATTACTTTATTATATCATATTGAGTAACCTAGCATCCCATTGTGAGGTTACAGGACATGTGAGGCTTACTTTTTGTCCTTAAACTTGTAGGATTGAAGGGAAATTCATAAAAATCTTGACTGTTTTGCACATCTTGAGAACCGGGGAAATGCTACCACAATATATAGCCATATATTCTATAGGGGGTTATTTAGAAAATTGTTAGTATTTTTAACATCCTTCTAGCCCATGTGATCTGTGATCAGTGCTATACTTTTCCCAGCCCTGGAAGTGACTAGTTCTTGCCCATTTCAGTGTAACAAGCCCTAATGAGAGTTGAACAACTGAGCAGAGGCTGAGCAAATGTAACTAGCACTGAGGTGCTTGTATCTGTGGGCAGATTGTCCCTGCATGTATTAGCAGGCATGCTTCACTTGACTTAACCAGTTCCTGTAATGTTGAAATCACTGGGATTTGGCTTTTGCACAATTAACAGTGCCATTTGCACAATTTAAATGGCTGACTACCTTACCTGTGGGTATTTTAAGTGGTTTCTAGCGTGCAGTAGAACTTGGATACTTTGCAGGGTTAAGTTCTTAAATTCCTAATTCCCCTGCAGTGATGAGGGTTTACCAGGTAACTGGGATCTACAAAGCTGCAGCAAATGGCTCTGCAGGACAACTTTCAAGCTCCATTGGAGTAGAGAAACAGGGCCTTATGTAAAAGTCCCAGCAAACAGCTGAGTGTCTTGTTCTTAATTCTGCAGCCCACTGCAAATTAAGTGGGTTGTGAATCACCTAGATGCAACTGATTGTATGTACTTAGGTTGGTGCTTTGTTCCTGAAGTTTTTTAAATGATTTTTTTGCACATTTTTTTTTCTGTCAGGCTGTCAGTCTTATCGTACTTACTTGCATACCACACACACACCTCATTTCCACCCTTATCCCCCAGTCAGCCCTTTAAAATTAGGTTGCATGTTTCAAGCAGAAACCTGATTTTTCTTTGCTTGAAATTAGAAGCAGGGAGATGTTGTGCTCTAATGGTTGCCGTAATACCTGTCACTTCTTTCTGCATCTCAAAGGAGCAGAGCTGGGTTCAGTGTTAACTCTCTTACAGCCATTATTGAGCTTGAAGCAGCAACTGAATTGGCTTATGGCAAATGAGCACCTGCATGTAGTCTGTAGTAGCTTGATAAGGCTTGTAGCATAGAAACAACATTTTATTATTTACAGAAACTTGTATGCAGAACTATTTACAGTAAAGAAGTAACAATTTTGGTACTGCCATTTCAGATCCCAGGATCTAGCCTTGTTGCTGTCCTGCCACACCAGGAGGGTTCTGCTGCTTCATCCAGACTGTTAAACACAAGTAATTGTTTTACCTAGTATTTAGCTGTGGCTATATCTGCTGTTTTCCCAGATCTGAGGAAGTGCATTTTGTGCCTGAAAGCTTGTCCAACTTCTTTCCCAACTATGTCATTGGTCAAATAAAAGGTATGACTAGAGTAATATAGCTTCTCATATGTATCCTGGACCGTCACAACTACAATGCTGAATTAAATCAGAAAGCCATACATCCAAAGAAAAGGATTAATGTTTTCCTTGCCAGGTTTATTCGATGTATGGATTGTGTTTTCTTATCTTTTCATTTTTCAAGTGATTTCCTATGTTTCTGACCATTCTTCAGCGTGTGGGATATAACTTTGAATACAGATAGGATTACAGAAATATAGTTTCCTCTTTTATAAGGTTATCATGGTCATTCCTTTAAGAGGAAACAGTCAGCCCTCTGGAGAGAGCCCACCTGCAGGGCATTTGGATAGGCAGGGCTTTTAAGAAGCACCCAGAATAGGATGCAGGAGTGGGGAAATAAACTGTGGATGCAAGTGCTTGCTACACAAGAAGCTTGCTGTGCTAGGAGCTGGAGCCAAAGGGCTCCTCCTTGAGCACTTAGGATAGGGCAGAAGGATTTTTTTGTTAGTTTATTTGTTGGCTTTTGCTTAAAGGCAGTGTTACTAGAGGACTGACTGAGGAGCTCATCAGAGAGCAAAAGCCTGTCTGCAGAAACTAGCAGACTAGGTAACTCGCCTATGTATCACTTTATCCCGTGTAGAATTCCTCATATGTTTGATTCCTCCAGAATTGAATGGCATAAGTAAGACAGCGCATCTTTTCTTGCAGAAATTATGTCAGTACAGCTTTTGCTTGGTTATTACATGTTTATCTGCTCATTTTTCTTGAGGAAGCTCATTAATGTTCCAGTGAGCTTGTGCAAAAGTTACCAGTTTAGAAATCTTCATGCTGCTTAGTTTCTAAGAGATGAAATAGGATCACTTCCCTGTCATGTTGTGCTTGACTGGAATCAAAATTAACATTTGTTAATTGTTCTTTTCTTAAGAAAAGTAAGTGTATTAATTCAGGAACCATTGAATGTAGCTCAAGCTTTTACATATTGTATAGGTAGCTACTCTGTAATACTTGAGTTTAAAGCAAAAGAATACCGGAGGGGAGACGATGGGACAAGTGTGAGCAAGAGGGACTGAGTGGCATTTAGGGCTGAGCATTGTTGATGACTTACTGCTGCTTATGAGAGTTTGGCCTGGCTGCATGTCAGAGCTATTAACCACTGAATAACATAGCAAATGTATACTTTTAGAAAGAAAATGTACAGTTTTAGAAAACTCATTCATTTAATTTATGGAAGGAAAAAAAACCTTACGTCTTAAAGCATAGGTCTTCCTTACCTCTCAGAGATGCAGAAAAATAGCCTGGAATGCTATATTTTCTAGAGAATCTCAACATTTTGCTTGCTCTCTTGAGGATCTTCAAAGCTTGCAGTATTGGTACAGAATATGTTGTCAGCCTCTGCAGCCAAATCTCCAGAATGGAGTGACTATCTTCATCATTCAGCTTCAACTTTATTGCATTTTGCCTCAATTCTGGCAAAATGGTATCTGTATCTGTAGGTATATCCAAAAATGGCTTTGCTTCAATAAGCCAAAGCATTTTAAAAATGTTTATGCTTACCTGCAAGCATTTTTCAATTAAAATTTGATGCACCGTGCACTTGTCATCATATGTGACGTATAGAACAATTTGATTATTACTTTAAATCAGTCTTGCTTTATAAACATCCATCATCCTTTAAATGGTCATATATGATGGTAGTCACAACAGGGTCTTGAAATACAAGGAAAATACTACTTGTTGCCAACACGTGCAGTTTTGAAAATGACCTGTTTCATTAGCTTAGGGATCTGCCCAGCAGTAACCAGCTATTTAACTCAAGAACTTTAAGTGGCAACATTTTTTCAGTTACCTCTTCCCTGAGGATAGCTTTCTTGGGCCATTTGCTAGAGGAATGTGGAACAATGAAATGTAGAAAGTAGGATGCTTCAGTTTGTAACACGCAGACACATACTGTCCAACAACATGCAGTTTTACAGGTCTGACTTTGTGCTGAATACTTTCTCATTGAACTTTACTTTTGCTTGTGCAGAGTGTAAAGGCTTAAGTTGTGTTTTTAATGCACTACATATATAATCTCCCCCTTGATTCTCCTCTTCAGTTTCTTTTCTGTTTATCCTTTCCTTTTTGTTTGCTCTCTTCTTCTCCCTCTTTATTCTTTTGTGCTGTAGTTTTCCTGTCTTTGATTAACACAGATTCTAAATTCTATTTTTTTGTTCTGTTATTAGCTCCCTTTTCCCTTGTTATCGATTTGTTTTCTCTTGTGATTCCCGACTGCTGAATTTCTCTTATTGTTTCTTGTCTATTTAAAAAGTATTTCTCTTTTCTCTCCCCCTTACTTGCAGGATGCCTCAGTTTGGTTACTCCCTCCATATACTTTACAAAATTGCTGCGCAGCTGAGAGAACCTGGCGTTGCTGAGAGAGAACCAGTCAAGAACTTCAGATTCTTGGCAGGGAGAAAGGAAATGCTTATGGATAGAAAGACTTTGGGTACTTTTACATGTGCTCTGGGGAGGAGGCTGTGCTTTAATTAGAACGTCTCTTGGAGCCACTCCAATTAAAGTGTCACCGCGTCTTGTGTATCAGCGTCTCCGAGCTTAAAAATGGCTATGGGGGTGCTTGAATTAAAGTGTGCTTGATGAGCTTTAGTTCAAGCGCCCCTGTCGCCATTTCTAAGTTTGGAAACGCTGGTGCACAAGATGCAGGAGGCTGCTGCAGTGCGGTAATTGCCACACTCCAGCAGACTTGATTAATCATGTCTGCTGTGATGTGCTGTAATGACAGCACATTGGAGCAGCCTCCGTGCTCATGTATAGGTACCTGTAGACTTCTAGCTCCAGCAGATTCAGTTTCTAACAACAAACCTTTTTATAATCTACAAGACTTTTAAAATTCACAAAATGCTAGGCTCTTAGGATTAGCTTTACAAGAGGAGAATTGATACATTCAAGTAGTGTCACTAGAGCTGCTAGCTATAGTTGTTATTGCATCAGCACTTCCATCATAAAGTCATGCTTTGAACAGTTTATAACTCTGCCATTAAAATTCACTACAGACTGAAGTTGGCATACAAGTTCTGAGCCTGGAGCAGACTCCTCCCCTCCCCCTGCCTTTTTTCTCTGTCTTTATATTTTCCTTGTTTTTAAAAGTAGAGGTGAGCTAAAGGAATGCAGTAAAAACCATTAATTATCAGAAAGGCAGTAATGCATTACTCCAATCCAAAAACTACTTTAAATCAGAGTTTTACATGGCATTTGGTTATAATGTGGACTAAAGGTTTTTCAGGTGTTCTCATAAGTGAACATAGGCTTCCTTATATAAAAGAAAAACACCTATTTCAGCATACATTCACAGTATCTTTCAAATCAATTTCAGTAGGCTATTCAGCTTTCAGTTTTACCCCAGTGGACTAAAATGACTCCTAACTCCTTCCCCACCTCCTCTTCTGTATAGTTCATCAAGCCGGTGAGATTCGCATCTTCATGCTGTGGAGAAAAATATAAAAATAAGGAAGCTTGAGTATTTCTGATTGTTGGGAACTGGACACAGCACTATTTAAACCTGACCTAGTTCAGTAGTTCCTTTATGTGGTTACTTTGGAAAGAACTTGGATGAGCTATGTGGAATGAGTTTGGTCTCTGTCCAGTCTCTAGCAGGCAAGCATCCAGGCAACAGAACCCACTGCCAGCACATTTGATATTAATTGGCACCTGTATTGCCAGTCTCTGCAGGGAAGCCATGGTGGAATGAAGACCCAATCTCACTCCTTCCTTTAAAATGACAGATCCACGTTATGTCAGTTTATGGGCTGTTCATCTTTCATCTGTTGCTAAAATAAATGGAAACCTGTAAAATCCAGGCGGCCAAGCTTCTACATTTCACATGCTTTTAAATTCAGACACTTTTTTAAAGAAAAAAACTCTTTGAAAGAGAAGAGATAGATAGATATGCAAGATGACTGAAGCAACTGTTCTTACCTGCAAGAGAAGATTTTTTTTTTTTTTTTTTATATTCCACCTTGAAAATTGAGGAATCCAGCATGTACATGCGCTCATCTACATCCACACTCATGCACACATACTCCATTTCAATAGTAAAGTTTTGCTGCAAGGAAGAGCAAGGACATAAGTGTGTTAGCAGAATTGTTGCGTACACAACATTTGCTGCTTTAGGGCCAAATTCTCAGTAGTCATGTATTTCTTCAAATACAAGCCAAGGCCAACTGTAGATTATAACTCAAGCCTTTAGAGATGACTGTGATTCATAGGGACGGACTAAATCAGTCATTGCCCATACGTACCAATTGTTTGCTACTTCAGGGGCTTATGAAGTGTAGGTACCAAAATAAATGAATATATTGCGTATTATATCACAACCCAGCTGTGTATGTCAGCCCTACCAAATCAGCAGACTCTGCACCACCGCTTAGATACTTATTACACAACAAACCAGAGAAAGGCAATTTAACAGGGTTGCCTGCATGTCTGCTTGAGTGAGTCACCCAGACAGCAGAGATGGGAAGAATGAAGAAGTTGATGAATTTGCCAGAATCAGCAGGAGCCAAGAAACAGTTCAGTTCCGTAGAGGCTAAAGAATGGAGGGGACTTTCCAGGCCTGCATCCTGAGCCCCCAGTCCTTCCTTCTCATACGTCCTCATATCCATCTGATCTACATGCAAATAGGTGAACCAGATAATTTACTGAGATTGTGCATTGTCAAATCCTACTGCAGTAATGCGTTAACATAGGTGCATTGTAGAACATGCATTGTAGGGCAGTTTTTGGCATGTTTTAGAGTTTGTCACCCCTTGTACAGTTACTATCATTCAAGGTGTACTTAGGAGTAAATACCTGAATAGGATTCCTCTTTCTGCCATGGAATTTTCCATCCTAAGGTGTGCCTCAAATGCTGTACTTATGATTACAAAAATATTTGGCAGAAGGAAGAGAAGATAAACTGATGCTTTTAAAGTAACTTGAAACATACTTTGTAAAAATGGGAATTGTGGGGTTTTTTTTGGGTATTCCCTTCACTTTGCTTAAGGCCTTTGCTGTACTGGGGGTCGTTACGGGATAAAGCAGGACTTTTAGTGTAGAAAAATCTCTCTTTTTTTTTCCCCGCCCCCTGTCAACAAATGCAATCTGTCAAGTTACACCATTGTCTTTTCTGGTGTGATGGTCTCTTTAGGTTGGTTGGTTGTATTTAGAATGGGGCAGGGGGAGAGGATGCTCCTGCTGTGACAGAGTGTACTATTTTTACATGTGCCCTAAAGTAGATTATTTCAGATGCAGACCATTCGGAACAAATGTTTACAGAAGCTGCTTTAGATCATTATAAACTGTAGAATGGGAACTTGCTTGATCTACTACAGGGGTTCTTAACTGCCAGCTTCTGGGCCAGATGTAGCAGATGGAGAAGTATAATCTGGCCTTGTGTACCCTGTGGGTATGGAAATTTGATGGTGTGGGAACTGTGGCAATTAACATTGCTGCTGGTTCCCTGCTACCAAATTTCCAAGCCCCATACAGCTGGATCAACCCCAGCTTCGCCAGCCTTGCATGGAGGGATTGGGCCCAATTCTTCCACGGCCTGGCCGGGGCTGATGCCGCCATGGGGGGATGGGCTTTGGGTTATTTTTGGGCCCATGGACTGGGTCTGGCTTCTGGACAGACCTGGTACCGCTCATCTGGCCCATGGGCTGCAAAGGTCAGGTGCAACTGCTTCAGTAGAGTGGAAGCAAAGGTGTAACAAGCAGGGTTTGTACCCTCGGCAAACACTGCTGGGGGTGGGGGGCACTGAGTGCTGGAGGGGTAAGGATTCGCAGACTTAGAGGGGAACACAGGAGTCCTACTTACGCTTGGGACTCAGAAATAGTCCTCTGCTGCTGATGTAAGAACAACGGGCCTGGAACGGGCTCCCAAGGGAGGTGGTGCTCTCCCCTACCCTGGGGGT
>NW_017728886.1:160204176-160222118 GCF_001723895.1 Crocodylus porosus
GGTATTCAAGAGAAGGTTGGATGTGTATCTAGCTGGGGTAATGTAGGCCCAGCACTCTTTCCTGCTTATGCAGGGGGTCGGACTCGATGATCCATTGAGGTCCCTTCCGACCCTAGCATCTATGAATCTATGAACTGTATGGAGCTGCTTTTGCTGCCAAGGCACAGACTTCACAGGGTGAGGGTGCAATTATAGTACCCCTGCTAAGTTAGCACCTGCGGTGGTGCCCCACTTCTCCCTGCCCCCCTGTTATGCAACTGTGTGGAAAATAGTTTGTTTTTTTTAAATGAACATGACTCTTACCATTTACAGTGTCAAAGAAGCCATTGACCTTATCATTCAGGCTTCTTGCATTTTTGAGAGGTGGCTAGAGAAATGGCAAAAAGCATAAAAATGGTCATTTTCATTGAATTATATTCTAATTGGGCATTTGAAGCACAGCTATTTAATGTTTCCTTGCTGAAATTTGTTATCTTTCTGGAATTGGAGTCTTCTAGTTATTCCAAGTCACTAGTCCATAGGGTGTGTATTTGGTGTATTCCAAACACGTATTTCAATCTTCTAGCTTTCACCTAAAGGTACTTTCTGTACACCTCTGCTCCACCAAACATTAATTGTCATTTTTGGGGTAGGGGTGAAGTGCCCCTCCCCCTTCCTACCTTTCAAGATTAAGTTTTTAATCATTTCACATGGCAGTGCTTCTCTCAATAAGTTTACTGCCAATCACAGTTTATTTCATCCTGAATAATGTAATCATACTGAAAAGGACACCTGCAGAAATTCAGTCTGGAAAAAGTCTTAAGTTTTACCTTTGTGACATGGAAAGATGTATTCCATCTCTCTCCAGAGTCTTGCTCAGATTGATCAAAACAACTGGGTAAATGCTGTAACTTCCTGGGTATCAAGCAAGCAAGCAAAAAACTGTACCCCCCCCCCCATTTTATCTTTGTCAGTACACTATTCACTGGAGGAGGCCTGTGGAAATCCCAGGGTCTTAAAAGATCACCAGACATTTTTTAAATAGCTTTTACACTCCCAGAATGCCAGCTACTTCACTGAATAATTCAAAGAGTGTGTGAAGTAGAAGTTAGAAGGCTTTACAAAAGTCTGAATGTGGAAATCAGTGGTGCTCAATCTCTGGCCCCGCTCTGGTGTGGGAGGATGCTGGCTCAGGGCTCCCTGCTCTGCCGTCCTGTCCCGGAAGCTTCACTCTGGCCATGCTGCCATGGCAAGGTTTCTCCTGCCCACCTGGCAGCAGCAAGGGGCACAACTCTGAGCCACTGCTGCTGGGTGGGCAGGGGGTGCTTTGCCATGGTGCCATGGCTGGCGCAAGGCTCCTGGGGGTAGGAAAGCAGGGAGGGGGAGCCCCAAGCCTGCATCCTTCCCCCCCAATCACAAATCTGGGGGGCATGTGCACTGGGGAGTGCGTGCAGTGACAGGGAGCTACCCACCTCCTTCTCCCCCCTGCTGCCTGGACAAGCCACCCGTGTCTCCCTCTTGCTCCCTGGCCAGGCATTGTGGCTGGCCACACGTTCCTGCCCTGGGCCCCATGTACTGCCTTATCTGGGCAGTGCTCCCCAGCCCCAGCTGCCAAAGCTGCCCCACTTATCCCTTCACTGTGGGGGCCTCAATCTGTGTGTCCCCTCCCCCCCCCACACCCATGGACTTACCTGCAGGCAGCTGGGGAAGCTGCTCTCCCCTGCTGCCTGGAGCTATATTTCTGGCCATGTGGATATGCGTGCGCACCTCCTGCATCCTGCTCCCTGCAGCCCCTTGCAGGCTGATACTCTGCCAGCCTGCAAGGGGAAACCTGTTATATCTTGCATTTTTCTGTGGTGAATGGAAAACCTGGATACTGTACAGTACTGTAAATCTGAGACAGAAGCTGTCCCAGAGTCATGTAGCCCAGGATCAGGACTCAATGGTCCTATTTCAGGATTGTCCTCCCCAGTTAGGGACAGGTGGCCATCCTAAACATGCTTCCTCCTCCTCATTGAGGCTGGATCAGGGCTGGGCACCACCATTCCTCACCACAAGGCCAGGCTGGGGCCAGACCAAGCCCCTTGCCACTGTTGCTGGATCAGGTTTAGGCTGCTGCCCCCCCCGGTCTCTTCTGGGCAGCTGGATGGGGCCCTGACAGGTCAGGCCCACGGAGGGATCAGCCACTGCCATCTAGCCTGGTGGCCAAAAGGTCATTGGTATAAGTCAGTTGATCATCTTGTATTCTTGCAGTGTTTTTCCGGGTTTTGAGAGCTTTTGGGGTAAGAGTAAAAGATGACTTTCCTCCTTTGCTGCAGTTTCTTCAGCCTAGTGTTCAGCAGAGATCCATTTTGTCAAGTTAATTCCTAGGTCAAACTGACTCATCCTCTGTGAACTCTGGTGTCAATAATTTATGGTCTTGACTAATTTAATTGGAAATGCACGTTTTATATGATGCTCTTAGAAGGCCTGATTTGGAAGAGTGCAAATCATAGAGAATAGAAGCAGGAGTAATAAAAAAGGTATATAGAATGGAAGATCAGTTGCCGTTGTCTACATCTGAAACTATTGGCTGCTTGGCTACCAAGATTGCTGTTTTGGCCTGATGGGTGGGCTCTTATCTTTCTCTTCTTTTTAGAGAAAAGGGCACATGGACTGGTTGTGGAGGGCCCTAGCAACTTTGAATGTTCTCTAGTACCAAAGTACACTGTATGTAGTTTATAATTTAAGTTGGATGTCACAAATGTAAATTGTTACAGTTTTTAATCAGTCTATCCTGAGCATTAGGACAGGAAATGGCAGCTTGAGTACAAAAAAATCAGTGCCTTTCTTTCCCTTTTCAGTTTGTTTCATCGTCCATGCAGACCAATATGCCTTCTTAAAGTTTTGACTGTGATCCGGGTGATCAGAATGGTAGAGTTTAACTATAATTTACTTTGACCTTGTGATTTATAACCCAAAAATGGGTCACAAGAAAATTTCAAAGGATTGTGAGCTGCAGGTTGAGAAACACTGATTCTAGGAAAGCGCCGAGACTGCGGCAGGGCAGAGTGGCAGGGGGCAGGGGCAGGGGAGAGCTGCAAGGCTGGGCAGGGTGCTCGCAGGGGCTGGGTGGCCCAGAGCCGCTGCTTGGGGGGCAGAAATGGGCTGTGACCAGGCTGCTGCTTGGTGCTGCAGCACCAGCCCAGGGTGTGGGTTGCGACAGGCCTCCCCTGCTTCTCCCTCCAGCTTGCTCCACTGCCTGCATGAGCTGGAGCTACCACAGCCACTACATGCCAGCCCAAGTCGGACAGGGGCAGCTGGGGGCCCCTCTGGCAGGGCTGGGGGGCGTAGGAGGCTGTGGGTTGGGACTGAGGGGCGGCAGGGCTAGGGGTGAGGCAGGGGTTCATGTTGGGAGTGAGAAGCTCTAGCGGGGTGGGGGAAGGTGAGGGCTGGGGTGGGGAGTGAGGGATACCAGCAGGGACCAGGGACTGTGGGTTGTGCGCTGGCAGGGTCGGGACAGGCCATGAATCTTTGCAAATGTATCCTGGTAGGAAAAAGGTTGAAAACCACTGATTTATAACACCTCCAGCAGCTGCAGAGGTGACCAAAACCAGGTGTTAAAGTACAAAACTGGGAGATCTCATTTTTATTTGTAGACCTGCATTTGAACTTGTTTTGTTTTATATGGACTTGTAGGCTAGGTACAGACATTATACCTATCTCCCTTTAAGCAGGCAGAAAGTGCTTTAAAGCCATAATTGAACAGATATTCACAGATCTTAGAGCACTTTAAAATGGTGGATCGCGTTCTAAGTTAAAACCCACGATGGATGAAGTATTAGATTAAAACGTTTTTTTTCAGAGTGCTTTATTGAATGTCTGTGCCAGATTTCATCAAGGGTTATGTTAGAGCATGATCCCCACCATCTCAGGTGGTATTGCACAGGGCTGTGCTCTAGTTCTGGGGAGAGCTCCTCTGTGGTGATGTTTGGTCCTCAGAGTTGCAAATCTCAAGAAAAATGCACTCTATGCCTAGGCATGAGCTGACACATGGCGCAGAAAACTTTGAAGGAAGCGGGAGTGCAAAACTCTAGAACTCTTCGTTCAGAGGTGATACCTTTTATTAGACCAACTAAGAAATGGCAAAATAATTATCTTTTTCTGCAAGCTTTTGGGCAAACACATCCTTCCTCAGGCTTAGGGAAAATTAAAGATGGTAAAAAGTCTCCGTAGGTAGAAAATAAACGTCATTTTTACAGGGAGGAAGCTGAAGGTGGAAGTCTGTTCCTCTGGGTCCATGAGTGTCTGTGTGAGTTGCTCCTTGATGTGCAGATAAGGCAGGATTCCTTCTCTGGTGGTGTCAGATAGCAGAAAGGCAGGGGAGGTGTAGAAATCTTTCTTGTTCAGCAGTGAAGTTACACTAGACCTCAGTTATATGGCTTACTAGAAAAGTCAGCTATGTACTTTTTGTTTGTTTGTTTTTAACAGATCCCTTTCTTGGTATTATACTATGGTTATTTCCAACTGTTAAACAACAGTGTTTTTGATAGTGGCTCTGGGTCATTTTGCTGTCTAGGACATTATCAGGGTGCAAGGAAAGATATATATTTGAATAAAATGTATCTAACAGCAGAGCAGAGCTCCCTGCTTTAGTACTGAGCCATACAGTGCAAGTAAAATGAGATGTTTCTGATTAAATAACACTGGTATATAGTATTGGCGAATAAAACCTGTGTGTTTGCATTACACATTCTGTCTTTTAAGTCTGCTTATTAGCTTTATATTTACATTGCACTCTGTTCTACTTTGAGTCACATTAATTATAAGGTGGTACATACAATCAGACTCTTTATGCAGGGGCTTTGCACAAGCAGAAAAATAGGAACCTTGAAAAAAATAGGAAACTGCTTCCAAAGTTTGCTGTGTCCAGAACTTTTTTTTTAATTTGCTGAGCATGTTAGTGAGACTAAAACATCAGTCTGAGAGCTGTCAGTCTGGCTTGAAGCCAGCATGTTGAACTCCATCATCTTTGCAGCTGGCCAAGTTTCACTACAGCATGTTGCCGATTTTACTTTATGATGCAGCAAGAGAGGTCTTAGTATTACAGAAATGGCTAGAAGGCTGAGTTTTAAATTTTTTTGTTAAAACAAAACAAAACACTTTGAGTGGGTAGTTCATTAAGCTGGTGGTACATTTGTGGAAAAGTGGATGATGAGCCCCCCTTCAGTAAAACACAATAATGCCCTCCCCAAACCCTAATATCCTCTTGGAAAGGATATTATTATTATTAACTGCTGCTAATCTAGAGAAAATTGCTCTAATGCCTCCCCTGTTGCAGAGATCACTTTGCGGCAATAGCAAAATGCTAAGACTACAACTTCAGTGAAAGACTGTAACGACAGATATAGACCATGACAATTACAGATGTGAAAGTTCTTTGACTTTTGCTCTGCCCCTCAGGCCAGCTGCAAAAGCCTGGGTGTCTCTGACTGGGGAGTCATGACCTTTACTGATCTAACTGAACTGTTCACACTGCACCTGCCTATGATTATGTATCATGCTAGTAAACAATGGGCCTTCTCACTCCTTTAAAAAGGTTTTCTCCAAAACACATCAGAGGAGATGGTGGTGGAGGAAGCAGCAAATTGCTTCATTTATTCAGATGGTTTAAAATATCTAGATGGAAATAACAATTGCATTCATTTGTTCAGTAATAACAAAAGCCTTGACCCGGGGTTGACCCAACATGCTTTTCTTTCCCTTGTTTCTGTATTCCACAGCCAAGGAAGAGAGCTGATCTGAAGCTCTGTCCTGTCTACAGGCTTGCAGGAAACAGTGACACTAGTTCCAGCCATTCTCCCCCGCTTTCCACTTATTGTTTCAGGATTTGTCAGAGAACATGCTGAGATGAGAGGCTGTATTTTTTTTGTCAGGTTGATGCTGAATGGAAGCAGTTGCTTTATTTAGAAGTGAGTAGGGAAGAAAAATGCTGGCTTAGGGTTAACACCCTCTTGGGGTTTACCTATAAATATGAAATGGTGTAAGAACATCAGACCCAAATGGAGCTTTCTTATTGGCTGCTGGTGATGTCATACGTGTGTCATTCTACCCAGTAAATGAACAGATCTGTTTTCCTTATTTGTATGTATAAATTCCATTTCATAAGAGGATGTTTCTGTGTGATTATTGCACTTCTCAGGTGGTGAAGCCATTTAGGCCTTTGTTTTGAGACTGGCAGTAACTTGCCTTTCATCTATAAATGTATGTGTGTCCTTTTTGTGTGTGTATGTGGGTTTTTTTTTAAAGTACGTAGATGCTAGTTATTGATGTCTCCAAGCATTAAATGCTAGTGTAATAAATTGCAGCTCTGAGCCTTTCAGTTGCACAAGGCCATCACCACAGGCTTTGAGAATGAGATTGTATGTTTGGAAAGGTAGGTGGGAAGGGCTTATTGGACTGAATAAAGAGCAGCTTTGCAGAAAGGGTCTAGTTTCATCTTCCCCTGCCTCCTAGATTCAGGGCAGAGCATGAGCTCTACAGTGATTTCCTACCCAGCACAGGCGAAGCACTACAGAATCTTGTGCCTTATAGCTGTTTTAATGTCACATAGTGTACATGTCTTCATCATGGATATGGCACCCTTGCACTGTTCCAGGTAGTGGGGAGTGCAGGTCCCCACACAAAAAGGAGATTTGCCACAAATGGAAAAATGTTAATTTTTCATTTTGAAGTGTTGGGTGTTGTTGTTTTTTTTCTCCCTGCCCCCCTCCCCCCCCCACTCCCCCGAGTCCTTCGACTTTCATTAACGCAAGAGTGTTGTTGTTATTACTGGAAATGGAGAAATACTTTGTATAGAAAAAAAGATTTATTTTAAAAAGCTGTAGAATTATCATTATGAGTAAAGAATTGTAGAATATGGGGGCTAGAACACTTTCTTTTTTTCCCCATTTTTAATAACAAACATACATTCATAGTTATCACCTGACTATAGATTTCTATTGATCTTTCACTCTGTAGTCCCTTGCTTGGTTCCAGGGAGCTGCCAGGCCACTTCTATCCCTTTTACATGACTGTTCAAGAATATGTAAAATGTTATCATTTTACAGATTGCTTATTGGGATTAGCAAAATTCCAAGCAAGCAGGTGGTCTGACATCTTTAGAAACATTGAATGTATTGTTAGGTCTTATCAGCCCAGGCATCGCTCAGTTTCAAGTGGCTGATTCTGTGGACTACAGGCCGTTTGCTGGGTCAAAAGAAAAAAGATTAATGCTTGTCATTACAAAATATAATGGGTTCATAGGAGATATTCTGTGTTTCAGGTTAGATCCACCCCTCTGACAGGCTGTAATTATATGTGAGGTGAAACCAGAACTGATCTAAACATGCATAAGAATTTCAGACACAGCTTTTTGCAGGTGGTGACTTGGACAAGGTTAGCAACCTAAATCAATATTATTGCTTATTCAGTCTGTGAGGAAAGGCACTGCTCTGCTGCCCTCTCTGCCTCCTTTTTCCTTTCTACTCCTCCTCCTGCTTGATCTTGTGAAAGCTGTTTCAGACTGAGCAAGAAAGGCTATCACTCACTAACAGGATACTTAATCCCACGCAGGTGCAGTTTGAGTAACTACACAGGGCCTCAAGGTCATGTTGGCTGCAAAGTCGATTGGACCCAAGCGTTTGCAGATGGTCTGAGTAGGAGGAGTAAGATTCCATAAAGTTTCTCATCTGTAGCTTCCATGCTCTTCTCTCCCATCTCCTCCCTCTCCCCCCTTCTCTTTAGGTTCTCTCGCAGGGGTCTAACACAGTACTACAGCGGTTCTGGAAGCAGAAGTAAATATCACTTTGAAACCAAGCACTTAAGAATTGTTTATATTTTTCATAGAAAAATGTAGTTGATTAAAAGCAAGCAGAAGACAGGTAGGCACATATTCTTTCATTGATGTTGGTGGTCTAAGTTTAAAGCCAGTTCTTATATTTGCTTCCTCCCTCTATGCTCTGTGATTTTAAGACATAAAAAAACACACACAAAAGCAGGATGTTGCCATTAGCTGTTTCTCTGCTCCAAATACAGCATTTATACTTCTTAAGTGTAGAGTCTGCCAGACCTCTTTACCTCATTCCAGTCCCAGTCCCATTGCTAAGCTCAAATATTGGCTCTTTGAAATGTTATTTTTATTAATTTTCTTATACTAAAGACAGTGTTTCCCCTCTGGAATTAGTTTGCCAAAGATTCCAGTGACTCTTAAGCTGCCATGTTTCTTTTTTTCTTAGGAATGTAAGGGGTGAAATCTTTGTCAGTAATATATTTTGAAAGAGCAGATTTAGGACAAAGATAAATGATGAAGGATCATTATGAGAGATGGCTGACCAGTGAATAAAGAATCCTAGCATCCTTTTTAGTTCCAACTTAATATTTTTTATCAAGAAAACTACATTGGTTTTTGGGGCAGAAAATGTCTAACCTCAGAATTGCTGGTAAGAACTGCTTTTTCCCTTGTGGGCTTGGAGGCTGGAAGCATGGAATTCCACAAATATATTCTGAACATGAGCACAGCACTATATTTAGGATCCGGCACTTTGTGGTAGAAGACTACGTATGGCATATGAGCGCCCACTTATGAACTAAGAATACACATTGCAGCCCAGTTTGTCTTTGACTGATGTCATGCTTAAGAGTGCAGTGCTAAAACATAGCTTGAATTCCTGTTTTTGGATTCTCTCTACAGTAAAAAAAAATAAAAAATAATCCCAGATTTTGATTAATCTTGTTACCTGAACCTGGTCAGCTGCTGCCAGCATATGAGAATATAGGAACAATTTAAAAGTTTTCTCCATAATGCATAGGATTTGTTTAAAAAAAATTCTTAAACCAAGCCACCTTTACAGATGACAACTAGGCTCTTGCTTAAACCTTGCTTAAAAAAGAAGTAAAAATTAACTGGACTGTGGTTGTAAAATACATCCATTACTGTAGGGACTTCTTTTGCTTGGCAATTTTCTTCTGCCATATGAAGAACACAAGAGGAGTATAAATAAAAGCAATCATGATTTTTTTTGTTTTGTCGTGTTTTTAAAAGGAAAAATAAGCCAGCATTTTCCACTTCAACAAGGCTTTTGTTGACAATCTTGAGAACTGTCAAATTTAATGGAGAAATTTTAATTGCCCTATCAGCTAGGAAAGAAGTCACTTCGCAGCCTGAAATGTGAACGTGGAGAGTCGTCACATTCTTGGCTTTTCTGAATGGAAGTGCTTAAAATACAAAGTGGTTGGAGAGTAGCAGCTTCAGCCTCGCTTATGAGCAGGACACTATGTGCCATTCTTGAACTTCCTGTGTCTGTGCCCCAGCATATTACGGTACAGCAAGAGGAAATGCTCAGCTTTGTGAAATTCTTGTCATGTTCCGTCTTCCGTAGCCCTTCATAAGGCTGGAGTCCATTGATTACGGGTAGGTAGGGAAAAGGGTAGTAAACCTTCGGGCCAGATTGCTTACTAGGTTTTGGTCTCTCACACTTGTAACAGCCTTTACTAAAGTTAAAATACAGAATAAAGGAGGAGACAAAGGATTTTGCAGAGATCAGGGCACTGAACAAGGACTTGGGTCTGAGACCCATGTTAGATTCCCTGGTCTGTAACAGATGCCTGGTTTGACCTTGCTGGGTTTTGATTGTAGCCATGCTGGTCTAAGGACATAGGCAGGCAAGGTTCTGAGTAGATGTGATCTCTTTTATTAGACCAGCTGAGTAGTTAGAAAAAGTTCTTAGCAAGTTTTCAGGTGCAGTCACCTTTTTTTAGGCATAGATAGACTGTGTGCCTCAGTTCCCCATCTGTGTAATGGAATTAATCTGCCTTTCTTTACCTGGGTGTTGTGACAGAATCAGATACTACAGTAACTGGAGCAATACAAATACTTGAGAGAGAGAGAGAAAGATAGATAGGAGAGGCCAGGATACAAATTAATCTAATCAATTGTTGTGAAATTTTATACTGAATTTTTTTTAAAATTACATAATGAATATCTATTATGTACATTGATACATAATTTTAGATGTGCCACTGGAGACTGCTTTCTTATTATTTCAACTATCCTGAGGGGTTTTTCCCTTCAATAACTTAGAGAACAAGCTCTCCTTACAGAATATTTATAGGATACCAAGATTAGGTGTCTTAGTCTTATTTCACTTCCATGCTTCAAAGGAACCAGGTTTGGATTTAGAACAATGGAGTAATGGATTCCTAATTCCTCTCCACTTGAAAATGTTAGGTTTAAAAGAAGAGAAAATATTTTGTTTGTTGATGCTCTTCATTTTTTCAGTGCTGCAGCCAGCAGCGCTCTCCAGCATGTTTGCTCTTTAAGAGAAGGCTGTAAGCTAAATAACCAAGAGCTTTCGAAAATGAGGCCAGATTAAAGTGAGAGGATTGGGTTGTGTTTTTTTTTCCCACTCTGCTGAAAAATAATGTGCCTGCTCTTCAGATTGTCCATCCCAAAGACAAGAGCATGGTTATATGGCTTCTGGGTTTTTATGTAAGATCACTCGGTGACAAATGCTGGAAACTGGCCTTACAGTCTGCCAGTCAGCTGTCCTGTTTGTTTTTTATAACAATCCATCAACAGGCCAGAGGTAGTCATTATGCCATCAAGCATTTACACTGAGCCCAGCAGCCTAAATGAGCAGAAACAGTGTTTTAGAACTGTTTTTTTTTTTTTCCCTTCAGCAGTACCAAATTTTGTTCTAATATTAGCAGTACTCATGTCTGAAAGCATCTTACTAATGTAGTCAAGTAAAAACTTTGGAGAAGCTACCAAATACCAAAATGGAATAGATGAAAGTCTTAAAGATGGAAGATGGCAAAGAGGAAGGAAAATCATAGAATCGTAGAAGTCGGGTCGGAAGGGACCTTGTAGATCTTCAAGGTGTGGTTTCATTCATTAGTAAACCACATTGGTTTACAAAGATCCAGTGACAGTGATGCCCATGTTGCTAAACCATAGTTTTAAAAACACCTCCCCTCCAGTCCATTTTGTACCACTGTGTGCTGTGTTTTTAGTTACCATAGAGCAGTCTATATGCTTGAATTGTGTGTATGCTGGTGTTGATGGTGGTATTACCTGAGGTGTTTGTAAATGCAAGAGAAAGGAAGGTGTTTGCTCTGTGGAATACAATATGCTGGAATATGACAGATTTTTTTTTCAACCATAATATTTTGGGGATGTGATAGTATATCACAGAGAGAATTAATTAGGTAGGAGTTTTTCCTAACACCTGGAGCTCATGCTGTTGCTACTTCTGCTGTTGGCTAGCTGTTGTTTTTCATAAATCACCCTGTCAGGAAAAAAAATTAAATCAAGTGAAACTATGGAAAAAAAGAAGTCATGGCTAGGGAGGAGGAAATCTACATCTAAATATTTAACTACCACCCAACAAGTTCAGAATCCTCAAGAATTTCCATTTTCCTTGGCTTGTTTCCTTGGCTGTTAGCTTGGAAAAGAAACTTGCCTAGATGATTATATTTAAAAAAAATAATTTCATTTTATTTTCTGGATATTGAAAAAAGTAATAAAGGAACTAAACCGGAAATGTGTCCTGTCATGTGGCTTATGGTTCCATCTCTGGCCTTAATACAGGCCTTTCATCCACCCCAGGGACCTACTCTAATGCATACAAATGAGGCCTTTCAAGACCAGTCTTTGATAGGGTTATTTTCTCTCAATTTCATTTTAATCATGCCAACTCTCATTTGACATTTGGTTTGCACAAGTAACTTTACAAGTTCTGTGGAGCTATTGTTTCTAGCACAGTTATTAAACAATGACGGAGGATTGGAAAGGGAGGAAGGAATCATACCTCCCACACAAACAGATGCCTCTTTCAGTCTATGTGCAATAATACTGCATTACCATTTCACATACTTTTTCCAACTGACATAGACCACACAGTTTCTGAGAACAACTCCAAAGTCCTGTGGGTCCTCTTCTGTAGCCCGTAATGAGTAGCATTAACAAGTAGTGTCAGTATGTTGAACAATGGTGGAACCAGGGCCTAAGAAAGGAATGAAATGAAGCTTGTGTTGCCGTGCTCTGTTTTAATTTTTTCAGCAGTTGTTATTTACAAACTCATGCATTAGTGTTTATAGTGTAAGTGTCTTTAAGAAAACCTTTTGATTAAACTTGACTGGTTCATCTTGTTCTTAAATTCCTTTTGAAGAAGATAAAAATAGATCTCAAGGACCACCATGTCTTTCCCAGGGGAATTCTGTATTTTCACTTCAAGGCTTGCATTGACAGAGTCCATTCTTAAGCAACAAAACCAAATTAAGAAACAGCCCAGATATCTTCCCAGTATTTCAGGATAGTTGGTTGGAAAGTCATTTCTTCTGAAATGTAGGCAGAAAGATTTTGTTTGACATTTCTTGCAAGTATCTTGAGTTTCCAGGTGCACTGTATGTACCTGGGAGAATATAAGCATGAATTCACTAACTTCTTTACTGAGTGAACCAAGATGATTTTTTGCTTGTATATAGAAAATGCACCTGAATTGCTTTAAGAGTGGAGCGTGAGCCCTTGTTTTTTAATTTTGTTATGCATGAAAGAAAGGAGGAATGCTGTTAGGATAAACATCTGGTTTTAGCAAATCATTTGTGTAAGTGGTAGGAGATGGTCATCTACTGAAAATACATTATGCTCCTGTGTTTATCAATCAGTTATGTATATCTTCTGTGTTGGCTGAGTTGGGTAGCATTGTTCTTCTACACCGCATGGGATGAATTAAGAAAAGAGTGTCTTGTGTTTCACCTTCAAATCCCTCTTCAGGGATTATACGAACAGGTCATATACGAACTGAGTCAGAAAAACTAATTCCACTTGTACCAGTCTACATGGAGGGCTGATTCCTTTCAGACTCTGCTTTGGCTTGAACTGCAGCATTTTGTCAAACTGTAAAATTCCTTCATGTTGGTGCAGAACAGAGCTCCTCTCCCCATATGGTGTCTGATTACAGGATATTTTATGAAGTCACTTTAGAAGAAAAAGGTACCAAAGGGATGGTTAGCTCCACAAATTCTTTTGATCAAGGCCAGGATTTATCTAAATCCTGGGCTTTAGAGGTCATGAAATGGAGGCAGTGGCACTTCACTGATCTTTTGTCTTGGAAGCTTATGTTTTCGACTAGTATTATTCACCCAAAAAACCCCAACCTACTTCATTCCTACCTGTAATCATCAAAATTGTACATCTGTTTCAGCAATTGTAGTCTGGCAACTTTTGTAAGATTTTAAGACAGATTCCTCCCCCTTTTCTAGGCTCCCAGGAATAGCACCACAATGTTTATTCAGGGTTGATTTGAAATTTACAGCAGTCTTTCTACTTATCTCCTAATCTTGGGTGTGATGCTCTCACAGGTCTTTAGTGAGATGCTTTAAGAGCTAATTTACCATAACATTTTTATTTTTCCTTTTTCCAGTGGAAGTTGTTTTTTTTTTTTTAAATTTATTTGTGAAGGCTGCTGTCGTGCCTTTAGGGAACTGTAGTAAGAAACGGTTCTAATTTCTAAATCCTGGCCAGACTAGACCTTTCAGAATGCATCTTAATCTTTCTTCTTGAGAGGGGCAGTAGTCCACTACAGGTGATATAATCAAGCTGTGGGGAATGGCCTGCAGCTCTGAAGAGGCAATAGGACAACATTTCAAAGAAACCTATTTTATTTTTTTTATGCACGATACTGGGTTTTTGGTTTTTTTTTTTTTTTTTTTTTTTTTTTTTTTTTAGTTTTATTTTAGAAGAAGTGAAAGAAATTCACAAAAATGGATACTTCTCAAGAAAAGCATTGCTTAGTCAAATACACAATTTTACATCAAAAGTGGCATTGTTTTTTACCATTTCTCTTAGTATAACCTGTTTTATCCTATATATTTTTATTAATGTTTGGGAGGAATTCTTTTTATCACATGATTTCTCTATGCTGTGCAATCATTGCTAACCTTTTTAAAAAAAGACTTTCTCCTTGTTTTTCCTGGTCTGTCTAAAATTCTGAAGACTGCAGTAGCCAAAGTATGATTGGAGGAATTGTCAAATTTTCCATGATGTGTACATGGCAATTGGCAGATAGCTTAGAGAATTCTCCCTTGCATACTGTATTAGGCTATTAAATTATTTTTCCGTGTTGCAATTATGATTGTGTCCTAGTTCAAACGCATAGCAAAGAGGTAGTCTCTGCTGCTAAGAAACACTTCTTAGTCCTGATTCTTGATTTGGTTGGTCCAGCAGACCAGTCATTTTGGTAGTAAAATTAATTTAGCGTTCACTGGCTACATTTTTTGTATTTTTGTACTAAAAGCTATTTCTTACTCGTCCTACTGAAAATTCCCTAGATTATATTATATATATATATATATATATATATTTTTTTAAAGTAACTTTTATTTCACAGTTTTTTTCTGTTGGCTTATTTATTGCTTATCAGGGAGTTTGCACTAAGACAGTGGTTCCCAAACTCTGACAGGTTGTGCACCACCAATTTAAAATGATACAACCTTAAGTACCAGCAGCAAATTTTTGTCATATAAAGTAATCATAATAAATCTGTTAACATGTACCACTGACAGGTTGTCTACATACTGCTGGTGATACCCATACCACAGATTGGGAACTGCTGCACTAAAAATTAGTATGGAAAAGGCCCTTGATGGGTCATGTGTAGCTAAGCAGTATTCCTTTGTTTTAAGCTTTCAGCTCTGTAAGGGAAGAAAAATTAAAGTCCTTGCTTGTTTTGACGTACTGAAAAAATTATGAAAATACTTCTATTAATGTTTGACTTTTAATCATAGACTTTTCTTTCTCTCAAAATGGCCTTGCCTTAGCTGGGAGAAGAGCTTTTACACAAGGACATTTCCCATGCGATAAGGTACCCAAGGTATGTTGTATGAATGGAGGGATATGTCTGTGCTCTGATTTGTAAATATTTTCTCACTAATGAATGAGCAAATAATGCCCATCGTGTGAATCGTATCCTCCCACAGCGATATCTCAAAAACAGCATTGTGGGGTGAGAAGGGGAACGAAAGGGTGGGGGAAGGACTCAGAGTAGCTTCTGCTAGACTTTTCCTGGGATCTCCTTGTGGGTGTCTGTGGCTCACTTTCAGAACTTCTGGATTTGGAGAGATTTGTAGGTGGCCAGGATAATCTGTTACCAGCTCCCTGATACTACAGCTCCTTTGGGGTCATGTCATTTTTCCAAGGGATACCCAACTGAAGGCTGCTACTAGCATCTGCCCCTTCTTTGAGCAGAATTTTTAAGTAGAAGGAAGCAATGGGAAAACAGATGGAGGCTTTTCTGTCTGGCCACAAGTTCTTGACCACATGCAGGGCTGCTAGGGAGACCTTGCTTATCCAGCAGCTTATATTGTATGGGTGAAACCCACATGTGGGAGGTCTTCTGTTTTTTTTTTAAGTACCTTTGTAAACTAATAGAAAATCTGGATGCACTCTGAATTTCCTATTCAGGGTAGGGCTGGGAGGCTAGGAACTTTGCAGTGCAACAAGGCACAGATGTGGAGAAAGTATTTTATTCTCTTTTAATTGCATTATAGTAGAAACTAAGGGCCCCAGTTGGAACTGTACCCTAATTTTCTTGGATGTTGTACAGGTACATAGAAAAAGATAGCTCCCTTTCCCAAAACACTTACAGCTTCCCTTAAGATGAAACATGACCAGTGGAAGTAGCTAACAGATGGAGAGAGGTGGGATGGTATCAGTAAAGGGAAAGGGTTGTTGCAGCACTAATTAAATGCATAGCTTTCTGAGCATTTCAAAAGCTATAAATATGTAGCAGCCCTGTATTTGCATCCGTGTGATGCTCATGGGCTCCAAAGGTTGGTTCATGTGGGGAAGAAGAATAGTGACCAAAAGATAATTTTTGGTGCTTACAGTAATTAATCTGGCAAAATTACGCAAAAGGCAAGTCTCCATATATGAAAGTATAACAACAACTTCTCTAGTCATAAGTTGCAGATAAAATAATCATGTTTTATTTATTGCAGAAGTCAGTTCCATAGGCAGAAGATGGCAGACTGTCTTTCTACACAGTATTTCTGGTAGTCTGTATCAGCAGGAAGGAAATGAAAAGCTTTATTCATTATGGACCTGATTCAAAGCTCAGAAAGGCCTATGTGGTAGAGGCCTTTCCATTGACTTTAGTAAGATTTGGATTGTGCCCTAAATGAAGGTGTCTCCAAAAAGTAGCAAAGAAACAATCAAACTGAGAAGCCAACTTCACTGATGGTTGATTTAAACTAACCAGGTGGGGTGCCAAGAACAGTGTAGCTGTGGCAGAATAGGGAACATGCGGGCTGCAAAAAAAAAAAAAAAAATCCAAAAAGTGGGTAAATGGTTCTTTGTCCATGCAGACTTCTGTGTTGTCCTGGCTACACTGGTCTATCTGTGTTTTTTCTGAATTGTCCTGCCTCTGCTGCCCAGCCGTTTCCTGGTCTCATCTTTCAGACCTATCTTCATTTCTTTTTCTATACTTATAATTCTTCCATTTCTCTGTCAGTGTTTTAGCTTTGCTTTTCAGTAAGATATATTTTGCAAGAAAAATAAAGTAGAGTTCCACTTCACTTAGTATAGTATGAGGCCTTCAACTTTTCAAAGTAAAATGGCAGGCAAATACCGCACCCAGTGGAATTGTGGCCAGTGGAGGGTCATCAGATTTGTTTTATCTTTCTTTTTCCACTGCCCACTTCATACCTTGCAGGATCAGCATAAATAAATGCTTTTTTCATGGTACCCTCTAAGGAGAGCTACTGAGCATCAGACCATTAAAGCTGTACTGTTCTTTCCAATAAATTGTTTGCAAATCCGATCAGTTTTGCTCTTGCTTAGAGCACATGGGACAGCAGTGAAAGTGGCAATGATATTGTAAACCTCTTTTGTAGCTACCTCAGCAGCAGCAGCTTAGGTTCTGGTTGTCCGAATAGCTGTGTCCTCACTGATAGAAAAATAGTGTTTTTACAACAGGATAACTAATGATCATTAATAACAGCATAGCAGAGACATAGGAGTTAAGTTTTACAGTGAGGTAAACTATGTGCAGTTAACCATAAATGATTGGTAGAGTACTGTGCTGACTTGCCTACTTATCTTGGGGTTAAACATGGACTTTGCCATGCCTGCATTTAGTTTTTTTTTCAGTTAGATAACTAAAAATGATTGCAGAGAATATTTTGCTTCAAGCTTGATTATTTCACTTTGACTTTCAGAATTTCATATTAAAATATAATAAAAAGCCCAAATGTTTTGACTTTTATGATGCAGCTCAGTTTTTAATTTTGCTAACGATATATTTTTTAATGATGTTTGCTGGCTGAGATGTCTATGGGACCAGGCAGAATTCATGGGGAGAATACCAATTTTTGCAGTTTTTCATTATATCAGCTTACATCACTGTGAAACAATAAATGTATTGAGTGCATTTCCCAGTGGTAGATCAGGGCCTCAGACCACAATGGGGAGGGATCTCACCTCCATCCATTTCTGTCACCAGCACCCCAGGCTGAACTGCTTCTCTCACCATCCAGTGCAACCTACATCTGACTGAGTAGCAGGAGGCCTGATGAAGTCACATGCGCATCACAGGAAAAGAAAGGTACTTAAATAAACAAAATAAAGAATCTAACAAGATAGATGTGTTTTTAGATGTGAGACTGTGCTAAGTTTTGTCAAGTTCATAGTTTCTGTGACCTCTTTGATTGCTGTGACAAAATTGTAGCCTTCAATAAATGCCATGTGAACTCAAAATGATAACATCCAAACAAGGATATTCAGACTTTTTTGGGTCAAATTTAAGTGAAATTGGAATGCTGGAAAAGAACTGTTCAGGTTCTTGCACTCTGTGTGCAACTAAGCAACACCTGTACAATGATAGACCTTTCAGAAGGTCTATCAGTGGATGCAAGTTCAGGCAGGGGTTAGATTTTTTTTTTTTTTT
>NW_017728886.1:160222268-160256763 GCF_001723895.1 Crocodylus porosus
GTCTGTGCCCTTTCAGATGGCTGTGTCAGAGTCATTTCAGTGCCACAGTGCTGCTTCCTTTTTTTTTTTTTTTTAACATAAAAAGTGATAGAGTAGTACAATTAAGGACTGTTAACTTGTTTCACTGAGCAAGGCTGTGAGAATTAGTGTGCTCTTTTGACACAATCACACAGCAGACTGCTCTACATGTGGAAATGGTGTTAAATGTCAAAGTAAAAGCCAGTGATTTTTACTTTTTTTATCACTCACCGGCAACTATTCAGATGCAGTCTATGTAATTATACCCAAAGGAGAGAGATCCCTATTTGTCACAAAGGCATCTTTAGTGCTATGAGTGGATGCTAATAGCACATAAGGGAAGAGAGTGTATGGTGTTTTATTAAGGTTCATTTGATCAGCTTTAAGTAATGACTTTAATGATTCACCAGTATTTATCAGGAACTGGATTGTTTTGTAATGTTCTAACTTATATCATCATTCTTAATATCTAGTTCTGAGGTCACGAAATGGGAGGAGTTGGTGCCTTGCAAATGACTGATGGGTTTAAAAGACTCTTCTTGGGTTTAAAAGATGCTTTTTTGAGGCTTCATTTCAGCTTTCGTTGATTTTTTTTTTTTTCTTGCTGCAAGCCAAAGTAGAAGTGCTAAAAGGATCTGACTAAAAAGGAACTAATGTTTAAAATATTCGTAGTACATAATATGGGGTTGATGAGATGTTAATGAAGAAAAATATTAGTGGATATCCTCTGGTAGAAAGCTCATTGAGTATCATAAAAAGAAATACATCAATCAAGCCCCTTGTAGCTACTGTTTTGACCGCGGTTTCTGGTGCCGCAGTTACTGCAGGCTCTATGGGTGCCTTCACAGGTGCTCCAGGGCAGGGGCGACATTTTAATTAGAGTGGCTCCTGAGAGCTGCTCTATTGAAAGCTCCCACAGCATCTCATGTATTCATCATCCCGCACTTCAAAATGGCAGCAGGGGCGCTTTAACTAAAGCTCGTTCAATGGCTTTAGTTAAAGTGCCTCTGCTGCTATTTTGAAGTGCTGGGACACTGAATACATGTGATGCAGAGGCTGCTGGAGCATGCTAATTAGCATGCTTCAGCAGACTATTGATTGAGTCTGTGCTGATGTGTGCTAATTGGCACACACCACAGCAGGCATCTGGCACATGTATAGGTACACTATGACTAATGCAGACTGTCAAAAAGCCTGAGACTGAATCAATTCAATCTTTTCAGGTTAGTCTAAGCTGTGTAGATTGAACTGATAAGCAAGTGGCCAGATGTTCACTTTTGATTCTAGATATGCAGCCACATGTCTGCAGTGGCTCAGCCCAGGAGCTGGTGGGGGATAGGGGTGCTAGAGCACACCTTGCTGCTCAGCTGGAGCAGATATCTTGGGCCTAGACGAGCCCACCCACCCTGTGAGGGGGAATTAGTGGGGGAGGTACAAAGCATCCTGGGATGCTGGGGGACTATGAGTTGATTTGCATCTAGAGGGGATCTGGGATAGGTTCAGTAAACCCACTTAACCTAAATCAGTTAAGGCTGATACTGCATCCTTCCAGGTTTATCTTAAACCAGTTTCGGCCATTTTGAAAGTGGTTTATGTGCACTGAACTTCTGTTGTTTTACAGATTTGAACTGGCTTCTGATCACTTACACCAGTTTGTGTAATTTCTGTCTCTAGCCCAGCGTTTGCCAACCTTTGTCACTGCAACACACATGCGTGGCCTCCCCTACCCCACGGCACACTGGCCGAATGAGGGGGTGGTGAATGGCTGAACGCCACAGAGCGGTGGGGAAGGAGGGGAGGAATTGGGTGGTGAGTGGCTGAATGCTGCAGACTTGTGGGGGGGGGGTGAAGTGGGTGGCACGATGTTTGAATTGCTGGCTGGAGCCATGCCCCCCTCCATCTGTTTGGCTGCCCGCAGCAGCAGCAGGTGGGGGGAGTAGCTCCACCCAGGCAAGAGATGTGGTTCCAGCTCCAAATGCCACCACACACCTGGATGTGCCATTGTGCCATGCTACACCAATTGGGAAATGCTGCCTTAGCCCATGTCTTTGTCTGCCTTCTTGTTGAATCTGATTTTGAATTCCTGATTCCCAAGTCTGTTCTGTTGTTTCCTTGCCATGGATTCATTCCATTCCTTTACATTCTTCAGGTGCTTAAAGACTGAGCCTGTGACTGAGCCTGTGTTTGTCAGCTGAAGGTTTAGACAAGTCAGATGTAAAATAAGAATAAAGTCTTTGTCTAGATTTTTATCTTAACCCAGCAGAGAGATATGGTAAGAGAGGAGGCTTATGCTGGGTGGTCTTGATGTTAGATGCTGCAGTGAGCACACGTTCACATTGGATAGCAACCTGAGGAGAGAAAAGAAATCCTAAGATTCTGAAATGAATGTCAGTTTAGCCAGGTGAGAGGCCCATTACTGTTTGAAAAGTCCCCCAGTAAACCTTTTTGGGGATTGTTTATTTTAAAATCAGAAGTAGATAACAGTAATGAAGTCTGGAATACCTTATTCAGTGAGTAAAAGTCCGATTTATGCATTAGTAAAGGCCTGATGGAAGTAAAGCCTCATCACTCTTTATACTCTGCCATGTATTTATTTGGTTTTCACAATCCAGGTGTGTAGTGGGACATGGAGACCCGGAGCATTCCAGTGACATGGAACAGTTTATAAAGAAGTGCATTAATGGAGCTGTGACTGAAGTGATTTCATAGTTTACTTTTAGGTGCTACAGATCTGAGCTCACTAATGGAAGGAAGGGGCAGGAGGGGAAGGTTTGCTAGGAGGGAGGTTAAGCTGAGGTTATCTGCACCTTTCCTCATGCTTAGAAGAGTTAACAGAAAAATTCACTAAACTCTGTAAACACACACAAACCTAGCCCTAAAAACACATGGAGATCTCTGAGGCTTTAACATCAGCTGAATCCTGAAGAAGCGTACCCCACTTTTTTTCAGCGCATATTGGAAGGCTAGTAAATATTATTTCTATTTCCAGCTGATGGAGTGGAAATAGGAATTACATTTTCTCTTTTCTTACTAGTTGTAAACTTTATTATAATATTATCCTGTCTTTCCAGCTCTCACCTACCACAAACTTTATAATTGGGCCAATTCTGGCACTCCTTGCCCCAGGCAGAACTCTTATTGAAGTCTCTTGGAATTTTGCCTAAGGACTTAGTGATGACTGCAGGATTTGGCTCATTTACTTCGAAAGGCAGCAGTGTTTAAATAGAAGTTTCAGCAGTAGCTTGATTTGGCAAAAGTAACTTTAGCAGTGTCTCTAGTTTCATGGAGATGGAGGATTTTCAAATAGGAGTGGTTTGAGATTTGCATGTCAAACAGTGTCCTGAGAGGAGATTTAAAATGCATTTTGGAGTCCTCTGCTAGCTCCACACTTTTTGATGATCTCTTATTTTAGGACAAAATCTGGAAGAGGTACATTTCTTCTCCACTCCTTCATACTTAACCTACAAGCTTCAGACAACAAGATGAGCCATTATTCTTTTGAAAGGAAAAGTTATGACAGCTAGGTTGTTAATCGGGGAGAACTGGTTATGTGCAAGTGGCATGAGAGAAGTAGCTGATTCTGTCTTTGCGGCATTAACAAAATATTACAGGAATAAAAAAGTTGCTTAAAAATAAAACATTACTTGATTAGGCATCGATTAAACAGGATCAAAGTGAAATCTGCTCTTGAAATGTATTTGCATAATGTTGTAGATGTGACCCCAGGCTTCAACACAGACTAGTGCCATGCTTTCAACAAACTGTCCTCTCTCTGCAGGGAGGTGTACTCTCTAGATCAATGGTTTTCAGCCTTTTTAGGCTTAAGACACTCCTTTTAAGACTTCTGGCAGCAGCACTCTATAAATTTTGTGAATTGTGTGGCATCCTATTTCAAGCACTACTATATTTCTTCATGTACAACACATACCTTTCACTTTCCAAATTGGGGTGAATGTATTAAGTGGGGAAGCTGTTTTCTTCACTGAAAAAGAAGCATGTCTGGAACATTGCATGTGCCATGCGGCTGTCAAGATGGCCCCTTGTGTCTGCTTAGCAAGTTAACAAAGTGGAGTCCTATGTTGATGCTCTCACAGCTGTAGTGATTGTCTGAGCACTGCAGCTTAGGCCTGAAGCAGCAAGTGGGCTGCTAGTAGTATCTTGATGAGGTTTGTGATGTGGAAACAACACTACATTTACATGAACTTATATAAAGAACTACTTACAGGAGTGGTGTAAAAAATACAGGCCACAGGCTGGATACAACTCAGGGAGCTCTGTCATCTGGCCTCTAATGCTTTCCTTGGGTCTCAGGAGTGACCCACAGGTAGCCTGCTGAGGGCATGCCAGATGGCTGTCCTTGGTGTCCACTCCAGCATGCATCCCGGAGTGGCCACTGTGCAGTACAGACCAGGAGCCACTGCAGGGCTGCAGCTGCCTCTGCTAAGCTCCTGTTCCATGACAGGCTGGATGCATGATCTGGGGTTCCCTTGCTCAGGCACTGAACCCTTGGTGCTGCGTGAGGCAGATGAAACCTCTGTCTGGCCCACAAGCCCTGTTGGGGCCCCAGTGGCAGGAGGGGGGGATGGTGTGAGCAGCGATGCAAGCAGTGCTGGCTGTTTTACCTCAGTGCACGTGGAGGAGGTGGGTAGGATGGGATGGGCTCGGTATGCATTGCCCAGGGTGCAGCACAGCCATGGGGCAGCTAAGCAGGACAGTACTGCACGTGACATTCACTGTAGCTGCTCCAAAACATAGGTGGGTTTGGACTGTGGGTCCAGTTTAGCCTCTGGGCTGGCCACACACCATATGACGTCCTTGCTTTACAGTAAAGAAGTAACTGTCTTGTTACCACCCTTGCAAGGGTCTGAGGCCTCTCCTTGTATGACATAGGTTTCTGACAGATGTTAAATTTAAAGGTGCAATAGGATATGATGCACCATCCCAATAATCACACCTCCTGCTATGCTGCATGTGCATCATGATCCTGGGCTCCCCCTGCACTGCTGAAGAAGAGCAAGCTTTGTTCACTCATGCTCCTGTGGCTGGGAGTCTTGATCAGAGGATTGGGGTTCCCAGTTGAAGGAGCACAGGGGATCCCTTGATTCCTGTATGCTCCCGCAGTTGGTAGTCCCAGTCAGCTGATTAGGGCTCCCAGGTTGGGGAGTACATTGGACTAAGGACAGAAATGACACACAAACCAGTATAAGTGATTGGAAACTGGTTCAAATCTGTAACACAACAGAAGTTCAGTGCACATAAGTCACTTTCAAAATGGCTGAAACCAGTTTAAGAGTTTAACTTCTGTTCCAGTTCCCCTCTAGATTCAAGTTAACTCAGTTCCCCAGTATCCCAGGATGCTTTGTACCTGCCCCACACACCACACCCGCTAGCAGGGTAGGCAGGCTAGTTTTGGCCCAAGCTCTCTGCTCTAGCAGGACAGGGAGGCATGCTCTAATACACCTGACTTCTGGCCAGGGCTGCTGCAGGCATGTGGCTGCATTTTCGGAACCAAAAGTGAATGTCTGTTCACTTGCTTGTTGGTTCAGTTTTCTCAGCTTGGACTAACTTGTGAAGACTGAATCAATCAGGGCTTTCTGCCTATCTGTACTTAGCCTTGGATCTCTTGGCTCCCTTGTGTTTCTGTGGCTGGCAGTCCTTGCCCTTCAAGACTCCAGTGCCCTCCTGAGGCTGGGAGTGCTGGTTGTCTGATTAGGGTACTCAGCTGGGAAAGCACGTCAGAGCCCTTGGTTCCCATGGGGCCTGGCAGCTGGTAGCTTGGGTCCCATGCACTCCTGTGACTAGGCACCCTGGTCAGCTAATCATATGCATGTTCTGGGATACACATATTAATGATCCATGGATTGTCTTTATTTTGTTGTGGCGCATGTTGATTGTCGCAGTAGTAGAGATGAGTTGACAGGTCTTGCATTTATTTTTAAGGCAGGGCTGGTCCCATTAGATTCTGATGAGCCGGGCCATCTAAGGGCCAGGAGTGGGATGGGGGAGGGTACCAGGAGTATTTCTACCAAGGTTTGGTCCTTTTTTTGACTATAGGCTGTAATTGTTTACTGGTTCAGGTGTGGGATGACGGGTGATAACCAAGGGCATGCAGTCAGTGGGTATTTTCTTGTATTTTGGAGTAGGTTACTGCAAGGTATTTGGGTGACTTTTTCAAAGATATGGTCTATTTCTCTGCTGGTGCATCCTTGCTGGGTAAAAGCAGTTTGCGTTTTGGTGAGGTGGGTGCCGGGAGTTTTCTCCTCAGAGTAGTTGCAATGATTATGGCATTGTGTGCAAATAAATTGCAAACAAAACAAGGAAATATCAGTTTACTGTTACCTAATATCCAGATCCAGGTCCCTAAAAAGAAATGGATTCAAAATCCTTACAATTTATTGGAAGGAAAATACAACCCTGAAGCAAGGACTTTTATAGCATGCTGGCGATAATGATCAGCTTAACCATCAGATTTGATTAATGATGACAGAGGTGGATCTCGTTTGTGAATCTCCCTTGTTGGTTTTAAATCATTATTCATTTATAGGCTCTTAAAAATAATTTAAACTAAATATTATTAAAATGTAATCAGTTTCAAGAGACATTAGGGATCCAGTGAGGGAAAACGTCTGTCCGTACATACATCATAATTTTCTTTCCTCCTTTTCATTGGCATACTTGGAGGGAACCTACCTTAGATATACTGATGCTGAAAAGGTGTCGTGGTAAATAGGGTTATTCTTGCTCTGCAGGGCATGGTTTAGGCCAAGGGCCAGCAATGTTTTGGGCAGAGTGCCAAAAACATCCGCAATCTTAACTTGTAAGATGTTGGCGTGCCAGGGTCAGATGGCGGGAGAGTCACGAGGGGCCCAATCCTTGTTGTGGCCCCTTCCCCACTGTCTGCTGTGAGGCACACATGCTAAGCAAAATGCCTTTGTGTGCTGCACTGGCACCCATGCTGTGGTTTGCCTCCCCTGGACTAGGCTGATGTGATGTAATTTAGGATGGTAGGAGTGTTATGTTTAGGGTTAAATCAGAACTCTGAGTGTTCTGTCATCACAGTATGTGTGCGCCAAATTCAACTGGGGATTTTAGACTGTCAAAAAATGAAGAGAAAGTGATCCTACACACAACTATTGTGACAACACTCAGCTTACGTTTACCAATTGATTTTTGTGGCTAGGAGGATGGGAGATGATGATGCTGGGGGCCAAGAATAAAACTTGGTGAAAAGGCCACATCAGTGCATCTTGGCAAGCTAGTTCAGTGGCTTCTGTAATTATACTGGTGCCTTTTGTATGTGTGTCTTTTCCACTGAGCTTAAAAAAAAAAAAAAAAAAGGCTCTCTCCCAACTGCTCTGTCTCCCAGAAGACAAACCACTTTTGCACTCATTGTTTTTCTTCCTATGGAATCTCTGGTTGAGTCTCCGTTCTGTACTTTGTTTGCTGACTCCACCAGTACTCTTGGCATGGCTGTCTTGTCTCCTACTCAGATCACAGAAGGCTTGTGAGGACAGGCACTATCTGGAAGAATTTGAGCTATATCCCACTTCTGCATGGCTAGATTAGCATTCATGCTCACCGATTCACTTGTTCATAATGGCCCATTGCATGAAATAACCAGAGCTCATACTAAAATGTACTTGGGATCACGTGTGGTCAGAAATGAAATGCTTGCTTTCTACTACCAAGCGTCTCTCTAAATTTCCTGTGGTGAATTTTGAAAGCCAGAAAGATCTGTGGGGAAGAGGTTGACAGTGCAGGCAGGGCAGTTTATTCTCTCCTTCCCTCCCCCTCCTTTTTAAAAGGAGGAACAGATTATGAACCACTCAAAACAAGACTTTGAAATTGGTGTTACAATTGATGAAAAACCAGTAGGTCTAAGTTTTTTTTTCATTTTTTGTTTGAGAAATAATGCATTTACCAGTTTAAACATCTACCTAGAACTTCCATTATGGAAGGAGTTGTACGCACAGAACTAAGGCAGAATTTGTAATGGAGAGTGACACCGTGGATTGGAAAGGTTTTTTTGATATAGTAGAATAAAATGGCTTGCTGGAAAAATGGAAACTAGAAAATATTTTCTTATTTCCTACTTATTTCATTTTTTCCCCGTAAGTAGTATAGAAATTTGTCTTTTAATCTCTAAAAGCTAAGGAGCCAAACTGTACAATATCCAGAAATATCAATAACCCAACAGGTTGTTCTTTACATTGTTATATTATATTGGGCTGTTTACTTTATGCAGCACTTTACAACTTTCAACTCAAATCTGTGTGCTAGGATATCTGTGTGTGTTTAAAGATAATGTTTTCATTCCACTTTTCTGTGGCGGTCTTTTTTTCTCTCTTCTGCTTCGTTTCAGATATGCTGTATTTTCTTTTTATTTCTAGTTCAAAACAAAAGCTTGGGTTAAATGTAAAGTTTCCAGATTTTGTGTTCATTTGAATGCAGACCTTATGTGTTGGACCAGCAGTTAGGTTTCTGCTGCTCAGCTCTGTTTTATGACAGTTTTTACAGTGCAAATTCCATAACAATTAACATTCCTTCAGTCTGAGAATAACACTAATAGAGGCCTGTCTGGACTTAGAGAGGTGGAGAAGTAGGGCAGGAGTGGGGGCTTAAGGTGGAATTGATCAGGTCAGATGAGAAAAGCGAGTGGAAAGATGACAATGAAGATAAATATAAGTGTTCAGAAGGATAGAGAGGAAATTTAATGGCTTAATTTTGCTATCAGTTCTTCACTCCAACTATTTTAAGCCAGATTTTAAGATACTGGGTTTGGTTCCAAAAATCCAATATTTATCTATACCTTAGTCTTAATTACTTAAAATTATGCGCAAATTTCAGATGTACTTAACAATATAGAATAATTTGCATTTTTCATTTTTGCTGGAATGCAAATACTGTTTTGAAATGTATCTTTACCACCTACCATCTCATTCAGACAAATTCTGCTCCCAATATGCACTGTTGTCTCAGACTTCCAGGCCTTGAAATCCAGCCCCAAATTGGTAGAGATAGCAAGATTAAATACTGTCTTTGTTCTCTGTCAAGGTGAATTTCAACCCAAGATGATAGATAGATATATATATATATAGAGAGAGAGAGAGATATTATATTTGTCTTTCTGCCAGCATTACCAGAAAGAGTTTTTAGGTAGGCTTATGAACTTGGTTCTGACATACTCTCAGGAGATTTCCACCAGAAAGTTTTAGCAAGACAGCGGCACTGACTTCAGTGTAATGGAGAAGGACTGGTGGTCGTGGTGCTGGTGCCGGTGCCCATCTTGTTCCTGACAGTCCAGCAATCAAGATGGTAACCAAGGACATGGGAGAGCTAGGCTCTCCTGGCCCCAATCAAGCCCTGCTGGGGGAAGGTTGTGCAGACTGGCTCCAACTGGGCACATGAGGCTTGGGGTTGACAGGGGGCAGGGTGGCTATATCAATGGCCACCTCTCCCCCACTGCCGAATTTCCCGACATGTAGGGAGCCCCACAGGCCAGATGTGATGGCTCCACAGGCTGTTTTTGGCCTGTGGGCTGGAGGTTGAACATCCTTGTGGTAGCTCAGTGAAGAAGGCACTCTTCGAGTGCGAGGGCTACTATTCCCCAATGCTGCTTATGGCTTTTATTCAATAACTTTTTAATACTATAGTTCTAGGTTGCCTCTTGCATGCTCTCCTTCTGGGCTGGAAATCCAGAGTAAGGATTTGGGGATTTTCACAGAGTTTGCGCACTTCTCAGGTGGAACTGAATCTCAACAGAGCTGAGGTACAGTTAGATGTCAAGATGGCTGGTCTGGATAGGTCCAGGGCAAGAAAGAGCTGTATATGAAATCTCAGTATCCTAATGATTTTGCTGCTGTTAAGGCTGAAATGCATGTTGCCAAATGAGATGGATCAGCTGTACCAGGATATATCCCAGCACTGCTGATCTGCTTCAGTGGGTAGAACAAGCATCACCCATTATCCTGTCTGTTGATACTGTGGGACAGCAGGCATCATATTCTCCCAGGGCTTGAGAGGCTGGTCCTGTGCAAGATTGGGCCCCTCAAGCCCCAGGAATACCTGCCCAACTTTCCCTTCTTAGAGACATGCCGCCCCGCCCCTTCCCCCCCTTACCTGGGGTAGCTGGAGAGTACTGGAAGCTTCTACTCCAAAGCACATACACATCCACTGCTAAATAGTCAGCATAAATTAATAATACCACCATTGTTGCATTGTCCTGCCCTAAAGCCAACAGATGTCTGCTGCACAAATTTATACTGCCTATGTTGCATCCACAAATTTGGGGTATTTGCTGTGCAACAAGAGGCATAGATACCCATTTGCTTGGCCGTTGTGGCACAAAGGTGGCAAAAGGTGACATCTGTTTCTACACTTAGGTATCTAAAAGCTGTGCAAGTCCTACTCAGATGCTTTATAAGTAGAATAGGGTCTGGACTAAAATACAGGATTTTGGTTGGGAAATAAAATATAGTGAAAAATAATAGAAGCTTGGAAACAGTACAGGCATGAATGGAATAAATTTAAAGCAAAAAAAAGGTTTGGTTTGTACTTTTGTTTATGATCAGATCACCTACTCTTCTCCTTCTAATGTAGTTTTTTCTTAGAAGGCCAGGCAGAGTGGCACCTTAAATATGAACTCTTTCAGAGAGGCATCAAGTTGTGTATGCAACAGCTTATTTCATCAGATTTATCTGATGCCATTTTTTCTTGTGGGTATAAAGAAGGAGCTTCTTTTTTAAAATTTAAAATGTGCAAACATTTTTCCATTTTAATAATCACATTTTTTCTTGTCTTGTTATTAGTAATGATCATGAATAATGGAGAAACAGCTTCCTAGGTTATAAAGGACATTACAAAAGTCCTGCTGTGAGTTAACTGTAAACTAAATTATGTTCAAATCATCAGCCTGGGGCATTGCTCTCCTGCTGTGTTTCATCCTTTCTCTTTCCCTTCCATGTTTTCTGATAGGCTTTGCACTCTAGTCCCTGCCAAGAAAACATTCAGAATTGAAAGAAAAACTGACTTGATTTATTGATTAATTTACTTGCAAAGAAAAAAAGAGACCGTTTTAAATCAATAGCCTGTTTTATTCTACACGCTGTCACAATTCTAGGTTCCTTTATGAAAAAGAAATGTGACAGAAACCACTCTTTCATAATTATTGGTATGCTTAGCAAAATAGTGGGAAGATTAAAACACATGTTGAAATCAATTATTCTTTCAAATTTTACTTGCAGAAACTCTATCATTGCGTGTATACTCTCCTGCCAGTCTCCTGCCTTATGCACAAACAAACAGATGTTCCAAAGTACCTGGGATTTACTGTATTTTTTTGCCTACTGTAATGGCCCCCAATAAAACATACCTTTTTTTTGCAGAATGCTGATTTTTTTTTTTCCAGAATCATGGCTGACTGTGACACAGAGTGAATCCTCTTGGGAAAAATAGTGTCCAGGAAGTGTGTGGCAGGCTTTCTCCTGTGATGCTCTGCATCCCTGGACACTCAATGTTGCACAGGGCTGGGCCCCAGACCCTTGCAAATGGCAATAACAAGACTGTTCCTTCCTTAGTATTAAGTAGCTTTTTATGTAAGGTAATGTAAATAAAATGTTGTTTCCACATCACAGCTACTACCAGCAGGTCATTTGCTGCTTCAGGCTACAGTGCCCTGCCAACAGCTGTGTCTATGAGATGGTTAACTTGAGACTCTGCCCCTTTAGTTTGCTGAGCACACAAGCGGCAGCCATCTTGGCAGCTGCATGTCATGCACAGTGTCTCTAGGCATACTTCTTTTCCACCAAAGAAAACAGCTTCCCCACCTAAAACGCCCTAATTTGGGGGGAGGGCGGGTGTAATTCCTGGGAAAAAGGTACGTGAGAGAAAATACAGTACCTTCAATTTATCTATGGCCCCATTACCGTAGCTCCTGTCTGTATGTTACAAAAAGTTTTTAAAATATATATTTTATCTTTTAAAATATACTTATTCACAGCATCCCTTTGAAGGTGGATTGTTATCTCAATTTACAGAGAAGAGGGGGAAAAGTGACATGCTTATGTTGCACAGTAATGCTGTGGCAGAACAGGGACTTGGCCACAGGTCTCTAAAGTTCCCTAACCACAGGGCCCTCCTTTCTCTGTAATGGGCATTGTCAACAAACTCTGGAAGTGGATAAAATGAATAAAGTGAAGGTTTCTCTGTTTTACCTCAAGGTCAGATACAGTGTGAGAGAAGAAAGGAAGGAAATAATTGCCATATATGGCAGAATTTTTAAAAGAAAGGGATATAAAAGGGAATAAAAATGTTACAGGCCAACTTTTTGACTGATGTCAAATGCAGCTACAGTATTTACATTTGTAGTCATATGTGGGTAGAGAAATCAATTTATGCAGCCAAATAGCTTTTAAACTTACAAATGACACACTAGTATTACTGGACAGCTAAAAGCATAATTGCATGTTGTGTTCAAATGCTTCCATAATAATTTGTGAGCAGATTTACAGGAATACCAGAAGAAAGGTAAGCTGTCACAGTTACCCTTCTGCTTCCTAGGGGGTAAAAAAACAGGCCCATGTGCTGAAGGGGATGATGTGTGGTCTTAAGGCATTCAGGTTTCTTGCAGTTGAGCCAGAGCTAGGCTCTTGTGAGCTTTTGACTTAAGAGAATTTCCAACCAGCTCAAATAAGACTGAATTCAAGAGAAAGAATAACAACTTCAAGTAAAGCTTTGGACCTGGATGTAAAGCAGTATCTCAGTAAACTATACCTCTGAGAGGTATGAACTACCCTTTTCATCTTCAGGCTGTTTAATTCTGAAACTAAATGATGCCTACTTTAAATTTTAACAGTTTTAGTTAATTCCCTGCTGATCACTTTAGCAGTAGCATCCAGCTAACGGGCAAATTCCACAACAACAAAGTTGTTACAGTCCTTCTGATGTGCCAACATTATCAAATGACCTCCCTGAAATACTCAAAGCTCCATGCTTCAGCTGCAGCAATTTCTTTTATGCAGTTGTGAAGTGTATCCCAAAAGTTTTAAAATGAAGTATGACATAAAAGAAATGGAACCAGATATAAAATTACATAAAACAAAACATGCTATGCTGAGTGGATGGTTTATTTCAAATTTTTCAGTGGAAAATGTCCCTCTCCTTCCAACTCCTTTCTCTCCACTAAAAGGAAATACAACTAAAGTTGTATTAGAGATTCCATTCTTTTGTTTATTAGAAAGCCCTAGAATCTTGGGATTTTACTGAATAATTTAGTTCAAACTTCTCTTAGAGTACAGAAGTGAAAATAAGTCATGGCATGGAAACTTTCATTAATATAGAGCAGTTTCCTAAAAGGTTTGGCAGATTTGGAGCACACGTCTGCTTTAAAGTTCCTGAGATCCTGCTACTTATTATATCAGATTGACTCTAGTGGAAAGTTACAGCCAGGATTGAATTTAGTCCACTGTTCTCAGCATGAGTGTCAACTTAAGAGTGAACTATTTCAATGATTCAGACATAAGTATATTTAGAAAAGTGGATATTTGAATGCAGGCCAAAGTGCGTAAGTTCAAAAATTTTCCTTCTAAATTGTTGTGTTTTAAATGGACCAATTACTTAGCTTAGTTCTGAGATGTTACTGTTAATTCAGTCTCCGCTGAAGACTTTGCATAAAACCAGAAAAAAAAATCTTTTTACGGTTTGTAAAAGAACATCTTATCTTGAATGTTGGTATAATTGTACACATATTCAGGCATGATCCCCTTCCTCCCACCTGCACAAGCATACTGGGTAGTTTAAGCAAAAAAAGGGGCACATTTGAAGCTATCACCATTTTGAACTAATTTTCTGTGGTTTTCTCATTGTTAAAGTAATTTTGTATATGATTTCCTTTCTTTATGATATATGCTGATGTAATCGTACATAAGTAAGAAAAAGACTGGAGTAGGAAAATAAAATTGTTTCATTATTGTTTTGGTCACCTTTGTGATTTGGTACTGTATTTACTCGACTATGAGACAGCCCCTCCCCCCCAATAATTAGATTCTTTATATGGGAAAATTTAAATGTTTGTTATAATCCTCAGGTATAGAGTCTAATTATTGGAAATTTGCCTGGAATTTGTCCCCCTCCCACTAGTATAGCAGGGAAAATAAATCTGGGGGGTTAGGTAACCCACTTTCCCTCTGCCTCCCCTATCTTCCCCCCACCCCGCACCGTATTCCCCTCTACACTTCTTACTGTCAAATGCTGCTCTCTTTGAGCACATGGAATTGAAGGACAAATTTGAAAACACTGGCCTTGAAATAAGCGTAATTTACTGTATGGATTAATTACTACAGGTGCCCATAGGCTTAGTTCATCCAGAATTGATGCATTTTACCTTTGTGAAATAAGGAATGGAAAAAATACTGTTGTATCAAGAAAAAGAATGAAGAAAAAAATAGGTCACCTTTCCTTTTTGGGTTGATTCTAATGTGGAGCTAATTAACACAAAGTTTCTATATCTTAAGAGGTCAGATCTATAAGTCAGGGCCATGACCAGCAATTAAGTGGCAGATAACCTCTGATGTATACTGTGTACGTTATGTATATCAGCATAGTAGACCAATTTTTAATTAACTCTTCACAAATAAATTCTTCAACGTAATGGGCATACACACAACTTTTTAGAACATGAAACATCTGGAAAAATCTCATTGTGGGGCAATGAAGAAAAAGCAAAAGCAAAACCTAACGTATAAATGAGTTTAATAGTGTAAGCCCCAGTATTATAATGGGTTTCATTCCAGTGCTGTGATGCATTTTTTCTGAACTCACCATAAGACTGATGCCTAATGCTGCCCTTGTAAGCTCTGGGTAGACTGACTATCTACTGTATTTGGACTTCTGCCTTAGTTTCTTTAAAGTCTGACAACTTGTTCATTTTTGGGGCCAAATTAAGGCATAGACACTGCAGACCAGTGGTAAGGACATGAGCTCACAGGACCATAAGAATTTTTTTCCCATTTCAAAATAAAAGAAAAAATGAATACATTTCTTGTGCAAATGGCTAAGAAGAAAAGCTATAAAGTTCACCCAAGTTATGTCCAAGTGTAGTGTCTACGTGCCGCCTGAAACAAACTGTGAAATGTTAATTGCCCCTTTCATCACACTGGGTTGAAAATCATACAGCTCTGGATAGTTACCAACACCATCCATCCAGACCTTTGCGGCAGGAGAGAAGAGAGTAATGGGTTTGGCTTGCCCTACTACACAGATGAGTTTCAGCTAGGAGATATGTAGGAAGGGAGAATTTTCTCTGTGTCTCAGGATGGTGGCCCACTGGAGATATTACCTCTCTTGTTGCCCTGGAAAGGAAAATAGGGGTGGGGAGTGACATGCTGTTGCTTCATTGTCTTTTGGAAGGGAGTCATTCCCCTACCTCCAACAGCCTTTTCAAGTAGGGATTGGCACCACATCAGAGGAACAGGGTAGTGAGGGCAGGTCAATGTCATGGCGTGTCTAGGTCCTGGGTTGACATAATCCAGCCATGCATGTTTTGATGTTCTGCCTCCCACTTAGCAAAATTTATCCTTTTGGTGTTTTCAGTCAGATCCTTTCCTATCATCACTTTTGGGACAGTGGACTTGGTTACCAATATGCATTGTCCTTCAAAATGCACCCGAGAGTGCAACTGTTTTTGTAACGTTTAAACAGAAACTCACACAAGAACCTTTTTGCTTTAGGGTTTTGTTCTGTTTTGGTTCTTCTGCTGCCATCATTATTAATATAATTAGGCACCTTTCAAAATGCAAGGAGTTATGTGACTAGCATTCTTCTTCTGTACTTTTGCTCTTTTTCCTTCCCTCTGTTTTGGGTAAATTTCATCTTTTGTTATGCCACTGATTAGTCAGTGTCATTAGAATTTTGAAGTACAGATTGTATCAGATCAGCATTTTATTCGCAAAAATGGATTTTGCTATCTCAAAGCGGGGGGGGGGCTCATACTTTCCTTTGTTGAGAAGCCACATTTGTAATCTGTTATCCTTTGAAAAATGCCCATAAAAATTAAAAGAACAAGAACAAAAGAAAATCTGGACTTCAGTCAACCAAGTAATTAAAACAAAATATTAAAAAAAATGTTACTGTGAATTAGTTCCAGGAAAATCCCACAGTCCATTTGATTCCACAGCCTTTTCTGTCTTCTTGTAATATACCACAGCAAAATGAGAGGAGTAAACTGTTCTCCATGCTCCTGCTTTTTTCTGGGGTTTCTCTTCAAGACTCTAGCATGATGGAACAACTAGCATTTATTGACCTTTTGTCTCTGTAGTTCTTTTTGGGGGCATTAAAACTGATTTTATGTGCTTTGGCATGTGATGCATGCCCCTTTATCCACAACCAAAGAGCACATACTTGTTTCAGCTGCCAAGATGCAGAGAGAACCTACTGTCAAGCTGTAGAATGGGCAACTGTTGGTGATTCCATAAGGGCATGTTCAGGCAGTTCTAGCCCCACTTATTTGTGAAGCCATCATATACCATGATAAGGGTACGGACGTTAGATTTGTAGTGCCACAGGACTTTGAAACACTGCAGAAATATCACATTACAGCACTACTGCTTCCCCTTCCCTGTGGTGGGGGAACAGGCAGGCTGTTAAGTCATAGTGTAGCAGCCCCAATGGCAGAGGAATTGGGAGTGATCATGCCACTTTCTTTCCCTAGTTCTCTGGGAGGGATTGGAGAAAGCAAAGCACTGCGGGATGCCAGAGGACCAAGAGGCACCTCCTTTTCTTGCATTACCCCCTCATTTCCCTTTCCCTCCCATAGTACTATGTTGTGCTGGAGAGATGTTATATGTAGAAGTTCCTGTTTCATCCAGGAATGTTTTTGTGGTGTGTACATCACTTTTTTTTAGCATTGCAGGGAATGTGTACATCCTTCCATTTGACTTTTGTACCACTACATAAGTCTGTCTGTAGTTTGATGCAGGCTCTTTCTTTCTTCTTAGTGAATGCTGTGTGGTGTGTTTGGGTGTGGTGAGGGTACAAAGAGAATCATAGTATGATGTGAAAAGAAAAGATGGATTCTTTTTGGCCTGTATATGAAATGTGCGTCCAATTGTGCTATCTTAAAGCCATTTGACCGTTCTTACTGCAACGGTGTATATATGTGTGAGGGAGAGGGAGATGTGTGCAAGTTATTGTTTCGGAATGAGATGAAGAGACATTTCATATCTAGGTAATTTGCAATAGGTTTGAATTGATCAGAATAGCTTTTTATCTGCTAATGACAATGAAGATGAATTAAGCTCTGTTTTATGTAATGGATTAAGGAGTGAGGTAGGTTTGACTTGTTTTAAAATGTGCATTATGTGGAGCTTTAAAAAGGCTGTCATATCTTGAGAGAGTTCAGTATTAAATGTGAATAGCTCAAGGTTAAAAAAAAATCCGGGAGTGCATATTTCATAAAATTAAAAGATAAACATTTTTAAGTTCTTTTAACAAAACCAGTATGTTTCCCTGTGCGTTTAATATTCTGTGGCTAGAATGTGCCAGAATGAAACCCGTTGATGAATAGTAAAATCCGAAGAAGTAGAGGGCAGAAATGGAGCTCCAGTGATGGAGAGTCTCTCTCTTGTGGGTTGTTAGACCCACAAGCAATCTCTGTCCTTATCTCTCAAATCAAATAACAGCAATAATAATCTCATTAGAATCTTCCAGCTGAGGATCTCTTAAGACTTGACACACATTAATTGATGACTCTTTGCAGTAGTGTGAGGGTTAAAGCATTATTTGCACTGGAGGAAACTAAAGGCCACATACCTTGGCTGTAAAGGTCCTCTGGGATTTCTTAGTCTCCCCATCTTTTTGCCTTAACCCCAGTATGACTGGTCTTTTTTGATGTATCTTATGGCATTACAACAAGGTTTTATTGGAATGCTAAGGTTTTTTTCCAGTTGACCAGCTGAGTTAGCCAGCAACTACTTTTTCCAGTCTTTTCCCCAAGTTTCTTAATATCCCCTTTGAATGATATTAATATCCCCTTTCATTTCCTTCTTGTCTCCCATTATCCGTATATGTTCTTTTCTCTCATTTTCCTATTTAGTGTGGTTCCTTCTTGCTCTCCTTAGTCTTATTCCAGCAGACTCTTAGCTGTGATTCAGACATCTGGCCTATCTTTTCTCTACTTCTCTTACCTGTTTTGTTTCCCAGATTCCCAACCATCTCCTTTTATCCAGGGTCAGGTCCTATGTCTGTAAAAACATCCAGGGGTGCTAAATTAGCAGATGTGACTATGTAAGGCTACAAAGAGATGCCACATTTGTCCTGGGAGAAACCATTTTTCCCAGAACAAACTGTAGCTTTTCAGCTGTCTAGAACAAACCCTTGTTTCGAAATAAACCCTAAAAAGATTCGTGTTATAAGAAGTGCTAACTGTTTATCCTAGGACATTGAAAAGGGCGTCTGAACAGTTCTCCTGGGGTTTCATCATTGAATCAATGGCAGAAAAGCATCAGTGCTTTCAGCCACTCACTGAACTGCGATGGGAGTACACACCAATCTCGGGACTTTCCTATTCTGGGGCAACATAGACATATCTTGTCCGGAGATGCATGCAGTGTCTGTCTGTTCTAGCCTAAGAGGAGTATGTGGAATGCCTCCCTGGTATCAGCATTTGAGCTCTGGTTTAGAAAACTAGACCTAGTTATTTAATGGACTTGGGATTAACATGCTGGTAATACTTTCATAGTTTCATAGTTGGTAGGGTTGGAAGGGACCTGAAGAGACTTTCTTCCTGTGACTTTTTTTTTTTTTGCAGGGTTGGGGGTACTTACTGTGGATAAATGAACATATTTATTATAGGGAGTGTGCCAAGGTTGTCAAAAGGAGGCTTGGATCTGTCTACCTTGTCTGCATCTTTTCTGACTTGTTTTTTTTTTTAAATAAAAGTGAAGGTTGCTGGGTGTTGGAAGCTTGCTAAATGGAGAGGTTGTAAGAGAAGGGGATTCACCTTTCAATTCAGCTGTATACCTTGATTTATTTATTCAGTTAATCATCTACTACCTGAAACTGGGGCATAGTGGCAAGATGAAAAGTAAAATGAAATAGAAGGACTGAGACCAGGAGCACTTTCAGGGTCAAATTTTCAATTATGCAGTAGATCCTTCACTTAATAATGGACTTGATTTGCATGAACCCCAAGATTGGTGTCTCCATGTGAAAGCATAAAGAAAAAGAAACTGTACACATGTGCTTTTAACGTATAGAAATGCTTTGCAAAAGAATGGGGGCCAAGCTTGCAGGCCTTTGGGAAATGTTGCTGTTAGAATTCAATGCAAAATCTTGAGTTGATTTCAGTTGAAGCTGAGCCTGAGTAAGGGTCTCAAGAGTTCACCTTTAGATAGCCGAATCATCACCCCAAACAGCGCAAGAGAGGAGGAACACATTCCAAGTGATATCTCCAGAGTTAATTTAGACTCCTGGCTTTTCTTGTTCACACCAGTGGTTGTAACACATTTTAAGGTGTTCTTTTCTGAGTATTTGAAGAACCTATCACAGACACAGGTGACAGCTGGGCTTTAAAATTTTCTTGGCAGTTAGCTCAAAGTGTATTTTCAGACTGAACTCTCTTCAAGTGGTAAAATCTTCTAAGAATGACCTCTTCCATCCAAGGTTTGCAAAACTATAGAGTTTGCACTTTGTCCACTGGCAGAGCTCCGATAATTACATTCAAGGATCCAAAGAATACTTTCATGATGATAAGATTAATTTTGATTGCTTCTACATACTAGTTAGCTGAAATCTTTGTTGTGACTGCCCAATAAGTGCAATCCCTTATGACTTTCTTTCATAAACTTCTGTGGGTGGCTTTTCTTGTTGCAGGTTTAGCTGTTAAAGATGGAAAATGTGCTGCTTTGCATTTGAAGACTGGGCTTTCTAATTGGAATTTCAGTGGTCTTTTATTTATCTACTGCTGTTTTAATGTGTAGTGCATTCCTCAGCCAGATAATTAATTAAATGCAGCATTTTATGCTTGGTAACCTACAATCAGATAAGTATGAGGAGGAAATCTGTATCTGTTAAGTGCTGTAACTACTTCAGGTGCAAACTGAACGAACAGAAGTATGCAACAGCAAAACATGCACACTCCCACACAGTTATTCTGACCATGATTTCAGCATGTCAGAAGACATTATGCTGTACATTATCCTTGTATGAAAATGACTGTTTCAAATTCAGGGAACCCCTCACAAATGTTTTGAATTTGGTGGGGCCCTGATTGAGAACCAAGGTTGTGTTGCCTCTGTTTATCCCAGTGGTTTTCACCCAGGGTACTGGTATGTGTTCTAGCCTTTATTAGGGTTATCTGATAAACCTAAAGCTGGTAAGAGCAGAGATATAACTAATGAGTTCTGTGCCCTGGGCAAAACCTCCCTGTGTCTCCAGGGGGTGTGAGATGGGGTAGGGGTGAAGGAGTGTGTTTTTATCTGCCCTGGGTGCCTCCACACTCAGTTCCTCTGGTCAGGCAGTGCAAAGGCCTGCTCCACAGCCCAGCCTAACCTCTCTGGTTGGGCAGCGCAAAGGGCTGTGGCTGCCATGTATGCTCTTCCCACAGCCCTTCCCAGTCTCTTCATGCACCTTCCAGAAACAAGTCTGTGGGACAGTGCCACCTCCCTGGTCCACTTTTGTTTCTTGGAGGAGCATTGGGGTCAGACAGGGAAGAGGTGCAGGAAAAACCTGGCTCCAGCTGCTGATGCTTCCCTATAGGCCTCTGCAGGAGATGCATGGGGCATTTTAACCTGGCTGTGGCAGCACCAGGAGCTCATAGTACTACAGTTGGCAACCACTGGCTTAGACTATTATGATAGTGACCTCAGCTCTAACCCCTGTATATCTGTGTAACATGGGATCTTTCTTGTAAACCACAGTGGTGAAAATGTGGCTGAACTTTTAAAGGTGTTACTAATTCAGGGAATCGGTTCTGCTTGGTATTGACAACCCTCGGACTTTCCACCCTATCTTCACTCTATAGCTTGGTGGAGACCCTGAATACAAGACACTCTTTTTCATGTGGGTCGTCTTATTTGCTCCTTTCATGTTTGCTATTTTATTATGGAAGTTTTGTAATTCACCTGTTTCTTTTAACTTTGTACAGAGACCTTGGAAATGATGGTTAAAGGAATGAAGTCTGACAAATAATATGTTTTTTCATTCCAGTCAGCACAGGGAAAAAAGCCTCTCATCTTCTATTCACGTACAAGGAAACCTCATTAAATACATTGTCTGTCATTTAAACTAATGCCAAAAGTAGCATGTGCTCAGTAATGGAAACTAACTGGGAAATTTATTAAATGGAACCAACACTGAGTATGGTTATAAAATGCACGGCCCATATTGGGCAAAAAACATGCTGATTAGAACCTACCACAAAGATAAGTTAGTACAGCCCATGTGAATGAGATGTATACTAATGCCCATTGAGCACAGCCCCCCTTAGCACGGACTCTTTCAAGTCATGGTGAGCCACTACACCAGAAATCTGTTGACTTCTTCACTCCCACAGCTGAGCTGTGCCTTTTTCCCCACTTCCAATCATTTCTGTGTTTTCACCAGCCTTAAATGTCTGGCAAACATCATGAAATGAGGCCCCAAACATTTCAACCAGAATCCCTTTGTCAGCCCCGCTCTCAGCCTGTTGCATATAAGTAGTGTGGCCGTGTCTTCCCTGAGGTAAAGCTGAACATGATTGCAGTTGTTCCTTAAGCACACACTCCTTGAAGCACAAAGGAGGGCCATTCCCATGTGGAGAAGCGGTAACAGAAGGGCTGGGAAGCCCTGTTAGCTAAACAGCGAAATCACAGTCCTCTTAAGAAAGAAGAAAGAGGCTTATAAACAATAGAAGCTTGGGGCAGGCCCCAAGGAGGCTATTCCATGATGGCCCACATTTGCAGGGAACAGATAAGAAAGGCTAAAGTAGTGACTGATCCCTTGATGTACTCCCTTAGTGTAACAGTAAGCTGCTACCAGGTCCCCTCTCAGCCTTCTTTTCCTCAGGCTGAAGAGTCCCAGATACCTCAGCCTTTCCTGACATGGCTTGCCTTTTAAGACTCATCATATAGGTGGCTCTTCTTTGGACTCTCTCAAGCTTGTCCACATCCTTGTTATGTGCTGCCCAGAACTGGATGCAGTACTCCTGCTGCAGTCTCACCAGTGCTGAGCAGAGCAGAAGAATCACCTTGGCTTTGCTGTAGATGCATGCCAGAGTATTATTTGCCCTACTGGCTATAGCATCACATTGCCGGTCTATTCCTGTGGTCTATTATTATCCCCAGGTCCCTTTCATTAATGGTGCTAGTCAGTTTGGGGTCATCAAGCCTGTAGGTGTGTTGGGGGTTGCTCATCCCAAGGTGGTGCAGCACATAACATTTCTCAACATTGAACTTCATCAGGTTCTGATCCGCCCAACTTGCTAACTTGTCTAGGCTAACGTTACAGGCAGAACTGTCTTCCCCATAACTTGGTCTTGTCCATTAATTTGGCCAGTGAGCTCTTCATCCCTACATCTAAATCATTAATAAGGACATTGAAAAGCACTGGACCGAGCACAGACCCCTGTGGGACACCGCTGCCCACTTCTCACCAGGATGGCACAGATCCATTCACTATGACTCTCTGCGTCCTAGCCTGCAGCCAGTTTCTCACTCTTCTGTCTTGGAGTTAAACCTACAATCCTCCAATTTTCTTTCAAGGACATCATGGGATACTAGATCCTCTACTCTATCTGGCGTGGCTTTCCCCTTAGTCCAGTGAAACACCAAGGTGAAGTAGTCATTTAGGAATTCAGTTTTCTCTTGGGTGCCATTAACCATCTCTCTTGAGTTGTTGAGCAATAACCCCACACTCCCATTTGTTTTCCTTCTCTTCCCTATGGATCTAAAGAAGGATTTCTTCTCGTCCTTGATTTCCGTTAACAACTGTTCACCTTGGCACCCAAGGGGAAAACCAGGAGTAATGGCCACAAGCTCTTGGAAGATCGATTCAGGCTCAACATTGGGGAAAAACGTCTTCACAGTCAGGGTGTTCAGACTGTGGAATAAGCTCCCTCCAGAGGGGGTGCAATTACCTACCCTGGAAATCTTTAAGAGGAGATTAGACGGTCTCCTTGCTGGGGTAATCTGACCCCAAGTTATCTTTCCTGCTTGGTGCAGGGGGTTGGACCCAATGATCTTTTGAGGTCCCTTCCAGCATTACAATCTATGAAGTGAGAGCTAATTAGCACATGGATCCTTGGGGGAGGGGGCAGGGAGGGGACGGTATCTGGTGTATGCACACATAATGATTAGTGCTGAACTGTGGGGCCATAGTGGTTTAAATGCCATTGACTCTGTTGGGGGCCCAGTCCAATGAACTGTATGGTAAATCATGATCCTTTCAGCTTTGAACTAGTATCATGCATAGTTTGAACTACATAGAAGTGGGTGCATCTACATGTGCATTTACTGCGCAGTAACCAAAATTGGTGCGCAGAATGTGCGTGAATCTACACATGCACAACCATACTGTGTAATTTTAGTATGGTGACTTAAACTAACTTAAGCATCATGCAGGTATCAACTTTATGCTTGATTAGTTACTACTTAAGGGCTACTTAACCCTTCCCCACCAATTCATTTCCCCTGCTTTAGCCTTGCCTTGATAAATTCAAGGCAAACCTCCAATAATTAGATTCCATACCTGAAAAATTATAACAAATTTATAAATTTTTCATAAGTAGTATCTAATTATTGGAGAGTTGTTTTATATTCAGGTAAATATGGTATATTTAGAGTTCTTAGAATGAATGTTTCTGAAAAAAGAAAACGGTTTTCCCTATTTCTTTTTTTGTCATCGAAACTTTCAGCAAAAATCCTTTATTTGACTGTGGGTCTGGGATGTGGTAAAAGGATATGCTGCTGTAGCTTATCCTTTAGATACTTCATAACTGTAGTCTTTGGTGTTGTATCGCATTATTCAAAGTGCTGAAAAAATGCATTTTAAAACACTGGTGATTTCAGAAAGGAATGTTTATATAGGTTGATTTACTTATGTATCAGACTGTCTGTAGTTTTGAAGGTAAAACTATATACCTGTATGCTTTTTTATATATACACGGAGTTTTACCTCCATGAATGCCTACAATGTTGCTAAAAAAATATGGATGTGTAATCATACTGGATAAGAAAAGCATTAATATTAAAATATATATAATAAGGAAATTGCAAATACTGTTGTGCGAGGAATTCCCACATTTAATTTATTTTCTTTTACTGGGGGGTTTTTTATTACTGCTTGCTTAGTAAGGTATGCTTGATTATATTTGTCAAAACAATTCGGTCTGCAACTCAGAATTTCCTTTTCTGTGAATGGCAAAAGTTGTGTTGTATGCTTTCTATAGTGGAAGACCTCTCTTGGTCTTCCTTGTAGTGGTGGAGAGGCTTGCATGTTCCAGTGATCCTGAAAGCAAGGCTGTCAGGAGCTTCATGCTTTTGGTAAGGTCACCCATGGTGGCAAGGTTGAAGGGGAGGTTCCTAACTAAGAGCAATCCAAGACGACTTCAACAGCAGACCAGGCAGAAGAAAAGTGTAACCCCTTTTTCAGCAGCTGTGAAGGTGGATGAAGGCTGCAGCAGATCAAGGGTCTCCAATTGTCTTGGATTCCATGCCATTGGACTTAGATCCCTATCTGTTAAGGACCATGCATTTGTTGGTGTGCGACAACATTCTCATACTAAAATAAGTCACACACAGGTGTCTTCCTTATGAGAATTGTGCATCTATGCACAACAGGGAAGTCCTATGGCGATCGACAACTGGCAACGGGGACAGGACTGCGAGATCTGGATGTTCTAGTCATGGACCAGCACATAGGCAGTGGAAGTTCACTTCAGTCATCTTGTTCAAGGACAGAGGCAGTAAGAGCAGTTCGGCAGCTGCACCCACAATGATCAGTCCTATTTAGGATTCCCTTTGCTTACCCCACATAGGGAGGGGGCTAGAAAAAGTGCCCCAAACATAGTCTGTCTTGATCAGTTCCTGACTGGATAACCTCATCCAAGGGGATCACTCCTATGCAGTCACAAAGAAACAAAAATCATTTTTGGAACCTGGAATGTACGAACCTTAATGGTCATGTTGTTTGCATGCCTGACTCCCTCCTCTCAAAGAGAATCTTTTTCTCACAGCTGAAAGAAGGTCAGTGAAGTAGCAGAGGGCAAAGAAAGCGCTTCAAAGACACCCTGAAGGCAAACATGAAGAGGTGTAATATCAACATCAACACTTGGGAGACCCTTGCTCAGGACCAGCCAAAATGGAGGAAGGCTCTTTGGGAGGGACCTCAACACTTTGAAGCAGCTCATCAACAGGCAGAAGAGGAACAGGCGAATAGAACATCAGAATATCCAACACAGCAACACAGTGCCCATCCCTCCTGAAAACATCTGTCCTCACTGCGACAAGATGTGGATCTAGAATTCGGCTATGGAGGCACCTGTGGAGTCACTATTGAGATCCTTGGAAGACAACCTTACTCATTTGCGACGCCTATCATCATAGTGGAAGAATGGCTGAAAATGAATTAGCTGATGTAATGAGCCACACTACTTCATCTGTTTTTCAGTACATCCAAAAACATTAAAAGGCTTTCAGTGATGGTCTGCCTACAGTACGTTTATCCTATTATGGATCTGATTTAGACAAATAAAAAGTTCAAACGAAAAGATATGGTAGGCTATGAAAACCAAAAAAACTCTAATTATGTATTGTGTTGACATAGTTGGCCTTTTGTCTGCAGCATGGAAGTTGGATGCACATTTTACTCCATAAGTCTCTATCTTCCTAGTTATGTTTCTATACTTGAAAGTACTTCTAGGAAAGGCATCCTGGCAAAAACTTTCTGTAATATTTAATTGAAACAATGACCAGATTGCAGTATCTATCCAAACTATTCTATTGTAAGTGCACCTAAAAGAGCTTTCTTTAAGTTTTATAAAAATTAAGAAAGCTCTTTTAGGTGCAGTTACAATAGATTCGTTTGGATAGATACTGCAATCTGTTCATTGTTTCAATGCATTTGACTTCAGTATGTACTTAACAAAATACACTGTGGGCTTTGTTAATTACTTTAAAATAATGTCATTATAACTATTTTTTTCCTTTATATTGGCATAAACTTACTGAGTGCATGTGTTCTGTTCTCTCTCCATTTTAGGTATGAATCATGTCAGTACAGTGAAAGATGAGGATACGCATTTCTGAAGTAGGAGTGTACATATGATTAAAGGATTTGAGCAGAGGACTCTGAACTGTAGTTCCTTCCTGCTCCAGGAGGGATACCTGAGGTGAGTGAGTAATGGGATAATTTATAATTGGGCTTTTCTTCAGGAGGCCTGTAGTCAAAACAGGAAGATACAGCTTGGCTAGTTTCAAATAAGAGTAGAAGAAACTTCAGATACTGCAGTCACACCCTTTAATTACAAGCACCTTCAGAGCTTTTTTTCCTGGGTAGTAACAAGAGGCTTTCCACAATTGTGACATGAGGTTTCTATAAATTGCATGCATTTCAGCTTTTCAGCTCTCTTCAGTACATATTGTTGGATGTTTTCCCCCCATAGAACTCAAAACTGTCAGAATTTAATTCTCCTTTCCTGAAGCAGCCCTAAGTAAAACTAGTCAAAGCAGAGCACACCATGGGTAAGTGCAGACATTTGGGGGTGGGGGAGAGGTTAGATTGGGTTCAAAATGGTCATCAAATCTAATTTAGTTCACCCTGGATACGGACCTTATACTCAGACCCATAGTTAGTGATTGGAAATCAGTCTAAACCCATAACTACAGAAGTTCTGGAGACACTAGCTGGTCTGAAAATTGCGGAACCTGGTCTCAGATAGTCCTAAATTACTGTAGTATTGGGCTTATTTGACCTAGGTTAGACCAAGGCATGGAATTTCTGTACAGTTTGTAGCCTCAGCCCTGGGGTTACACTTTTCGTGCTCCCCTCCACCATCACTGAGCTATTTTTAGCCCTCTGGGCCCTTATACCCCCCACCCCCCATTTACCAGCCAGCCCCCTTCACCTGTCCCACCTGCAGACTGCTCTGGGTGCTGCCAGTTTTATCAGCATTGTCACTGGAGCAAGTAAGTGTCATGGGAGAGGGGTGTAGGTTCACTGGGGGACATTGGGGAGGCTAAAACTAGCTCCTGGTCCTCCCAAGTCCTCCCCTGCAGACCCCACAAGCCCCTCTGATCCTGTCAAACCCTTCTGGACCCCAGCAACCCCCCACAATGCTGCCTGCTCCCCCCAACCCCTGTGAATGCTGCCTGCCCCCTCCATTCCACCATAGATGCCACCTACATCCCCAATCCCACAGATGCTGCCTGCCCTCTCATCCCTTCTGATCACCCCTCACCCCCCTAATACCCATGGATGCTCCATTCCCCCCAGGCCTTCATACCCACCCCTGTTCTCTCAACTGCCATCTCACTAGACCCCACCCCCCATACCAACTTACCTTTGATGGCCATTTTGAACCTATCAAACCTCCCCCTAAGCTCCCTAAATGCCTACATTTAGCCCATGAAGCCAAGGAAGAGGAGGAGAATCAGCTTTCTGACTAAGCTGGTTGGTGAAGGAGAAAGATCAACATTAGTGAAAGTTCTACATATACCCAGCTCAGCTCCTTGCTGGAGTTTGTTCAGAACTGGTTCGTGGTGCTGCCTCCAACAACTAATCATGAGCTTGTTCTGATAAGGTTGTGTATCAGCTACATGGATTTATGTTGAATATTGATTATTACTGCTTGCAGCAAGCAGTTTGATTAAAAGTGTCATTAAAACTTAAACTGAACTATTCATAGGAGGGTAGAGATGAGCTTGTACTGCATTTTTGGTTCTGGACTTTGTAAAGGGAACCCTTCTGGGTGTATTCAGTTTGGATCGTTTGGTTGGTCTGCATTGTGCGAACACTAAGTAGCAAATGACATGTGGTTCTTTAGAAGTCATACCTGCTCTGTTTTCCCTCCCTGCAACCTTGGAGTCTCCTGCGTAAACTTACTCTTCAGAGGTCTATGTTTGCTAAGACAGACTGTTCCGAGGGTGTAGAACACTGTTCTGTTTAAAACATACAGTGACAACCTCAACTTTTGGGTTTAACTTCATTCAGTTTTATACATATGCAGGCAGATCAGAAGAGTGGGTGATCCCCTGCTGCTGTTGATTCTCATCCAGTCACCAAGCAGCAGTCTCTTACCTACAGATTTTACTGTCTGAACAGTTTCTGCTCATAGGAAGGCATGTAATAAAATAACAGGGGGGACTTGTGACTATTTCAGTGGGGCAAGAGAGATTTTTGGAGGAAGTCCAGTAAGACGTGTCTCAAGAGGTGGCAAAGGAAACAGTATGAGAAAGCAAGTGATAATGTGTTAGAAAAGCATTTGAAGAAATAGCTGAAATAAAGCAAATTACGGTGGAAAGTATCCTTGGAATCGAGAGGAGACCATTGGGCTGCCAAAGGAAGTGGCTGGCAATGGTGTGTTTGTACCTTTTGGACTAGCAACACAAATTACATATAAACCGGTATAAGTGATCAGAAACTAGTTCAAATCTGTGACGCAACAGATGTTCAGTGCATATAAACTGCTTTCAAAATGGCCGAAACCAGTTTAAGATAAACCCTAATGAATGTAGTATCAGACTTAAGTGATTTAGGTTAAATCAATTAATTGAATTTCTGTCCTGGATCCTCTCCAGATTCAAGATAATTCACAGTCCCCCAGCATCCCTGGATACTTTGCACCTCCCTGCAAACCCCCTCCCCCAACAGGGTGGTTGGGCTAGCCCTGGCCCAAGCTGTCTGCTTCACCCGAGCAGGGAGGCATGCTCTAGTGTCTCCTGGCTTCTGGCCTGTTACTGCAGGCAGGTGACTGCATTTCTGGAATCAAAAGTGAGTGTCTGTTCACTTGCTTATCAGTTCAGTCTACCTGGCTTAGAGTAGTAACATACGAAGATTGAATTGATTCAGCCTTTGGCTTTTTAACTGGCTGTACTTAGCCTGGAGTTCAGTGAGTATATTGTGTTCTCCAGGACCAGGTGAGGGTTGGGAGGATGCAATAAATTGTGAAGAAAGTGGGTGGGAACATTTCCATTCAGTTGTCCTTTGGAGTAAGTGGCAGAAATTTTGCTAAAAGCAATTACGTAGGTGGCAATGGATCTGGAGGCAGAAGGAATGCAAAAAATAGAGGATGACCCAAAGAAAAAGATTTATACACTGGGAGGAGAGTACAGAATGGAAGAGTATGCAGGATGTTTTGGGAGATCAGCTTTTTTGCAGGGAAACATGGGAAGTAATGGAAACACAGGGATCTGCACCAGCAATTTGGGATGGCATGGGATTCAGAACCAGGTTGTGATATGTGAATGCAGCCATCGTTGCAGTGAGGAAAATCGAATCATAATTGATAGATGTACATATAGATTCGCTTCCTTGAGTATGTAATGAGAAAATCAAATGATTCCTCTGTTGTACCCTCATGTGTAAGTGGGCAATATAAATATTTCAGTAGTATTTACTGTGCTTTATGCATTTTATACATTTTCATAATACTGTTCTGATAACTCACCCTGAACTCTGAAATTACACACCTCCGCTTGAAGAATGTGTGATGTTACATGAAAAGTGGGATTGGTGTAGAGCTTTCTTCAGCATTACATATATCAGTGATGCTCAACCTATCTAGTCCTGTAGGCTGGATGAGTGGTGCTGGGTTGATCTGTGGGGTCAGGTCCTGTGAAGGGTCAGCATGTGGGTTTGGTCCATGGGTGCAGCATGGATCCAGCTGCATGTCAGCAAGATGGAGCACATGGGGCCATGTTATCTGGCTCACAGGGCTCTTCGCTTCTCAGGTTCAGGAATTTGGCAGCAGATTAGTGATATTTCATTCTGCCACTACTTCCCTGCTGCAAAGTTTCTGAACCAGCTGGGATGCCTGTGGGCTGGGTGACACATCTCTGTCCTGTAGGCTAGAGGTTAAATACCATGGCATATACTGATTGTCTCAAAAAAAGACTTTGCAAGAACAGTTTATTTAAATACTGTACAAAAGAAAATAAATCCTTGTACTGCTTGTTGACTTTGGGCAATAAGATTCAGACGACTGTATATTGTTTTACAGATTTATACATTACAGATTCTTTTTTTAAATTTTTTTTTACCCACCCTTATTTCTGTTGTAGCCAGGGAGAAAGCTGCCATGGACTTCAGTGGGACTGGGATCCAGCCCACTGACGTGTGAAAAGTTTTTCGTTACCTTATTAGAACCGTTGGCTAATGACTCCAGATCTGTGCAATTGTATTGGATACTTTCATGCCTGGAACCTTCTGATGAACTGTCCATTTAAAAAGGACCATTTTGTAGGTGTTTTACGTGGCTAGCATGATGAGATACTATAAGAGGTTGGGATAGCCATGGTGGACCTTCCCAAATGGGAATGCCATTAAAACCTCTATGTTACACAATCCATATGTATTCATATGTACATAATCCTTTATAGTATACGCTTAGCTGGGAAGATGTTTGTAAAAATGTTTTAGTGAATACTTAAAACATTGGGGACTCCTGGTGTCCACTGGGTTGGAAAACCATGATCTATAGTGGTCCGTTAATGCTGTTCTTTGGGCTCAGAGGGCCATAGAAAGAATAACTGCTGTGTTTTGAAAACTTCTAACATTCATGTAAAATAATATTGCTTGTGCAAAAATGCCATGACTTTCAGTACAATAATTTGAAGTCTTAGAGACTAGAAGCTAATGGTGCTTTGGGAATTTCGAAATCTCCATGTTTGTCCTGTGATGCTTACATTTTTGCAGATGCAAGTTAAGAGATTTGTCCTCCATATGGATAGGATGTCTCTGTCCCTGGATTTTAAGTTTTAATTCTACAGTTTTGTGATGGGTGTTTTCTTTCTTTTTTATGCCTTTATATAGAGGTAGGGCAGACATTCTCATCTATCTGTAAAGATGCTGACCTAGCATCAGATGAATCAGTATGATGAAGTGATAAATGTTTCAAGCCCTTGGCCTCTTATCTCTGGTCTTGTTTTCTTAATCCTTCCCAAACTAAAATGATTGAAACGCCTTCCAGATCTGATAACTGAAAAGATTTCAAGTGAAACTTTTGGCTCCTATCCTACCATGAGATCATACAATATGATATTAGCTAAATTTGTACCAGAGTTTGAAATGAAAACTAAAACATGTTACTGTTAGCCTGTCTCAGCTATTTTTGAGACCTGTGGGCAAATACTAGCTTGTTGGTCAATCTCTGTGCCTTATTAATACATCTACATTTTTTTTGTAGTATGTAAAATGCAAGTTTCTCTGCATTATTAACATTTTTAATTTGCATCCACTGTCTCTGGTGCCAGGTGTTTTCTTCATGGAAATAATTTTATAACTTAACAAAAGCAAATTCAGTGGAAAAGATTGTTTTTTTCTGACACTGTGCATCCATTCTTGGGAGTGTATTTTACGGTACAGTAGAGCACAGAACACACTTTTTTTTCTTTCACATGGTGTTTTGTTTCTTTCACAGGGTGCTGTTTCTTGCTACTGCTGTAACTTCCATTCAGACATGCACATGATCTATACCCATTGTTTATAACATGTACAAATATATGAATGTTAATGCAGTATACATGCACATATTTTATGTACTCTGTATAAAAGGAAATATGGTGCCTGAAATTAAGCAAACACATTACATCCAAGAAAACAAAGTTAAAATCAATTGAAGGTTGCAAGGTGAAGCAGTTCAAGGTTAGAAAATGCCAGAATTTAAGTTGCTTGTGTAACCTTAATTTACCTTGCTGCATGGATGCATGTTGATAGTCTCTAATTATATGACTACATATTTTTTGCAGAAGACCTTTATATCATTTGATGCACACTTGTAGCTAGTACTTAAGGAATAGGAACAAGTCAATGTTTTTATCCTGGTTCATTGTGTGGCCCCATACCTTACTCACTGCACACTTCAGATCCTTCACAGAATACAGATTTATAAATTTCCTCGTGTACTTTTTATGGGACTGATTTACTGCAGAGACTTGCTTTTCCTATACTTCCTAGTAATTTTAACCAGGAATGGAAGATAAGGATGCTAAATGATATCTAGCCAGCTATTTAGTGTTTACTAATGCTTTTTTTCTGGGAAACATGGAAATAACAATTTTCTTTATAGTGCCACTGCAGACCCAGTTCTTCACTGGTATGTAACAGAAAGCAGTGGTAACTCAGGTGGTGGTATGAAGTACTTCCAGAACCTTAGGAACATTAGTGAGCAGTACTAGTCTAAACACCACAAGGAGACTTAGTATTTGTGCACTCCAGAAAATGCTGCCTCCATGGAAAGGTTAACTTTTTGGAGGGAAGGACATGAGGATGCTGGACCTGAGGGATTGGAGATTGCTGGCATGCAAATCGGAAAGGGACAGAAACTTATATGGTGTAACTCTTTTATGCACTTTTTTTTTTGTCTTTCATACTGCGTGCTCTTCAGGCCAAGATCATGCCTTCCCATATGTGAACACAGAATTTCAAGCAGTACTTTAATATAAATACAAGTAGATGAGATCATAATGTATCAAGCAATATAATTAAATCAGTGCTGTATTTGCTGTCTGTCTCTCATTATGGCTGCCTCTCAGGTCACAATACAGCTTTGAAAACCATGTAAGAACCTAAATGCAGCAGCCCATACAAAAACAACTGCTATTAAGTGTGTGCTGTTTGGATAAAAATTTCAGAAAAATGTACTTTTGCAAGGGCTTTTAAAAATGGAGCTGTATTTAAAACCTTTGCCTTTGGGTTTGTGAAGTAGAAGAATTTACTTTTTTTTTTTTGTTTGTTATGAGTTACCATGAATGGGTGGTTACATTCCTTACTTGCATGATTGTAATGGGATTTCTTGAACAAGTAAGAAGTACTGTTACAAGCAAAGGCTAAAGGACCGATTTATGTTTTACTGAGTGAACTTTTCTCTCGGAGTGGCACCAACTTAGCAGACTGCCTGCCAGGTAACCAAAGCTATGTTGTGTTTTTACTAGTTTGGAAGTAACCCACTTTCAAGCAAAACAGAAAACAATTGAAATAAGAATTGGTTTGCTTGGCCATTCTGGTTTATCTTCCGTAAACTAAATTTCATGTTGTAAAAATATGTATGTGGGGTTTATATCAACAGATTATATGTTTTTTACAGGAAAATATTCTGCCAGTTTTGTTTAAATAATAAGGCACTCTGGAGTTTGAAGTCATACATGTAAACCTCCTGCCGTATAAAATACAGCACCTAAAGGCTATGTTATTGCTTACCTATCTCATAATTATTAGATGCATGTAGCTACAGGAATATTCACACATGGTTTTATTACTGTAAACTTTTGGGTGACTTGCTAATCCAAGCCAATACTTGGATCATACCTTCACTAACTAGTAAAGATTATAAATTGGGTTGAAAAGTTCAGCAGTCAAGCTCTGTTAACAGTTTGCCTGGAATCCAGACCTATTTGAAATCAGGGTGCACTCAGATTCTTTTTTCTTATTAGAAAAAACATCCACAATTTGCAGAAGTGTGATGTCTCTTGCTTGGCTCCCTTTATGTCACTGAGGGATGTTTGGAGAGCACTTTTCCAACTTCTGTCCTGATACCGGGGGGATACCTTTTGGCACTGGTTTGTAGAGCCTTTTTTCCCAGTATGTTATTTGTGCTTACCTAAGGAGGGTTGTCAAAGGTGAGCAAGGCCATCTGCTGTAGACTTCCAGGTGCTAAAAGGTATACCATTTTCCTTAAATCAGCAAAACCGAGAGAGAGGAAAGGGTAAGGACCTTGTTGCACATTAATTTTAGGCGGGTCCTGGAGCTCTTAGCCCCTGGATTTATGAAACCATACACATGAAACTAGTTTTAAGCACATTTTAGACAGCTTAAAGTTACACTACTCCAGGGCAGGTTTATCTCTGAACTGTGTTACCCAGCTCATGTCTCTTTAATGTGTGGCCATTCCACAGATGATCCACCCAAGTTATAGTCCTTTAGCATCCCAGAATGTAGTGTCCCCTCTGCCACCCTCCTGCTTTCTGTGGACGGATGTTCTACTACCCGGGGGCATTTCTGGCACCAAGGCAATTCCCTCTTTTGCCCTCCCAGGTTCTGATCTTCCCACCCCCAGGGGTGCAACACGTGCAAACAGCCTGCAGAGCACATGCCAGCTAGCCAGGTCACAAGGCATGGATGGGTCCAGAAGTGGTGTCTAGGGGGTGGGGGGAGCAAGGTAGGAGACCAGAAAAGGTCCCCTTGAGCTTTGACTTTCTGCCTAGGGCAGGGGAAGTAGATCCCCCATAAACTCCTTCCCTCACTGCTTCCACTTCCTGGCCCCCTCAGGAAGCACGACCAGCACGCACCCCCC
>NW_017728886.1:160256947-160340629 GCF_001723895.1 Crocodylus porosus
CCATTATCTCTTTGCCACCCAACTTCATGCTCCGTCGTTGTCTCTGTGCACCTCCTTGTCTGCAACGCATCTCATGCCCATACCTAGAGCAGAGTTAGAAGCCTGTCCTTACTCACGAGCCCTGCAGTGGCAAGTCAGCCAGGTGCCTGCTTGCCAACCCTGTAGTGGCAAGTCACAGCTGTACAGGTGTAGAACAGTCAGAGAAGGTTTTGAGCCTTAAGGGGTGTGTCCTCATGAGCAGGAACATGTGTTCCCTGGAGAAAACTAGCAGCAGCACATATTGTCCCCAGGGAACGCCTATTCACGCATGCTGTAGTGTGTGGCAAGTTGGCCTGGGTGGGGTAGAGGAAGCTGGGGCCAACACTGGGCTGGCCTCAGGAACCTTACGTGGGATCCTGGAGGCCTTCTGGGGCTTCAGGAGCAGCGATCCAGCAATATGGAATCTGGCCAGCAGCCGGAGTGTGGCTGTAGCCAGCCAGGCTCCAATTTCTGGCAGCGCACGCTGCTGCCATGTCCATTGCCCTTCTTTTTTCTGGCTCAGGTGGTTTTGACACAGGGATCTCCAGGCAGCAGAAAAACCTGCCGTGCTACGAATTAGTGTGGTGAATGTCTGCATGTGTGGTGCAGCCTGCAGCACTGCAAACTGCATGTGTGTGACCGCCTGGATGCGCCCAAGGTGTGACTGCTCCACACTCAAGCTGGCAGGAACACCAATCACCATTTGAGCAGCTCAAAGTGCAATGTGTAACGGACCTGAATTTGGCTCCCTAATGAGCTCAGAGATCAACATGCTCTAATTCCTTGAAATTTGAAGCCCCGAACTGCTTGTTTTACTTTCCTTTGGCAGCCATGTTTAGGAATTTTGCAGTATCTGTAGGCTTGGGGTCAGTCTGTAAGTATGCAAGAGTGCTTTCTTGCACCTACTAGGGAACAGGGAGAGCTATAGAGATGCCCATTAAGGTTTGGTAAGACTTGTGTTCCATGCCAGGCAACTGCCCTGCTTGTAGATTTGTAGAAGAACCTGGAGGCTAGGCTCTGAGGTAGGGCAGGGGGAATCAGCTACCCTCCCCTAGGACATCAAAATGCTGGATGGAGACTCAGGTTTGCAATGCTTTCGGGTGTGTTCCTTTGGTGTGTTCCTACTAGTCTTCCTGTGTTATCTCTTGTGATAATGGATTTTGCATTTGGCTTGTGTGAAGTGAACCTTGCATTTTTCCTGCAGCTGTGTTCAATAGCAGCATCTGAGTAGTAGCAAACAAGGTCCAATAGCTGTGGATGAGGGTACGTTTTCGGAAAAATGCATTTAGACTTCTAAAATCTAACAACTTTTTTGAAAAACCTTTACCGTTAGCAGCTTCAGTCTTACTTTTCAGTATTCTGATTATGACTGATTGGGCACTCAAACCTCCTAAGTAAATAACATGACTAAAATATGTGTCATTTACTTCCCTTTTTATATCATGTTCTGTTATTTTGCTGTGATGCTTTTTTAAAACAGCCAGTAGAAGAATTCTTGTGAACCCTTGCTGAGAACTGTTACTACAAGTTGGTTCACTCTGATAACAAGGTCAGCCAGGCCTCACTTGCTCTTTATTATAATCCACTACCCATTGTGGTTTATCCTCTCTGAATCTGTTCTATTCTATTCTATTCTATATTACTATTCTGTTATGCTCACTATCTTCTCTGTGCAGCTAGTAGTATAATACTTGAAAAGACTTGCGCATAATGATCAGTGAGCTACAGAAACATCATAAATCTCCCCTCATGGTTTGACAAGGGTAGTGGCGGCAAGCTTATGTTAATTGTTCATCTTAGAATAAATGTGAACATCTAGGATTGATATTTGCTTTTTCTTTGTTATAAGAGCACAAGTCCTGTTTCTGTTAGGAGAACCAAATCTCTCTTCTGCTAGTGCAACCCTTCTGTTAGGAGTCAGCTTTCAGAGATACCTGCTTGTCTCATATTCTTCTCTGCAGCGTAATCCATTTGCTCTGTTTGGCAGCTCACACTTATTATTACTGTTGTGGCTCTTGGTCATGTTTAAAACTTCCTAATAATTATGCAAAGACATGGAGTGTAATAGTCATTGTAATCAAACATATGGCATGACTTCTGTGTAGTTTGCTTTAGAAGTCTAGCCTTGCTCCTTCATAATTTTTGTTATGGTGTTAATCCTGTACCTATGACACATTTTACAGTAAAAATGAAATTTTCATTAAATAACAGGAAAAATGTAACTAGCAGAGAGACTAAAACCTTTCTTGGATACCAGTCAGATCCTGCTTTTTGTTTAACTACAGAATTCCTACCTGCGTGGAAAGAAGGATACTTAGTTTGGAGCCAAGCAGCAGTATAGAGAAGTATCATCAGTAATAGGGATGCCTTGCTTTTTCCTTCTTGTCCTTTTCCTTGACATGGTCTTTTTGATCTGGCTGATGTATAAAGGAGCAAACATTCAAGACAAGGAGGAAGGGGTAAGTTTGAGAAAAGAAGGTTTTTATAACAGTGTAGAATGTTAGTGTATTTTTCAGAAAGAAAAGTGAAAACCTGGAAAATGAACAGCTTTCTGAATAGGTCACCACTTTTTCCTATGACTTGCTGTATTCAGTTGCTTGGGTGTCTTGATTGCTACTAAAAATGCTGGCCAGGTTTCAGCCACTGTCATGTTATGACATGGTACTGTATTTTACCTGTCTGTCTGTCTAAGCTGGATGGCTAAAAATAGATTCCTTTCTTGCAAGTGTCCATTTGATATTCTGTACTGTGTTGTTTATACCACTGTATGCAGACTAAAGAGGAATGCTAATTTCACATACTCTCTGGGGTTGTTGGAACTTCATAATAAAGGAGCTGTCATCCAAGCGTTCTTTGGCATGTACATATATGTGTGTGTGTACATATGCATGCAGACACACACAGATAAATGTGTGTATGTGTCTATGTGTATACACACACATACACGCATACATATATATTAAATATTTTTCTTTTTGTAATGTCATAATGTCTCTTGAAAAGGCTGTGCTACTAAGGTGGATTGTCCAACGACGCTCTCTCCATTGGGTATCTCTCAGTACTCCACATGGCAAGGGGAGGGAAGTGAGAATGGGAATCCTGGAATCATGTTTGGATTAAGTTTCCTTGCTTCCTTTTGCACTGTATTTGACCCAAAATGAAGAGCTGATATGACATCATTTTGGGTGTTGCCAGCACAGTCTTCTTTTATATTAAATGTGTAGAAACTATTTTCTTTTTAAGGAAAATATCTGAAAGGATCTTGGCTGGCTTTGCATACCCTATAGGTATGTCTGATTGTTTTTCATGAGTGAGGTATTGTCCTTCTGTTTACCCCTCTCAAAGGAAGTGCCTGTTGACATAGTCTGCATTTCAATCATCTTTATTATACAACACTCTGGGAAGCCTCCAGGGCAAGCCAAGTAGGCCCTAAAAGCAGCTTCTTAGTCACAGAGACAGGCCTAACCAGACACCAGCAGTTCATATTTCTTTATTTACAGAGATCTGTGTAATGATAATGTCAGACCTCACTGAAGAGTAAGGCTGCTTTTTTAAAGCAGTATGTTAGGTGAGGCAGGAAGGCCTCCCAGCTGCTGTTATACCTGCCATAATACGTTAGTGGCAACATTGTCTTTAAGGGTGAGCAGTGGAGCAGAACAACACCGCTTGAATCCATAAGGGCCTGTCTCTGCTGAATTTATTTGCACAGAGTAACACTTTGCTATATAGGAGTACCTACAGGGCCTTCATGGTGACTAGGTTTGGCAGAATCATTGGAAGTTGCTCTGCCTCTTTCTGGATTTGTCTACACTGTTGTTGCACTGCTAAGTACTAAGAGTATTGGAAACAGTAGACTGAAGGTGACCAACGTTAGAACAGTCCTTATGGTATATACAGTTATTCTCTTTGCACCCCTCTTCCAATGAAGGGCTTCCATTGGTGACCATTATTAATTTTTGTCATTGTTACAAGACTTTAGTTTTCATGGAGTTGCAGAGTGTTTTATTTATTCCAGTTATTCGTTCATGTGGCCAAAAGATTACATAAAGTGAAGTTGTATCTGGACAGCTGATTCTTACGGTTCATTTGAGATTTGGTTGCACTATGAATCAGTTATATTGCCAAAGCTGTCTATTCATATTTGCAAGAGGAAAGAGTTTTGCTTCAAATTAATTTGTGAGTCAGGATTGAATCTTTGCCAATAAGCAAACTCAGGAGGATTTGCATGATATTATGACAGTTTCATTTTTTTCTTGTACTGTCTCAAATCTGTTGAATATGTAGACTTAACTTTGACTTGTGCACATACTTTTTTTTTTTTTTTAATTTCAAATAAATCCTAAAATACCTGTCTGGGCAGGCTGCTTGTGAGATAATAGAAGTTTTCCTACTTGAAGAATATTGTACTCTTTGAATCACATGAACAGTACTCCCAACCTGACCAGCAGTGTGATTAAATCAAGTCTTGTTTCTCCCAATCACTGTAGCTGCCTGACAGCTCCAAATGCATTAAGCTTAACCACTTTGACTGATCCTACAACCTTTCACATCAAGGACAGGTTTAGGTTGTGTTAATAGAAGGAGACATGTATAAACCTAGCCGTGCAAAGATGCCTACAATTACAACCCTAAGTTTTAGGTTAGCTTCAGATGTTGCTACCTTAAGATAATTGCAGTCTTTATTATAAAAAAAAAACAAACAAACCCCCCAGAAAACCCAAAAAGAACCTGAACACAGACAACCATGGAAACTGCAGGTGGTTAAGAAATGACTATGGTGAGAGTAACCCAACTCTTCAAGTGGTAGTAGCTTCATTTGTAGTGTAGGCATTTGCCTAATTATTTTAATTGAAAACTTTTCTGATTTGTGTATTAATGATGAAAGCAGCCTTGATTGTAGGCAAAAACACCAACAGCCAGTTTTGGCACAGATATACACATTAGTGCAAATTATATGTTGGAACCCAATTTTCCTCCTGCAGGATATGAATAACTCCCACTTCAGTTACTGTTTAGATTGGTAGCAAACAGAAAACACTTTTGCCCTTGGGTGCAGGGTGTTGGCAGGCAGGTGCAAATCTTAGATTGGTTTCCGCCATTTTTAAACCAGTGTATGTGTGCTGAACTTCTGTTCTGTTATGGGTATAGACTAGTTTCTGATCACTTATACCAGTAAAAGTGTAATGACTGTACTTAGCTTTTTTGTTTGTCTTTAAGCTGAACTTGTGCAAAGGAGTTTTGTAGACCCAAATTGCCCTATGTTGACTAGATTTTTTTTTTTGTTTAGTTTCCCCCAATTCTAATTTTAACTAAATGAAAGGACAAAAATAAACTTTGAACACAGCACAGTACCAAAAAAGCGTACCATATCTCCATTTAACCAAACCATTCTGCAATATGTTCTTTCACATTTTTGTTAAAGGTTAACAAAACTGTTTAGACAACGCTAATGACTGTACATCAATCTGCTGTATCTAGCTGATTAATGGGACTGATTTCTGCAGTGAATTCCTTTAATCGCTTCTTATTTACAGAGTGGGGCGGTTTTGTTTAAAGAAGCTGCGTGGAGTGTTCATCCATCTTAGAAGCTCATTTCTTGACTGAAATAAGTTTAAGAAACAAATCTAATGAGGCTCTGAAATGCATAGTATTCAACCAAAGAGGGATCCACATTCACTATAGTAATGTTAACTTTTCCCATCATGCCCAAAACCAAGCCCAATTAGATTAAAATATAAATTCTAAATTCTGCAGAGATGTTTGTGGTAACTTTGAGCAAAATGAGCGAAACACTAAGTGCTCTTTAGCTTGAGAGTAGGTGCACTGAGCTAGGAACCAAACTATGAGTTCTGGTCTTGTCTCTGCTACTGACTGATGTTAATATTTCTGAGCAATTTGCAACCGTTATTACTAACCAGAAGTTATAAGCCTACTCTAAAGACAACTAGTATTGTTTCCATTTTGGAAATAAAGTAGCTGAAAAGTTGTGCAATATAATATCTCTTCAGGCAAAACTGATACTGACCCAAATCTTATCTATATCCAAGCTGCCTTTCAGAATGGGTGTGCTAAATATATTTGCTTGGTTATTCTCCTTGTAACTAATGCTCTAATTTCCAGTTCACACCTTTTTCTCAGACCTAGGAATAGAGGCCAGGAATTTCCAATATACCATTCTATGCCCCAAAAGAGTTTTTTAACTCAGCGTATTGGTATGTCGTCACACCCTTTAGGAGCTGGTCCAAAATGAGAATAGCAGTCTTTCCTTATACCAGTTATTCCTGCAGCTCCACTAGTAGGGATATGTGTTTTCACATTAGGTGTTCTGGTTTCAGACCCTGTAGATGACACACATGGTCACTTAATTAAATATAAACAAACAACAGGGCAGACTTAAAATTGCTTGGGTAACTTTATTTCAGGCATTTCCTAACATTTTAGTGTCTGATTTTGAAAAGTTAATATTCCTGTTTTATTTATTTTGTTATAAAAGCACCCCCCAGACTTAGTATTAAACTGGACACTAATTGGTAGACTCAGCAGAGTGGCCAACTTCAACACAGGTCATGGTGCCTGAACTAATCTTGTAATCCATATGGCAGAATGAAGTTCTAGTGGGAGGCTAGTCTATAAGGATCTTGCTCTGTGCCTACTATGATTTTATTTATCAGTGGTATCAATACTGCACTTGGCACTAGCAGAGAACCATTTTTTTTTTTAATGAATGTTACGGCTAGGGGTGCAGTGATAGAGATTTTTGGGGCCAATATTGATAGCCAGTTTTTAAGAATGCATATCTGCCAATACCGATCCAATTTCCAATACTCAGCATGGCAGCTTGGAGATCTGTGTCCAACTGGTAAGTCTGTTGTGGTGGAAGAGAAGGGGTGTGGGGGAGGCAGATGGAGGCCCCTGAGGTGAGGGAGGGAGTGGGGCTGGGGCAGGTGCTGCCCAGCTGGGCTGGGCTGTGGGATGAGCTGTGGCTTGTCCAGGGGGCACTGGCAGGGAGGCAGCTTCTGCCACTGAACACCACTGGCAGGGAGGGCATGGGGGGGAGCATGCGCCCCCAGCTCTGCATGGGGTAGGGTAGACTGCTGCTGGGGCTGGGGCTGTGCCGGGCTCTTGTCAGAGGGGGGGTGGGGGCTGGGCTGGGCTGCGCTTGGGGCAGGTGGCGGTGCTTGGAGGAGGACTGGTGGGGGGGGCGGGGGTTGCAGCCACATGCCCTAGCAGGGTGCATGCAGCAGCGGGAGCTGCCCCCCTGCCATGCCCCCCAGACAAGCCACTGTTCTGTCCCATAACCCGCTCTGACTCGGCAGTGCCCACCCCAACCCCACTCCCTCCCTCACCATGAGGGGCCTTGATCTGCCCTCCTAAGTCCCTTCCCTTCCCTCTCCCCTTCCACCACAACAGACTTAACAGCTGGACGCAGGTTTCCAAACTGCCAGGCTGTGCTCCTCACCGCTTACATGCTGCACTGCTAGTGCGCATGTATGGGGTATTTATTGGCCACATTATCGGCCACATCAGGCAAAAAAACACTGATTTCTGATGCAGTCAATTTTCTTTATATCAGTGCTGATCCAATATTGGACTAATGAGTCGGTGCACCTGTAGTTACAGCTTTATGCAAATTAGCACAATTTACACAAAATGTTACAGATGAAGGTACAAAAAATGTGGCAGCTTCAGAAAACTGCAGTCAAAGCATTGCTGATGAAGTTAATGTGGAGGACATTGTTATTATGATTTACTTATGGTAGTGCCTAGTGTCTGTTATGAGGGTGGTCAACCTGTGGCACATGAAACCTCTGTGTGTGGCATGTGGCAGATTAGGGAGGGGACAGGCAGCATAGTAGTAGATAGGGCAGGAAGCAGAAAGTGGAGAGGCAGATCAGGCAGGGAGTACAGGGCAGGGAGCAGAAAGAGGACCTAGGTAGGCAGAGAAAGGGGATCAGAGTGGCACTTGGGGAGAGTGCAGGGATAATTTGTGGCATACCTGCCAAAAAGCTTGGTCTCCACTGGTCTGTTTGATGCTTTCCATAGCTACAAAAGGGATAGTTCTGGGTCTGTTTGAAAAATCAATAGATTTATATTAGAGAAAGGGAGTGGGAATGCCTACAGGCAAATCATGTACTTGGCTTAGTAAATCAATTTGATTCAGTGTTTGCAGTTTGGAAGAAGCAGTCTCCAAGAGGAAATTGAACATGAGCAGGGTTGGGAATTTGCCGGGTGGGTTTAGCAACCTATGGGCTGAATCCAGCTTCCCAAGCTATTGGATCCAACGTGTGTAGGGCCTTGGCAGTGGGGGATTTTACCTGTGCCATACTGTATACCACTGCTGCAGCCAGGCAGCAGGAAGCTTTTCCAGGCAGTACAGAGCATGGAGAAACCACAACAGTGGTGGCGGCTGGGCACTAGTGCTGGTCCACCTTGGATCCAAGTTGAGCCATTTTGGACTGCTGCTGGGAAACGTTGCTGACTACTGTTTTAGAGAAGTTGCACCATGCACAGGGAAAGGGAAGAGGGTGGCAGAGAGGTGATTGGGAGAAGCTGGCAAATGAAGTCTTTAGTAACTACATCTTAGCCAAATCACAGAACCAGCATTTCTTCCCCTTTCTCCTTGGTTTACCAGACACTTTTAATGCCAGTGATCACACTCCTCTTAAAATCTTGTTGTCTTTTGTGCTCTTTGGGTTCTTCTGCTGTTTCTCTCACTGTTCCTTTAGTGGTTTTCCCTCTCCCTTTCCAGCTTTCTGTAGGAGTTTCTCAGGGTTCTGTCCTTACCCCTTCTCTTCTCCCTCTGCACATTTTCTCTGGTTAATCTCGTAAGTAAAAAGTTAAATTCAGCAGTCTTAGAGCACTGCACCACCACATGCCCCATGCTCTGTGCTGCTGCTTAGCCAGAACCCTCCACTGCCACATGCCCCTCTGCTCTGCATTGCAGCCTGGTCAAATCCCCTTGCCACTGCACACCCCTGTTTCTCCATTGACTCCTGATCAAAACTTCACATTGCTGCCCAAATATGGTCCTGTACTGTTGTCTGCCCCCAGGCCTGCACTGTCGCATAAACATTTCTTCATGCTGCTGCCCAGCCTGAGACCCACACTGCCACCTAGGTGCAGCCCTACTACAGTTGCTGCTAGTCCCAGAGATCTGTCCCAGGAACACCCCCTGCCAGTGAGATTTGGCCTGGTACCTACTATGAGTTTGACACCTTTGGACCAAGGATTGGTGTTATTTAAGACTGTTTGGGAACTCAAGCCACTGGGATGCATTCCTGGAAAGAGGCCTTGAAGAATTGACACCTGTTTAGTTCCTGGGAGATCAGCCTTCTGGGATTGAGGCTAGCACAATAGATAAGAGCCTTAAGAAACGAGGGAAGAGGGTGGGACAGCCTCACATAATCTGATTTTAGTACAAAGGAAAAGGAAAAATCAGGTAAATGAGGATATGATAATGGATAAAGGACTATCAGTGGATAGCAAGAGCAAAGAGAAAGGAAGTAATAGTGTTGGTGAGAACAGTATTTAGGTAGGTGATAGAGGTTTAGTTAAAGAGCATTGCCTAATCCATCTGAAGAACTCACATGGGCAGTAAAAAAAAGTAACAAGTGTCTGCACCATAAAATGGAATTTTGGCACAGAAAGTGAAGTGGGGTATTGTAAAGAATAGTGGAAAAGTATTTGTTACTGGAACACAGAAATTGAAATGTATATGTTCGCCAGGGAAAGACAGAAATAAGGGAAAACTGGTATTGAATGCTACTACAGGCAGTCCTGGACTTACGATGGTTCAAGTTATGATGAACTGCAGTTCTGACATCTGTAAATTGGCACCTTGGGTTTGAAGTTCTGACCCGGGTTTCAACTTTACAGTGTTGGATGCTGGAGACAGGTCTGTCAGTGGAAGGGAAGGGCCATCCATGGTGGGCCCCTGCAGTGAGGGGGGGACTGGGGCTGGGACAGGAGCTAAGACAAATGCTGCCCAGCCGGGACTGTGCTGGGTTCTGCAACTGGGGGCTATGGGCGGAAGCTGTGGCCACCCGGCAGCTCCCCTGGCTGCCCCCACTGGGAAGAGGCAGGCAGAGCTTGGGGGGCTGTGGGAGAAGCTGTGGCTTGTCCAGCTGCTCCTGTAGGGGTGAGGGAGGCAGAGCCAGTTGAGCCTTGAGAGAAGTTGTGGCCTCCTGGCTCTGCCTACCTTGACCCGGCAGGGTCAGTTGGTGGGGCGGCCGTGACTTCTCCAAAGGCTCCCCCAGCTGCTCCCACTGGGAAGGAGCAGGCAGAGCTGGGCGGCTGTGGGAGAAGTGGCGACTCGTCCGGTGGCTCCTACTGCTTGTCATGGGGCAAGGGGAAGCTTGTCGCCCCGGATCTGATCAGGCTGTGGTCAGGGCACATCTGGGGGTACATGGCACGCCCTTGCACCCTTCCAGATACGTGCTGCTCCTCTCAGAGCCATTTGTGGGGAGGCTCCTTTAAGAAGCTCCTTGGACACTTTCTTCAAGAAAGCGGACAAAACTCCAGAAAAACCTGCAGCCAGGGCTTCTGAGAAGACTCCAGCCAAGAACCCTTCAAAAATTCCAACCAAGAGCTCTTCAAAACGTCCAGTAAAGTCACCTCCCAAGAAGTCCTTCCAAATAAATGTTTGCTATTTACAATATAAATATATAAATAAATACATGTAGACAAGTAATATAGCTACAATTTTTTATTTTATATAATTGATTGACTACAAAATTCTGGGTTATTTTTGGTGAAAATCGGGTATTGAGCCTTGGTTCAGGAACCAGTCCCCCATTTATAACATTGTTTCCTATGGGAAAATTGGTTTTGAGTTGTAACGTTTTGACTTAAGATGCGGTTTCCAGGAACCAATTGTAAGTCCAGGGACTGCCTGTATTGAATGCTAGTAGCACTGCAAAGAAAAAAAAGAGATAAGATTAACATAGACAAATGGTTGGTTAAGTTTTGGATATGGCCAGAGATCTGACTACTAATTCTAGAAAGAGAAATACTACCAAGAGACTTTAACTAGAGAATAATTTATGGTAATAATAGTGGGGCCTGCTTGTTTCTGGGTGTGAAAGCTGATAGATTGCTTCACCAAATAGTTACAGAACCAGCAACAGATGATGTTGGTTTTTGCTTGGTAAGTGATGAGGGTATAATAAAAGAGCTGGTTATAGAAAATCACCTTTCATCTTGTCAATGCAAATTGGTTTAGTTCAAATAGAAAGATGAACAAAAAGAGGTCCATAATTGAAGCTCTCTGTTTTAAAAGAGCAAACTATGATAAAACTAAGGGATACAGTTAGTTGGACTCAAGCCAGTTGGACTGAGGAACATATGATCTTGAATGTCATGTTAGACTGGAATTTGTCAAAGGTGCCAAAATGGTCTGGAATTTGTGTCCTGACCAAAAAAAAAACCTAGTAGGCAAGGAAGAATAGTATATTATGAATAAGCAGGAAGAGAAAAGTGATGGGAAAAAGGATTGTTCAGCAGAATAAACTGTGCCTTGTAGGCCAGAAAGCTTAGGGGTTAGGTGAAAATTCCCCAAGGTTAAGGTGAGTTACAGTTATAAAAGATAAGTAAAAAAGTACCAAAAGGCTCCTCAGCTATTCAAATAAAGGCGATAAAGAAGGACCAGCAGGGTGGCAATTCTGTGAGCAGGGGGTAGAGATTAAAGATAATTTTGCTATGGCCCAAAGATGTTTTAGCATAACTTTTCAATATGATGATGCTATTGAGTAAGGGTGGAATGTTTAAAGGTAGGGTGACCATATGTCCCGGGACACTTCCAGCTTCTGTAGTCTGGTCCTGGCTAGTCGGTCAAAAGTCCTGGAGTGGAGTCCGGTGGGGTATCATGGTGCACCAGGCAGGCACTGCTGCTGCCATGTGTGTGCAAGGTGGATGGATTGGTCACCCTATTTCAAGGGAATGGAAAGGTATAGGAAAGGGAAATACCACAGTTAAGGTGGAAGCTCAAAAAGCTTAATGTGTTGAAATTTGGGAGACTGAATAATCTTTATCCTTAAATCCTAAAGGAACTGGCAACTGAAATCTTAAGTCTGTTTACCTAATCTGTCAGACAGAAGGTAGGGCAAGGTGACGCCTTAAGAGACTAACTAGTTCAGATGCATCTGACAAAGTAGGTTGTTGCATATAAGAGAGTTAGCTCATGCTCCTCTGAACCAGTTAGTCTCCAAAGTAGCACCCTTCCCTGCTTTCTGTCTGACTTGAAGCTAACAGCTAACCACTCAGAAATATCAGTTATGGGTTATACTTTATGATTAGAGAATAACAAATGTAGAACCTAAATTTAAAAACAGAAAGAAAATGGATCTTGGCAACTACTGACCCATTAGCTTTACTTCAGTAGTATTCAGTGCTTTAGAACAAATTTTGGGGCACGTATACACAAGTGCAGAGGCTGCTTTAATTGGAATTCCAACACGTTGGAGCAGACTTGATTAATTGGGTACCGCACTCCGCAGCCTCCTGTGTCTTGTGTATCAGCATCCCTGTGCTTAAAAATGGCGGCAGGGGTGCTTGTACTAAAGCTCATCGAATGAGCTTTAGTTCAGGCATTCCCGCCACCATTTTGAAGCATATGGATGCTGATACAGGAGACATGGCAGTGCTTTAATTAGAGTGGCTCTTGAAGCATGCATAAAAGTGTCTGTGGAGGAAAGAATAAATAAGGACAGTGTTAAATGGAAAATAGGTTAAAATGCAGTATGAGTCAGTTGGTCCAGCCCAGAGGTTCCCAAACTTTTTCTTATTGCATAGCCCCCTTCAGATTTACCAGCTGCTCACATACCCGCTACCAGCATATATTTTGCAATCTGGAAACCTGGGAGGTACATCTCATCTATCTAGATTTCAGTTAGGGATTTGATATTATCACGTGAGAAATTATTATTTTAGATGGAGAAGATCAGTTTAGTACGAGAGTTATAAGGTGGGTAAGGAGCTGGCTATGAAGGAGAGACAGCAATGGATACTGTTGAAAGAGGAACTGTTAAGGTAGAGTTACCAGTGGATTTCCTCAAAGATGGGTCTTGCAACCGATATTACTTAATATTTTCATTAATGATGGTGGGGAAAAAACTAGGCGGTGGCTGAATAAATTTGCTAAATACCACAGAGTTAGGAGGCATTCTTACTACCAGGTTATCATGCAGAACAATTTTGACAACTTTGAAGACTGAAATAGTAGACATGAGTTCAAATTCACAGTACGGAATTTTGGGTCATGTACTTAGGGGCTAACAACAAGAATTTCTTCTATAAACTGAGAAGTCATCAGCTGAAAATGATAGATGAGGAGAAGAGCCTAGCTTTTGACTGTAAACCATGCTCGTAGGAGGTATCATGCAAAGTATTTCTAGTTGATCTCTGAAAGTTTTAATGCCATTTATTCAAGACCCGTTAGCCTTACCTCAGTAGTATGCAGTGCTTTAGAACAAATTTTGTAGGGATGAATAATTAAAGACCGAGCATTAAATAGAAAATTAGCTAAAATGAAGCCTGAGTCAACTGGTCCAACCTAACCTCATGTTTTTGATATGCTCATTGGTTTTTTAGCAAAGGAAACATGGGAGGTGCATCTCATCTATTAAGGATTTCATATTGCATATATCTGAGTCTTGCTAATTCTTATACTGGGAAAGAGACTGAAAGAGAATCATTGAGAGATTTAGCTGTAGAAGTGTAAAGAAAAGGATGGGTCGTGGAAGAAGTGGCAGGAATTGGAATGAAAAACAACTCTCAGATTGCTGGCTTGTGCATAGTAGTATGATGATATTGACAGAAAGCGGGGCAAAGGAAGGAAGAGAAGTAGTTATGAAAGGAAGAAAGGAGTTTAGTGTTGGCCATGTGTGTTTTGAGATAATGACAAAACAGAGGATGTGTGAGATGAGAGGCATGACTGGATGGAAAGGAAGCAGTTTAGCAGTGCAAAGAAATTTGCAAGTCATCAACATAGAGTGCTAAAACTGTGGGAGCTAATGGGATCACCCAAAATAAGGGTGTTAAGTGAGAAGAACAGAGAGTCGAGAGCAGAGCTTTTTAAGAACTGCTACAGAGCAGGGGAGACCCACCAAAAAGGATGATAAAAGGGCAGTCAGGAAAACAGAGACAGCTAATTACGTATCATGAAAGCTCAGTGAGGATAAGATGGTGAGAGGGGGATGATTAACTTTATCAAAAGAGGCAAAGGAAGATGAGGGCAAGCTAGGGTTCTTGAGATTTGGCTAGGAAGACCCATGTGCAGTTTCAGCAGGGTAGAAATAGCTAGAAGCAGATTGGAAGGGATCCAAGATAGCAATAGAGGAGTGGAACTGAATGTAGTGACTGTAGACTGCTCTTTCAGTGAGTGTACAGTTAAGGTAGAGGAGATTTGGGGATAGCTGTAGAAGCTATAGAAGCTGTAGAAGCTAAAAAAAAATAGGAAAGGAACTGGAAAAGGATGAGGGGGAGACATAAGTAAGGAAACAGGAATGGATGGAAATACTGAGGGAGGTAGAAGTCACCAGATGCATGTCTTGTGTGTGCAGTAGGACATTTACATAATCTTACTTTTGTAAGAATAGGTAGCAGAAGTATTATTATATACCTTTTCTTTGTAGAATATATTAGTGAGCAGTGACAGATTTTGTAAGTAAATTGCAAAAAAAAGCAAATTTTGTCATTATGTTTAGAGATTTTTGGTTCTGCAAAACAAAAAGTGAGATCAGCTTTTAAGTAATTTAAAAAAAAACATTTGAAGCAGCAGGATGTTCTCCTTTCTTCCCTCTTGAAAAATGAGCTTTCTTTCCCCTCTTCAGACCCACACCACCACTATTGGAGGGCATCATGCTGGTGTTTGCTGGCTAATGTGGGCCCTGTGGAGTTCATTTAGCATTGGAAAGAGACCAACACATCCAGACTTCAGGAGTAGCACTACCTAATTGTCTGGCTCCTATCCAGCAGCAGATTGACCCAATAAACTCTAATGAATCTGGATTCCTGCAGTCTGATTTGCTTCCTCTTTCTATTACGTGCTTCTTTCAGTCCATGAAGAGTTGAAACCTGAGTGCCATTTTTGACAAAGGGAGTGGGGGGGGGGGGGGGAAACTGTGGGGCTTTAGCGAACTGGTGTTTATGGCAGGGGGGAGGGTCAGGGGGGGGGGGGGGGGAGAGGAACGAGGGGAAAAAGGGCAGATAACAGCCGAATGTAATCAGCATTTTATTACCATCCTCAGGAAGTGGGAATAGTTTTTTTTTTTTTTAAAAGTAGGTTGGAGCAAGGAAAGTTAATTATGGTGAGGTTATTTGACAGGAAATTACAAAATACAAACAGACAGAAGAAATACATTTTAAAACAGGGTAGGAAATCTCAAGTTACTTCACTGTGTATATTCAAAACCCCCAAAGCAAAGGCTGAAAATAGCAGTTTAAACAAAAGCTATCTTACCAGATAAAGGCATGTTAAGCACAAAGGGAAATGTATATATTGGGTTGACAGTCTTAAAATAAACTGATTGTCATGATAACGCTGTAGATTTAATTGTGGGAAAATTTGGGTTTGTTTGAATGACCTATAGACATAGAAAATTCTCATACAAGTTGACTGGGTCTATCTTATATGTATCTAGTCCCTTACATGGTGTTTTTCAGAAATTGCAAGGTATACTTGTGCATGTGGAATGAGACTGATAAATATGTGCATATATTCTTGGTCTTTATGCAGACCAAACACAATTAATTTCTTATGCTACTGTTTATAAACAGTGCACCAGAACATTTTCTACCTGTTAAATGTCTAAGTGGTACTTAGGAATAGAGGGATAAGTACAGCCAGTTAAAAAGGCCCAACCCTGAACCAATTCAGTCTTCATAGGTTAGTTTAAACTGTGTAGATTGAACTGAGAAGCAAGTGAGCAGGCATTCACTTTTGATTCTGAAAATGCAGCCACACGCCTGCAGGCCAGAAGCAGGGGAGTGCTAGAGCATGCCTCCCTGCTCTTCTGGAGCAGACAGCTTGGGTCAAGGCTAGCCCAACTACTCAACTGGAAGGGTGGGGGAGGTTGCAGGGGAGGTGCAGAGCGTCCTGGGATGCAAGGGGACTGTGAGTTAACTTGAATCTGGAGGGGATATGGGACAGAAATTCAATACACTAATTTTTCCTAAATCAGTTAATTCTGATACTACATCTACCCAGGTTCATCTTCAGCCAATTTCAGTGATTTTGAAAATGGTTTATGTGTACTGAACTTCTGTTGTGTAACAGATTTGAACTGGTTTCCAATGACTTTATAGGGGTTTATGTGTACTTTCTGTCCCTAGCCCAAGGGTTTAAGTAGAATCCTATTCTCCAACTATACAAGTCCGGGAAAGTTGTTAATGTAAATTTGAGTTGACCCTCATCCTCCTTGTTACCTTTTGTGACTTAGTCTTAAGGCTAAGCTGGACAATAGTATAGGCATTACTATTTTTTCAGGGATTTGAGCTGGTTGGGATAGGATTGCACTCAAATGCATTAAACCAGTAGTTCTCAACCTTTTTAGACTTGAGGCACCTGTTGGAAAATGCCAGCTCTTAGCTTTCATTCAGTTCTTGACTATGAATACCAGAGCAACTTTTCTGTTGCAGAGAACTCAGAAAAACCACAACAGGGCCAAATCTTTTTAACACTGGATTTCTAGCATTGTATGGCACCCTGTGGCCCCCTTGAAAGGATATTAAGCATCATAGGGTGCCATGGCTCACTGCTTCAGAATCGTTGTCTTAGGCACTTAATAGATGGAATTTCATCTGGCCAGTAATGTTACTTTTAGCAGGTTTTCTGTGCTGAGGAAAAAATGAAGAGAAGTGTAGAATTTGTTTTATTTGTTACTTGTTGTTGAGTTTGTTTAATTATTGGAATTATGGGGGTATGCCATTGAATATGTAACTCATTTTATCTTTAAAGAACCAGGGAAACTGTGTTTTGTTACCATGTTAACCACTTCCTTGAAGGACATGCATACATGTAAGGAGAGAAGAACATGCTCTGTACTAATGTATGATTCTTGTCCTGATGTAGGTACCAAAGCTCTGAAGAACAGCAGTGAGGAACTCAAAGATAGCTGCTCTCTCTGAGCCTTCCATCAAAAGACAACATTCTCCCCAAAGAAAGGATTGATTCTTTTTGAAGGTAAAGACCGTTCAATTTCTGGGGCCCTCTTTACCGTTCTTCCTTGAACATTTCTTGCTGAGACAGAGTCAGCATTGATCTTCATGTAGATCTACATGCCCTCATGGTTTGATAGGCTATATATCGTAGAAAATAGGTATATAAACAAAATTACATTTATTGTACCAGAGGATGGGAAATCATATTTGCACACATGGGGCACATCTACGCGTGTGCTTTACTGCGGAGTAGACTGTTTTGCTTCGCAGTAAAGCATCACTGTCTACGCGTGCAGCAGTATTAGGCTGCAATAAAGTAATTAACTCAGTCGGAGATGAGTACTATCTTACGGCGGGGTAATTTACTGTGATTAAATGCACGTGTAGATGCACATGTAGACTGTGGGTGTAAATTGCATTTGGTCAGCCTAGCCAGCAGGGGACCAGACTCCTGCCTGGTGCCTAACCACACGGCTCTACACTTCAGCACCCTTGCGCCCCAGCCAGCCCTTCCTCTGCCCAACACCACAACCTGGAGCCTGGGGCTGACCCTCCCGTGCCCCCTGCCGGCCTGGGCCTGCACCCTGGACACTGGGCCGCACCGCTGCCACCAGCCACAGCCCTACACCACTTGAGCCCGCTGCCGACCACTGCCAGCTGCCAGAGGCTCCCTGAACCCGCTGCCACCCACCGAGCCTGCTCTCAGCCGCCACCATGTCAGGCCCCCCACCCTTTGACACCCAGGGACGGGGGCCCAACTGGACACACGAGGAGACCTCCGACCTCATTGCCATCTGGGGGGACATCAGCGTCCAGCAGCAGTTTGCCCGTGCTACCAGGGCCAACGCCCACGTGTTCCAGGAGATGTCCTGGCGGATGCAGGAGCGTGGTCACCGGCGGTCCGGCCACCAGTGCCGGGTGAAGGCCAAGGCCCTGAGGGCGCAATTTGTCCGCGTCCAGGACCATAATAGGCAGCCTGGGGCTGCCCCCAGAACCATGCCCTTTCTCCGTGAGCTCGAGAGGATCCTGGCCCCCACAGGCCCTACTGAGGCCCCTCCCGTCTTCTGTAGCACGGGTGGAGTTGAGGAGCCTGCGCCAGGGGCCGTGGGTCAGGAGGACTCTCCAGGGGAGGGCACCTCGTGGCTCCCTCACCAGGTCCCGGCACGCTCCCCGCCCTCAGCCTCACCCGGCAGCTCAGACAGCCCGGGCCACCACTTGCCCCAGCTATTCCAGAGGCGGCCCACCAGCGAGGAGGACAGGGTGGGGATGTCCCCTGCAGACGCCAGCTCCGGCTCGTCACGGGAGGGGCCCACTGCTCGGCCGGCCACCTGCCGCGCCTCGCCGCTCCTGGATGCATCGGCCAGCCGGACTTCATCTCCGCGGCCAGGGACATCGTCCGACCGCCGGGAGCGGCTGCCACACCCGCCCGGTAAGCCCCACACAGGAAGGAGGGCCGGGGGCTAAGGGAGCCGTGGCCACTTGAGCCCGCATCAGCTCACCCACCTGCTCCTGCATTGTGCACTTGTAGCCAGCGATTCTGCACATGGGGGTGGGGGACCCTCCCCTCCTCCTCTTTTCCCTCCTCCTCCTGCCTGGCCAAGTTTCGTCCCGCAACATGCAGGGAGGCAGGGGCAGTTCAGGACTTTATTAAACACCCCACAGGCTCCCAGCTAGGCAGCTAGGGGCCCATCACATGCAGCGAAACTCGTCGATGGCAGTGGCGATCTCCTCCTCGGCTGAAGGTACTTGTAGTGTAGGCAGCAGGTACAAGTCAAGTACTTGTAGTGTAGGCAGAGATATCCCTCCAGGTGGTGGCGCATGTTGCAGAGAAACATGAGCTTGCCTGGGGCACCCTCGAAGCTTAGGGCCTTGTGCCAGGTTCTCGGTTGCTCCTGGAGAACCATTGTGATCACCAGCAGCAGGTCATAGTGGTTCGGAAAGCTCTTGGAGTGCTCAAACAGTTAGTTGTGGCATGCCCAGGTGATTCTGACCAGGAGCATGCTTAGGTGCAGCCTGCATGCAGTGGGGGCCTTCGCCTGGGGCGCTTTCCCGAGCAGGCCTGCTGGAGGGAGGTGGGGTTATTACCTGGTCCATGTTCAAGCCAGGTGGGTGCCCCTGACCCCTAGGACCTGGGTGCCACCGCCCGGCAGCACAGGAGCAAAATTCCTGGCCTGTAGGGAGAAGGAGGGGAGTTGATTCTAAGCCACCATGGCAGCTGCCGGGGGGTGAGGGGGCTGGCGTGGCCTGGCCTGGGTAGGGTATGGGGAAGGCAGGCTGCTTGTGGCAAGCAGCCCACCTGCCCCCGCTGTGGAAGCGGGGAGGGAAGTCTTATCTGACAGCCACCTGTGGAAGGAGCCTCCTGGGCAACTTACCACGGTCCCTGGTTGCCTGTGTGTGCATAACCCCCGAAGTGAGGGCAGGCAGCACACAGCCTCTCTGTACAATGCATGTTATCTCTGAAATGTTGCAAATTCTCACAAGGAGCCTCTTTGTCCTTGCTCTGCAGAACCAGCTGCTGGACATGGGGGAGAACCACCTGGCATTAGGGGAGATGGGGCCCCAAGGCCACCTGCAGCCTCTGCAGGTGCGCTTCGCATGCGCCGGCTCCGTCAGCGCCGGAGCCAGGATCGGACGGCTCTCCTCGATCGGTTGGTGACCGTCTCTGAGGAGCAGCTCGAGGAGAGTCGGACCTGGCACCGCCGCTGGCTCCAAGAGTTCCGCAGGATGTGGCAGGCCATGGAGCGGTCAGATCGTGAAGACCGCGAGGCACGGCGGGCAGAGAGTGAGGCCCACCACGCCCTCCTGCAGAGGCTGGTGGAGGCCCTGGAGGACCAGCGTGATGTGGTGCGACGGGCAGCAGCTGTTGCTGAGGATGACCAGCGTGTCACTGACTCTGTGCTGGCACTGGCAATGTTTGGCTCCACACCCAGTGTCCAGGCCCCAACCTCAACCCCAGCCCCGGCTGGCCCCTGGCAGCCACCCGCAGGCCTGCCTCATGCCCCCCAGTGAGTGTGGGAGCAGGTACAGTGCAACGTACAGAAGGCAGGGCCCTTAGCTTCTGCACCACATCCTGGTGCGTGCACCCCCCACTGTGCCTGCTGTCTCCCACTTGCCCTGGCTCCTTGCAGCCCCTGAGCAGGCAGGAAGTGGCTGTGGCAGGGCTGGGTCCCTACGTGGGCCCTGCAGGCCCCAGCCCAAAGGAGGAGGAGGTGGTGTGGCTAGATAGCACCCTCCCTAGTCCCTGGGCCAGCTCCTGGCCTGCTGGGATCCCTGTGGTGCCCAGACCTGAGGTGCTGGAGGCTCAGATGCCAGGTGCCTGCCTCCAGGCTCCATGCCCCAGGCACCTCCTTCTCACTGTTTCCCACCTGGCAGTTGTAAATAGATATCTGTAAATCATTTCATGGGGTTGAGGGCGCTTTATTGGTGGTGCGCATTGGGTTTGGGGGGAGGGGCTGTTGGGAGGGAGGGTAGAAGGGGGTCTGTTGGGAGGGAGCAGGGATTATGTCTGTTGCTGGGAGGGGACAGGGAGGGTGTCTGTTGGGAGGGAGCAGGGAGGGAGTCTGTTGGGAGGGTGGGAAGGGGTCTGTTGGGGGGGTCTGTTGTTTGGGGGGGGTGTCTGTTGGTGTGTTGGGGATGGAAATAAAGTTTGGGGTTTGTTGAAAACTGTCTGCAGTGTGTGTGTTTTTGGTGTTGTACTGTGGGCCCAGGGTCTGTGGGCAGCTGCCCAGGCGCTCTACTGTGAAGGGTGGTGGAGGAGATGGGCTGCAAGCACCTTGTGGCTACAGTGTCCTGGTTGCTGCTGCTGGGTGTAGCAGGGCACTATGGTGTGCCTGATGCTTTAAGGGGAGAAGCTGCCTGAGAGGCAGCTTTTAAGTGGTATGGGGCTCACCTGTCCAGAAGAAGGCCTGGTTGGGGCTAGACAAGCCCAGTGCCTGAGCTGGTCAGAGAGCCTAGCCCTGAGACCCTAAAGAGAAAAGTTCTCTGGAGCAAGGCAAAAGGACTCCTGAAGGACTCAAGAAGACAGGGAAAGCAGAATTACTCTGCAAGCCTGGGAACCAGAGGATATTACCTGGGACAGAGAATAAAATGTTTATGCAGGCAAGGGCCCTTTGTTTTGTGTTGGAATTATTGAGTTACAGAGAATTCCCCATCCCAGAGAAGGGGCTAAGGAAGGATACAGGGGGTCCCCAGCCCAGAGAAGGGAATGAGTGGGGATAGAGGACAAGGGAATAGAGCCTACGAGCACAAAGAAGGGGCTGAGTGGGGCATAGAGAGTTTCACAGCCCAGGGGAAGGACTGAATAAGGGAACAGTGCCCACCAGCCCAGAAAAGGATCTGAGTGATGTACAAAGGGTTTCCCAGCCCAGAGAAGGGACTGAGTCAGGAAGCTGAACAGAAGACCCGCTGGCCAGGAAGAGCTGGAGTGAGAGATTAGAGGGTCTAAAGTCTCCGAGAGGGACTGTGTGAGGGCATAGGGAGGGGTTGGATGCCCCAGAGACAGAGGACAGAGAGAACTAGAGGGTGTGAGATTCCTGAGAGGAGCTAAGAGAAGTTAACACCTAGAGGGATAACACCCACAAGGCTTGGGTTGTGGTGTAGGGAAGGAATGGAGCCACACACAATTTGCCCTTAGGACTATAGGTACCTTGCAGGAAGACTGCCAGGCCAAGATGGTGAGGGGTGGATGGAGACTGGTGGGGTCCAGGAGGGACCCATTGCGGAGTTCATTGGGCTCAGGCTTTCTCTAAGGCCTGTGGGCAGCCTCTCTTCAATAAAAACAAAGTGTGGTGGCCACATTAGAGACAGAGTCAGGCAGGAGCCACACAGTTACCAGGGGACATCACGGCCACCCCTGTGGCTTGAACCCACTACAGAGGGCAAAGGGCATCCATGGCATGCTGGACATAGACTCTTGAGACAGTGTCCTGGAAGGCTGTGTCAGCAGGCTGTGTACTGCTTGGGGCTAGAGAAATGTGTGGCTGGGGAACACAGTGTGGGGCAGCCTTTTAAAGAGCAGGGATGGTGGCTGTGGGTGGCTGCAGGTGACTGTGGCTGGAGCCTAGAGCTCTCCTTGGCTACTGCAGTGGGGCAGAGCAATGTAGGGGCATCCCTGTCCTAAACTGCTCTGCCCTGGCTCAAATTGAGCAGAAGTAAACTACTCCTGGATGCAGCAGCCACACATGCACCCGCAACAGCAGCAAACTGCCCTAGAGTTTGTTGCTTCACATTAATTGCACATATAGACACACCTATGATGTAATCACTTAGCTTTTGTTTAAAATTGGAATAAGTTTGACAATAGATTTAAAATGGCGAGTAAACGCATATCTTGCTTGCTTTGATTAAACAAAAATAGTATTAAGAAGCCTTAGGAATTTTACAGGTTGAGGATATGCAGCCATTATTAGTAGCTGCATAATTTTTTATCAAGCTGTTTCTTCCTCTCTCCAAAGGCTGCATGTTTGACAGCGTTATTTATTATATTGTCCTCACTGGGCACTTCTATGTGGGCAACTAGGGCAGCTGAATAAATTCCAGTGCAGTTCGCATTGGAGTGTATTGCTCCTGGGCACTGTGCTTGAAGATTGACCTGGCTTAATGTGTTGTAGAGGGGATGGCTGGGGCATGAGAGTGCTCCAGTGTGGCAGCAGGCAGCCCTTGCACTGAAGCACTCTCAAGCCCTAGCCAGCCCATCAGCATTTACACATGCATTGCAGTGCACTAAACAACACTGCTGTAGAATAGTATTTGTGTTGGGCAGTACTACCCTGTGGCAGCATTTATTAGTTTCCTGTGACCTAATAGTATGGCATGTGTAGACATCGATGTTTTACTTTAGAGCTAATTAGCCCCTCCATAAATGTCTTGTGTAGACATGCTCGCTGACAACTATGCAACACATGCAGGCGAGAAGAAACAATACCCAGGAAAGGGCTCATGCAAAGAATTCTATTCATACAGTTGAAGTGGTTTCAGTCATGTGACTGGTAATGAGACTGGAGGATTAGGAAGTCAAATGAATGCTGCCACCATGATATAAATGCACCAGACATTTCTGTGATTTTGTTGGGTATCACAGTCCTTGGAGAAATGCAATGTATTTTCTAATAATTGGTCTGCTTTGCCTCTAACCCTCTCTTACTGACATTATGGAGCTTTCTTCATTAATAAATACAGCAGAAACAGGAAATCTGGAGTGGACTGTTGGGTGCTCATTTATTGCAGATAAGATTTAAAATTAGTGGTACATGATGCATCTTCCTGGTTCAGATGTTAGGTGTTGGTCATATGAATAAGTTGGCTCATTACTCTTTTATTCTACATCACAGCCTTCTATAGGAATAGGGACAGAAGTTACACATCTACTGGCTTAAGTGATCAGAAACCAGCTTAAATTTATGACAGAACAGAAGTTTGATGCACATAAAACACTTTCAAAGTGTCAGAAACCAGTTTCAGATAAACCTGGTTGGCTGTAGCATCAGACTTAACTGATTTAGATCAAACCAGTGTATGGAACTTCTGTCCCAGATCCCCTCCAGATTCAAGTTAATTCACAGTTCCCCAGCATCCCAGGATGCTGGGCAGCCCTGGGCTGTGCTGTCTGGCTATCAACAAAGCAGGAGTGGGGGCAGGGAAGTAATCCCAGGCCTCCACTAGCCCAGGTCGGCACAGCACAAGGGGAGGGAACGCCTCCTCTGTGGGGCTTATGGCCCCCACCTCCACAGACCCTTGAGTTGGGCTGGAATTGATGTAGCCCCCCCCCCCCACCAGCTGCCCTTGCCTTTGAGGAGCTGGGGGGGTCAGGGGAATGCATCCACCTAATATGGGACCCCAGCTGGGGTCTGCACCACATGGGGAGGGAAAGCCCCCTCTGCTGAGCTTTTCACCTCTTCCTGCAGCCCAGAATGCTAAGCTGGGGTCCCTCAGCTCCACCTTGCTAGTTGCCCTTGCCTCCAAAGGGCTGGAGGGTGGGGGGGACAGGGCATGCACCCACCTAGCCCAGCACCAGCCCCCCAGGTAGGTTCTGGCCCAGCACCATGCCCCCAGGGTAGAGTCTGGCATGGTGGGGAAAGCCCCCTCTGCTGGATCAGCTCCCCCCATCCACGCTTGCAGTTCTATCCCCTTGCCAGATGCCCTTGCCTCTGCTGGGGGTGGCAGGCAATGCCCCTGCTCAGCCTGGCACTGGACCCCGAGTGGGGTCCAACAACACCTGCAGCTGAGGTCTGCAAAAGCACAGGGGAAAACCCTCTCTGCTGAGCTTTTTCACTCCCCCTCCCCACTTGCCACCCCAGGCTGGAGGGATTGTTCACCTCCCACCAGTGTGCATGCAGGACATAAGGGGTGGGAAGGTGGGGAATGCCATCTCTGCATCAGGGGTGACGATCTGGGACTCTGCTAGGGGTGGGGAATCCCCACTGAGTCATGGGGATCACACAAGCCCCAGGCTGTCCTCCTGAAGGGGACAGTAAGGTCTTGGGGTGCGTGTGCTGAGCAGCTGATTGAGGATGAGCCCATGCTTAGCTGCATTCCAGTGCCTTCTGTAGTGGTTGGCAGGCAGGGAGGCATGCTTCGGTGCCCCCCAACTTCTGGTGTGGGCCACTTCAGGGATCTGGCTGCCTTCTGGTTTTAAAAGTGAATGTCAGTTCACTTTGTTGTCGGTTCAATCTACACAGTTTAGAGAAACCTGTGGAAATTGAAAATTGATTCAGCTTCGGGCTTTTTGACTGTCTGTACTTAGCCTGGATGGCCCAGGTAAACCTGGACATCTTTTGCAGACCTGGGTGAATCATTCTGTCAGGGTGTGCTCTAACTAGGTTCAGGGGCTCAAGGAGTGTGGCAGAAGTATGGGAATGGTGAGTACACATCTGCTTGTATTCATAAGCACAATATAAGGAGGCCTGGTTTTAAATTACTAGCCTACTGCTGCAAAACCTCCCTGGTAATCCTATAAGGCTGTCAAATACTGGTGGGTCCAGGAGGGTTATGGCAATATTCAACACCCAAATATCAGATGTCAAAAGACCATGAGGATTGAGTTTCAACATAAATATTCTAAACTTGATTTTATTGTTTTTCCCACTTAAAATAAAAGGCATCTGGCCCCTGCACAAGAAAGAACCTGAACTTCCCCTCTTTCCATTGATACACCCTATTACTTAAGCATTTTGTAGCTTTTCCCTGGGGAGAGAAGAAGTAGTTCATGGAAAAAAAACCATGGGATAAAATAAGTTCCTCTTGAAGACAGGAAGTAATTGCTGTTATTGTAGGGGGGTTTTTTCTAATCAGAATTTCTATGTTGTAAAGCATTATAGTAATAATAATATTAATTATGGACAGTCACTTGCAGGCAAGGATTTGATAGCTGTCTCTACACAGCTTGTTAATTAAGCTTAGTAGCCCTGTAGAGCAGATAAATATCTCTTTGTTTTCCAGATAGGTAAAATAAAGCATGAAGTTTAAGTAATTTCCCAAAGTTCACAGTGAGGAAATGGCAGAGTTGGGAATACAATCAAATCATTCTACTTCCTGGTTTCCTGCTCAGACTCTCTAAACATCATTCCCTCATGTACCTTTTAAAGGAGGTCATGCAACAGTGGTAGCAGGGGGAAAAGGGTGTTTGAAAAAAGTGTACTACATGTAAGTGGAAAGTTATATTTATGGGGAGTTTGTGCTCTTCCTGCATGTCCTTATAACAGGAGCCAACAATTATTGCCTATAATAATTGTTCTTAGCAATTTCAGATTTAGGAATTTCAAGGTTAGGTTTGTTTCAAAGTTAGCTTCTAATAAGAGTTCATTGGATATTCAGTAACTTATACAGCATTTTTGTTATTTTTTGGAGAAAGGGGATAGCTTTGTGTGACTGAGGTTTAGGCAGTTATTCTAACTCTGAATCTAGTAAGATGTTTTAAATGCCGTAAACTATCGTATTGTTATATTGTGCTTATGATTTTAAGCACGCTGAAGTCTAGAAATTCAAAGCTAAGTTTTTCATAGCAACTGTTAACCCGGATCTACTCTGAGCATTTAGTGCTTTTTTACACTGACCGAGCATATCTATATGTGCAATTAAGGCAAAGCAATGAATTCTGGAGCTTATTGCTCCTGGGTACAGTATTCGCACGTGTGCCCAGCACTGCAGCACACCGAGCCAGGTCAGAGCAAGCCCAACTGGCAGTGGGGTCCGGGGGCAGGCCTGCCAGCCTGGGGCTGCTCACCCCAGCTCAGTGTGCTGCAGAGCGGCTGGCTGGGGCATGAGGGTGCTTCAGTGCAGGGCTAGCTGGCAAGCAGCTCCCGCACTCAAGCACTCTTGTGCCCCAGCCAACTGGGGCAGCATCTACACATGCACTGCTGCAGAGTGTTTTTACTGTGGAGTAAATTAGGTTATTCTAGACTAATAGAGACACACGCGATGTTTACTGGGCAGCTAATTAGTGTCCTGTTCAGTAAATGTGTCATGTAGATGCGCCCACTGAGTGCCAATCCTGATGTTAATTTCTTAACTAAAGTTGGGAGAAATTTTCATTATGAAACTATGACTTAGTGACATTTTTCTGTTTTTATGTTCATAGCAATTTGTACAGTGATATGAAATACCAAATGTTTAAAACTATCATGTATAAATATGTAGAACAGTGAGAAAAATGCATACATTTTTGCTAGAAAATGGAGTTGATGGCCAAAACCTATGTGACCTCTGGGATTAAGTACAATGGTGTATCCAGGAAATTCTAAATCATAATCCCACCTTCTGCTAATGACTGGCATGTGCGATTATACTGACTTTCATAAACAGTAAAAATAACTATTTAATGAAGTATGTAATACCATTACCTATGTTTTAAAGAAGTGGGCAACTGAGACTGTGTGTTTAAGTGACTCGCGTATGGTAGCTCTGCAAATTCTGATTAAAATCAGGATTAAAATTTAGTTCTCTGACCAGTATCTGCAATGATATGCATTGCTTGCTAGTTGCATTGATGACAGCTGGGTGGTTTGTCAGTTGACCTTTATGATTTTAGGTCTGTTACTCCATTCTTTTTTTAAAATGGGGCTCATTTATTTAACTTTTATCTTTACATCTCTAAAACTCCACTGTGGGCAAAGTAAAGCTTGAACAAATTAACCATTAACAGATGTAAACCACATTCATATCCAAACCATATGTTATCCTTGTAGTTTATCTGTACTTGCTGCCTTTGAAAGCAGCGAAGTTTGAATGTATACTTTGTATATGGTTTTAGTTTTGCAACTTTGTTCCCAAATATGAAAGTGCAGTTTGTTTTAAGGTGTTTTGAATAGAAGCTCAGGCACACTTGCAAATATTTATCTGTCACTTATTTCCTATGTTGAAATACAGAATGGTTATTTATTTGTGATGCAGAAGCACCTTAAGTAACTCCAGTCTGGAGCTGAAGTGTCATTGTGCTCCTTGCTTTACACAAGTGTTGCCATTTCCTATGATATTTTGTTTCATGTAAAATTGCCACTTCTGGAAAAAATGATGATATAATAATCTTAACTTCCATTCTTTAAAAAAAGTAGGTTTCAAACCCCCCTGGTCTCAAGGAAAATGTGACGTAGGTCCACCTTGATGTCCCAAAAATTAGAAGATGCATTAAAAATATTCAAAAAGGTCAGTTTTAAAAAAGGCTTAGTATTTCCAAGCCAGACTCATGATTCTGGGGAACTTGACTTATGCTATTGGAATATGTTGGGACAGACATCATGATAGAATGGTCCTTGCTCTAGAGTAATGCTCAAACTTTCCAGACCTGCAGGCCAGATGAGTGGTGTAGGGGCAGTCCACAGGTTTGGTGGATCCCACGTGCAGGGTCAGTCCATGGGCCTAACGCAGTATGAGCTGGGCCTGGAGTCAGTTCATGGGTGCCATCTGGTATACCCCTTCCCACACCAGCCTGATCCTGTGTGCCAGTTCTGGTCGTAGAGCAACTGCACATCAGCACAGTCCAGCTCGCAGGGGCCATGTCATCTGGACCACAGGTGTAGAAATTTGGGGAGGGGGAGGCATTATTGATTGCTTATTGATTGCTGTGCTTCTGGGAGAAACTAATGTTGTTGCTGCTCCTTGCTCGCAGTTTTTGGACTTATGGGGAATCCCACAGGCCAGACATGGCTTCCTGGGCTGGAGGTTGAGCATTACAAAACAGAAGCCTTATTTTTGCAACTCACCAAAGTGGTGCCTAATATTGTAGTAGTGGGGGCCTTGCAGAATCACATGTAACTTTGTGGTAGGAAGCACACTTCTAAGAGGCCCTTTTAATTCCATCTTCCTTTGCCCTGTGAAGGCCCTGCACTTGTGACCCATTTCCCTCATGCCAAAGACTATGTCAGACTTTGCAAGCCCTTCCAGAGCCTATCCATTCTGCTCCTGGACCCAGCCTGAGGGAGTCATTGGAGAGATCAGAGAGTTTTAAAGCTGAACTGGGGAGGGAGGAGTAAAATTCAGCTCTCTATGGCAGTCTAGGGACTTTTACACTGAGCTCATGTCCCTTGTTAACATGATGTTTCAGGCTTGTACCTTTTAAAGTTTATCAGAATTTTCAGACTAACTCTGCATAATAAAGCTGGTTTGTTAAACACGTTACTAAATGGATTTTGCGGTAGTTTTCAAGTAGCTTATAACCATACATTCCTTCCCTATTATTAGTCCAGTGGACAGATCTGGTTGGTTGGTTGTTTTTAAACAACTTATCTGAAATTAGAAACAATACTAAAAAAAAATATTTTTTTTAAAATGATGAACTCTGCTGTAGTGAGTACAAAGACAAGACCACTTTCTCTTTTAGTGTTTGCTAACTCTTCCGCTGTGTCTGTTCATTATATGATGATATATCATTAACCATAACCTATATTAGTGTGCATGGGGCCAGAGGCAGAGCAGCGGTGCCACAGGCCTCAGGGTGGCAGTGCTCTGTCCCTGCCTGCCTCCACACCCCCTCCCTCCCCACCATCATTCATGACGGGCAGTTTGGTAGTGTGAATTATAATAGTGTGCCTGGTATTTGCCTTCATATAAGATGATCTTTTTTTGAACAATAGCTCCAATGTAATACCTTAAAATAAGAGAAAATATAGAATTTAGCAGTAATCAAAACGTATCTTTCATGGCTGATAGCTATTTAATGCCTAAGCTGCAAATTTAGTGATTGAATGTATTAAATAAGTTAGTGTTTTATTTGCAGCTGTAGTTGTATATGAACTTACATTCTTTTTGTCCCTGCCATGATTTGTTGGCAGTCCCAGTTTATCAGCTGGCTTTCTCTTAGCAGAATACTTCACCTTCCTCTTCCATTATGAAATCTAGCTTGGACCTCAGCCTTCAGAATTTCAGTGTTTTTGTCTTATTGCTTCCTTGTTTTTCCATAGTTCTCTTCTGGGTGATTAAATCCTCAAACTTAGGTTTTCCCACTAGATTGCTCACAGGGCAATCCACGTCTGTTACTCTGCACTTTCAGAAGAGTAAATAGCTTTATGAGACATCCTTACAGTATACTTAAAAGCTTTAGAGGTCAAATTGAAGTGCTATGCTAAAATCAATTATGCTGAATTTTGAGCTGTATGAATTTCCCAAGATACATGTTTCTTTTACTCTTGGGCTGCTAAAGCCAAAAATGTTAGTTTTCTTAGTGTTCTTTATACCAGGAGAAAAAAGATAAGCCTACAGAAAAATAAATATGTGAACAGAGCTACGTTGACCTATATGAGATCCTAAAATTTAGTTGCTACCCAAAGATGTAAACAGAAAGAAAAATGTGTTAAGGGTCTTTCCTTCAGGAAAGCTGTTCTTCAGCCAGTTTGAGCATTAATATAATTGAATGCTGGCCTGTAAACCCAGGAGATATTACAGGGAAGTATCTTTGTAGAATCATAGAAGTAGGGTCGGAAGGGACGTTGTAGATCTTCAAGTCTGACCCCCCGCCTGGGCAGGAGAAAAACTGGGCTCAAATGATTCCATCCAGGTAAGCATCAAGCCTCTTAAAGACCCCCAGGGTAGGAGCCAGCACCACCTCCCTTGGAAGTTGGTTTCAGATCCTAGCCGCCCTAACTGTGAAGTAGTTCTTATGGATGCCTAATCTAAACCTACTCTCCAACAACTTGTGGCTGTTATTCCTTGTTATGCCAGGGGGTGCTAGGGGAGACAAGGTCTCTTCCAAACCCTTCTGGTCCCCCCTAGTGAGTTTATAGATGGTCACCAGGTTTCCCCTCAGCCTTCTCTTGTGAAGGCTGAACAGGTTCAGGTCCCGCAGTCTCTCATTGTAGGGTCTGCCCTGTTGTCCCTGGATCATGTGGGTGGGCCCTCCTCTGGGCCCTCTCAATGTTGTCCACATCCCTCCTGAAGTGGGGCACCCAGAACTGGACACAGTACTCCAGCTGTGGCCTGACCAGTGTCACATAGAGGGGGAGGATCACCTCCTTGGCCCTACCTGAGATGCACCTGTGGATGCACGATAAGGTCTGGGTAGCCCTGCCAACCGATACCTCGCTTTGTTGGCCCATGTTCATCTCGGAGTCAGTAATGACTCCAAGATCCCTTTCTGCCTCCATGCTCTCAAGAAGGGAGTTTCCCATCTTATAGATGTGCTGCTGGTTACTACTGCCCAGGTGCAGCACCCTGCACTTGTCAGTATTGAAACGCATCCTGTTTTTGTTAGCCCACCCCCGTAACCTATCCAAGTCTTGCTGCAGTCTTTCCCTCCCTACTAGCGTGCTCACCTCACCCCAAATTTTGGTATCATCAACAAATTTAAACATGTTGCTTTTCACCCCATCGTCCAAATCACTGATAAAGAAATTGAACAGTGTGGGCCCAAGGACCAAGCCCTGGGGGACTCCGCTGTCCTCTTCCCCCCAGGTCAAATATGACCCATCCACCACTACCCTCTGAGTACAACCCTTCAGCCAATCTGCAATCCATCTGACTGTGTAGGTATCAATGCCACAGTCGCCCAATTTTTTAATGAGGATGGTGTGGGAGACGATGCCAAGGCCTTGCTGAAGTCCAGAAAGACTACATCCACGGCAACACCTGCATCCAATGCTTTTGTGACCTGATCATAAAAAGCGGTCAGGTTGGTCTGATGTGACCTGCCCCTAATGAAACCGTGCTGGCTGCCCTTGAGCATCATCCCTGAAGCTGGCCCATCGCAGATGCGCTCCTTGATGATCTTCTTAAAGAGTTTCCCTAGGATTGAGGTAAGACTGACGGGTCTGTAGTTGCCCGGGTCCTCCCTCCTCCCTTTTTTAAGATGGGGACCATGTTGGCTATCTTCCAATCATCTGGCACCTGGCCCGAGCACCACGGGCGCTTGTAAAGCCATGCCAAGCCCCTGCAGTAACCCCTGCTAGCTCCCTCAACACCCTGAGAGCATCTGGACTCACTGATTTGAACATGTTCAGCCCCTCCAGAAGCTCTCTAACCCACTCCTCGCCAACCTGAGGTCTAGAGAGGTTCCCCTCGAGTCTGGCTTGCATTATGGTGAGGAAGTCCCAGTCCTTGCGCAAGAAAACGGAGGTGAAGAATTGGTTAAAGAGGTCTGCTTTCTCCTCTGGCGCAACCACCAGATTGCCCAGAGTATCTTGCAGGGCCCCACGTTTCCTGGTGCTTTCTTCATCCTTCCTATATATTTGAAAAAGGACTTTTTGTTATCTTTGATCTTGGACCCTAGTCCTAGATCTATGTCCGCCTTAGCTTTCCTGACAGCCCCCCTACAGGCCTGAGCAGAGGAGGTATCTTTGGTGATAGCACTCCCCTTCCAACAGGTGTATGCCACCTTTTTGGCAATCAGGCATTCCCGGACACCCTTGGTGAGCCAGGGGGGCTTTCGGGCACTCTTGCCTCCCTTGTTTCTTGTTAGGATGGTCACCCCTTGGGCCCTGAGTATCATCTCCTTAAGGAATGACCGCTCATCTTGGGCACTGAGTTCCCCTGCTCTTGAGAACCCCAGCGCCTCTCCCACTTATCTCAACTCGTTGAAGTTGGCCCTATTGAAGTCTAGGGCTACCGCCTTTCTGCAGTCCCTTGTCACCCTGTGTTGGATGGTGAATTCCAGCAAGCGATGATTGCTATCACCCAGGTGGTCAAGAACCTGGAGGCCTCTTACCAGGTTGTCACCTGTGGCCAGGACCAAGTCCAACAGGGCATTTCCTCTGGTGAGACTGCGCACCTCCTGAATTAAGTGGAGGTCCTGTATCTCAGCCAGGAACCTCCTGGAACAGTCCAACTTGGCTGACTGTTCCTCCCAGCAGATGTCCAGGTAATTCAAATCACCCATGACAACTACATCCCTTGCCTTAAGTGCCTCTGCGAGCTGGCCCCAAAATTCCCAGTCTAGCTCCTCCCCTTGGTTGGGGGGTCTGTAGTAGACCTTCACCGTTAGATCCCTCTCCCCACGGCCCCCTTGTATCTTGACCCAGAGCACTTCAGCTTGCCCCTCCTCTGACCCCATTCTGCTGGCAGAGGATGTGTATTGCTCCTTGACATAGTGCGCCACACCCCCACCTTTCCTTCCTTCTGTATCCCACCTGTAAAGCCTATAGCCCCTAATGCTAACTGCCCAGTTGTGGGATGAATCCCACCACGTTTCTGTAAGCCCCATTATGTCTGGGTGTGAACTGGCTATTCTGAGGGTGAGTTCCTCCTGTTTGTTCCCCATACTACAAGCATTGGTATGTAGGCATTTAAGGCCTTGCATAGCTGCATATGCCACCCCCCTGATTTGGGAGACTGTCTGGACCCCTGTTTCTTACCTGGGCACTCCTTGCATTTGTCACCTGTCTTGCTCGGGTGGTATCTCCTCGTATTCCTGCGGCCCCCTCCCCTGGTGAGGCTACTTTATGAGATCAGCTGAGATCTTCGTAAAGACCAGGAATTGTTGGGAGTTGTTGTTCCAGGTGGAACACATAATAAAGAGAGGTCAGGTCAGTGTCATGTGACTGTTCAGGAGACAGTATAAATGATGTTCCTGACATCATCTAGGAAAAGATGGGAGCTGAGATGAAACCTGAAAGGGAAGAATTCCCTTATTAGTCAGGGAGAAGTAAGACCTTGCTTTGGGGGCAGTGGAACAGAAATATAGCCAGAGCGGTCTGCTGCTTTGCTTAGTAGTGTCTAGATTCTGAAGAAGAGAGGAATCCATGGTTTCAAAACATTGTAACCTGTTATGGTCTCTCTGAGTTAGTTGCAACAGAAGAATTGCTCCAGTGCTTTCTGTAGTCAAAAAATGAGTGAAAACTAGGATTTGACATTTTCTGAGGGGTGCCTTGAGTCTACCTAGGGCACCCTGTTTGGGCCTTTGAATCTAAAAAGTTGAAAAACACTGTTCTAGGAAGCCGGAAAGAATCAGAGTTTCCTTTCAAGGGATAAGAGACTAGATAAGCTGAAAGGTAGGACTGACAAATTTATCTCAGTTGTCAGGGCTGTCAACTTCTAAGTATATAGGGGTTCAATACCCAGCAGTATGAACCAGCAGTGGCACACATCCATGGGCTGTACCACAGTGATCCACTGGCCCCTGAGACTGCATGCTTTGCAGATTACCTTCCGCCCCTGCCTCCTCCCATCTGCTACACCACTCATGGCTCCAGGCTCACCCCTCTTTTCCCCCTCTCTCTTCCCTTGGCTGTGTTGCAGTGCACTGTCCCTGCCCCTGGGGCAGGAACAGGCAATGAAAGCTGGAAGAGAAAGGGGAAGCCCAGAGACTCTGGCTGCAATAGCAATGGGGAGAGCAATGTAGGGAATCAGTTGTTAGGCAGGTGGACAGTCCTGGTGTAGATGGGAGAATTGAGGTACAGTGATTAAGTGACTGTCCAACCTCACTTAAAAAACTGTTGCACAACTGCAGGGGCAACCCAGATCTAAGAAACAATCCAGTGGGTTTGGCCTTGTACAGGCATTTCATTTTTCCTGAGAGAGTCGCCGCTCTCCCAGGACAAACCATGAGTGTACAGATGTTTAGGCTTTTTTTCCCATAGTAAAAATTGACACTCCAGGAGAAAAATAACCTTGGAACAACTAGGGAGGGTTAAATCACTCCTTGGAGAGTTTCTTCTGGGAAAGTGAATTTCTATACATTCCATGGCTTGACTCAGAAGAGAATATAGCACTCCAGCATCCTCTCTTCTCTCTCCTAGCGAGATAGTGAGTGTGTCTACATGTGCACGTGTGTGGAGAAGACTAATTAGCTCTACAGTAAAGTATTGCTGTCAACACATGTGGTGCTATTAGGTGCAGTAAACTAATTAACTCTGCCATAAGATAGTACTGTCCAGGACAAGTACTATCTTATGGTGGAGTAAATAACTGTGGTTAAATGCACATGTGAACACTGACTGTGGGTGTAAATTGCACCCTGTCAGCCCAGCCAATGGGGCAACACTCCTGCCTGCTGCCTAGCCACATGGCTTGGCAGCTTTAGCAGTCTTGTGCCCCAGCTAGCTCCTCCACGACTCAGTGCAGGCACCCAGAGCCTACCCAAACCCCCGGTGCCCCCTGCCAGTCTGGGCTGGCCCCCTTACCCTGGGCTGGGCCAGCACGCACTGCCAGATGCCACCACCCACTGCCCGGACTAGACTTCCCAAGCTTGCTGTTGACCCTGCCACCCAACAGAGCCTCCTTGAACCTGCTGCCACCCACAGAGCCTGCTCCCAGCCGCTGCCATGTTGGGCCCCGCACCCACTGACATGCAGAGGTGGGGGCCCAACTGGACACATGATGAAACTACTGAACTCATAGTGATTTGGAGGGGACATCGAGGTCTAGCGCCAGTTTGCCAATGCTACGTGGACCAATGCCCACATGTTTGAGGAGATGGCTCAACAGCTGCAGGAGCGAGGTCACTGGCAGTCGAGCCACCAGTGCTGGGTGAAGGCCAAGGTTCTGAGGCTACCATATATCTGCATCTGGATCCATAATAGGCAGTCTGGGGCTTCCCCCAGAACCATGCCCTTCTCCTTGAGCTTGAGAGCATCCTGGCCCCATAGACCCTGGCAAGGCCCCTCATGTGTTCTTCGCCATGGGTGGGCTGGAGGAGTCTGTGCCAGGGGCCACAGGCCAGGAGGACTTTCTGGGGGAGGGCACCTTGTGGCTGCTGCACCATGCTCTGGCATGTTCCCCACCCTCAGCCTCACCTAGCAGCTTGGGCAGCCTGGGCCACAATCTGCTCTGGCTACTTTGGCAGCAGTCAACCAGTGAGGAAGATAGGGGTGGGGATGTTCCCTGCAGATGCCAGCTCCGGCTCATCGCCGGACGGGGCCACTGCCCAGCCGGCCGCAGACCATGCTTTGCTGCCCCAGATGCATCGGCCATCTGGACCTCATCTCTGTGGCCAGGGACAGCATCTGACCACTGGGAGCGGCTGCCACACCCACCCGGTAAGCCTCATACAGGGAGCAGGGCCAGACGGGGTGGTGGTGCTGCAGCCACCTGTGCCTGTGTCAGCTTACCTGGCTGCCCCTGGGCTGTGCGCCAGGAGCCAGGGATCCCTCATATGGGGGGTGAGGGACCTTCTCCTCCCTGCCCTACCTGCCTGAGCTCCCCCACAACCACTGGAGCCCCCTCTCCCCACACAAACACACAGGGAGGCAGTTCAGAATTTTACTGAGCACCCAGTGGGCTCCCAGCCAGGGGCCTATCACATGTGGACAAATTCATCAATGGTAGCGACGATGACTCCTTAACCGCAAGGGTCAGGCAGTTGTAGCGCAGAGATACCCGTCCAGATGGTGGTGCCGGTTGTGGGCAAGTGTGAGCTAGTCTGGGGCACCCTTGAAGCTCAGAGCCCCACACCAGTTTCTCAGCTTCTCCTGAAGGGTCGTGATCATCATCAGCAGAGTATAGTGGGTCAGGCAGCCCTCAGAGCACTCAAACATCTCATTGTGGTGCACCTGGGTGATTCTGACATGCTTTAGATGCAGCCCATGTATGGTAGGGGGCCTGGCCTGGGGTGCCTCTGTGGAGTGGCCCACTAGGGGGAAGGAGGAAGTGTGGGACATCACCAGCTCTGTGTGCCAGCCAGGTGGGAGCCCCTGACCCCCAGGACTTGGGTGCCATAGGCCCAGTGGCATGGGACTGAAGGGACTGAAGTGCCTGGCCTGTAGGGAGAAGGTGGGAAGTTTCTTTGGAGCTGCTCTGGCAGCTGCTGGGAGGTACCAGGTATGGCTGGCCTAGGTAGGGTATAGGGAAGACAGACTGTGTGCAGCAAGTGGCCCACCTGCCCCTACTGTGAAAGCAGAGACAGAAGGCTTGCCTGGCAACTGCCCATGCCAGAGACCACCCTGGCAACTTACAGTGGTCCCTGTGTGCCTGTGCCTGTACAACCCCTAAATTGAGGGCAGGCAGTGCATTGCTCCTCTGTACAATGCATATTATCTCTGAAATTCTGCAAACTCTCACAAATAGCTTCTCTGTCTTTGCTCTGCAGAACCAGTTGCTGGACTTGGGGGAGAACCACGTGGCGTTAGGGGAGATGGGACTCCAAACCCATCATCAGCCTTTGCTGGTGTGCTCTGCATGCACTGGCTCTATCAGTGCCGGAGACAAGACTGGATAGCTGTCCTTGACCAGCTGGTCTCTGCCTCCGAGGAGCAGCTCGAGGAGAGTCAGAACTGCCACTGCCACTGGCTCCACAAGTTCCATAGGATGTGACAGGCCATGGAGCTGTTGGACCATGAAGTGTACCATGTCCTTCTGAAGAGGCTGGTGGATTCCCTGGGGCACAAGCACGCCATGGTGAGATGGGTGACAGCCACCACCGAGGACAGCCAGTATCAGTGACTCAGGGCTGGCCTTGACCATCTTTGTAGCCATGCCTGGTGTCCAGGCTCTGGCTGTGGCCCCAGTTGGTTCCCTGGCAGCTATGTGTGGGTCTGCTTTAGGTCCCTCAGTGAGCGTGGCAGCAGGTGTAACATCTCTTGCATCAGGCAGGGACCCCAGCCTCTGCACCAGATCCTGACCTGGTCCCCCACTTCATCCACCACTTGCCCTGGCTCCATATGGGCCCTGAGTGAGCAGTAGTCATGGTAGGGCCTGCTCCCCACATGGGCCCTGCTGGCCCCAGCCCCATGGAAGAGGAGGGGGAGGAGAGCTCCCACCTTTGTCCCCAGGCCAACCCTTGAGCCCACTAGGCTTGCCGTGTCATCCCAAACCAAGGTGGTGGTGTCTAAGACTGGGGTCCCAGATGCCTTCCTCTGGGCTCTGTACCATAGGCACCTCCTGCCCACTGTTTTCTCCCTGACATTTTTAAATAGACACTATAAATATGGGGGTAAGAGTGTTTTATTGGTAGCACACATTGAGTGTGAGCTGGTGGGGTCTATTGTTGTGAGGGAGGGAGGGGTCTGTTGTTGTGGGGAGGGGGTTTGTTAATGTGTTGGGGATAGAAATAAAGTTTGGGGTTTGTTGACAGCTCTCAGTGTGCTTGTTCCTGGTGTTGCACTGTGAGCCTGTGGTTTGTGGGTAGCCTCCCAGGCACCCTACTGCAAGGAAGCAGTGGTCTGCAAGTGCCTCATGGATGCAGTGCCTTGGCTGCCACTGCTGGGTGTGGTGCTTGCCACAGGATGAATAGGCAACTTCCTTTTCATAATATAACAATTACACCAAGGCATGGGAGGCAAGAGTGAAGGGGAGCGTACCTAAAATCAAGTTGAGGTTGTGGCCGTTTTGCTACCAGGGGACAGCATGATCACCTCTGCATCCTGGTTCTGCTACACTGGGGAACAAAGTTCAGGGAAGCCTTTTAAAGAGTAGGGCTGACACCCAGATGGCTGTGGCCGGAGCCTGCAGCTCCCTCTGGATCCTGCAGCAGGGCAGAAGCAGCCTCCTCCAGGTGCACATGTAGATGCTGCACCTGGGGGTAGTTTACTCTGGCACAAATTGCTCCAGTTTGTTCAGTTAAATTAATTGTACATGTAGATGCACAAGCAGTTTGAGCGAAGAGTAGAACATGCCTGCCTCCTTTGCAATCTCCACATTGTGTTGCAGGGAAGCATGGATTGACCATGGGCACTTTAAGCTCTTCACTTTTCAAATCCTTAGCATCTGATTGTCTGTACATATAGCTCTGAGTTCTTCTATCAGGAGAACAAACCTGGGAGAATTCTCTCAGGTTATTTGAATGTGCGTATACAACCTAAGTCCTAACACCAGTTGTTATATCTTAATAGAAGTTTGGAGGTCCTTAACATTCCTACCTAACATAAAACTGTTTACAATTTCTTATGGAATACATTTCACTTAAGAATATTAGAGTAGCAGCTTACCATTTGGTGTATAGGGTTTTTTTTTGTTTTTTTGCTCTAGGTATCTGGGTCCTTACCCACTCATCAGGAGAGTTTACTATAGTATAATTTGGAACTGTCATCACTTCTAATCAAGGACAGTAAAAGCTATATCATAATGCCATTTACTGGATGATTGATTGAGATGACAGACAGTCTAGATCTAAAGTTCTGTCATGTTATAACTCTCTACTCTGATATAGGCTGTGGGAGAAGTTGTATAAGAGAAAAGGAGGAATAAGACTCTTTAAGTACATATACTGAAAGTAAGTGTTAATTTCTTTATATGAAATTGTTCGTGTGCATTTGTGCACAGTTGCTCCACTCCTAACAGCCAAAGGTTGAATTTAGCTCCTGCTTGCCCAAGCCTTTTTTAATGGTCTTTAACAGGTTTTGTTTATACAGTGGCATACAATTTCAGTTGCCCAGCCTGCTGTAGTAGCCTTCCTGGAACATGCTTTATCTCTATCATTTATCATTCCTCTGAACTTCCTGAACTGCATGCCCCCTGCTTGGATTGGTAGGCTTGCAGTATACTTGCTTTGGTATTTTTTTCCTTTTCTTTCTGCTGCCCATTTCTCCTACCCCATGGGGAGCTCCTCCCCCACATGCATTCTATTATTGAAGCTTTCAGATTAGGACTTGCTCTGAAATTGCGGTGGAAAGCAATTTTTAGTGTAATTTTTTAATTTTGTTAATACATTTCTTTTCTTTCTTCTCTTCCTCCTCTTTTTTCTCCTCCTCCTTGCAATCAACCCCTGCCCTCTTTTACTATTTTACGTCTCTATAATTACTTTATGGATGATACTTTCTATGCTAGGATTCTTATGCATTGCTATTCCAGCCACTAAAACCAACATTTTTGCAGGTTATCACCACTAATTGTATGTTCCTCGTATGTATACATGGAACACTGACAATAATACTGAATACAGAATATCTGCTTATTCAATGAGATCTGTTCCATTGTGTGTCTGAGGCAAAGGCCCTGTGGAAAAATATGGGATCACATAATTCAAGACAGTATCATAATGCATATGCATAAGACGCTGAACTAAGATTTATGTGGGAAATCTTAATTCTGGGATTTCCTAACTTTTTCTTTAACTTTGCTACCTTAATAATCTTTTAATGTAATTATTTGTATGCAGAAATAATATTAGGTGCAGAAAACAGATCATTTGGTTTAAATTCTGGTCACATTTTCAAATCTGTTAGAAAATTCACAGTGATTTCAAAGGGTTTAGTATTTTGTTCCCTGTAAATGATATTGACTGGAGTAATACAAAAAATTCTGTGCGTGTGAATCTTTGCCTCTCTTAATAGTCTGAAAACATTGTAACTAGCCCTTTTTGGGGGCTGAGACCTAGGACCTGGCTTGGTTAACTTGCAAAGAATTTTAACAAGACAGAGAGAGTACTTAAGGCATTACAATTCACATGCAAGTCATAACATTAAAAATAATTTTTCATACCTTCCTAAGTCCCATTTTTAAAACAGTTTAGGCCTCCTAAGACAATGGTTCTCAACCTTTTTTGTACCAGGACCCATTTGTAAACATTGACCAGTCCTGACACAGTAAATAGTTTAAGTAGAAAACACACAAGTATTTTGGCCCCAAAATACTTATTACATACAACAAAATAAATTGGTTCAACGGTCTTAATTTTAAAGATAGAAATCAACATCAACAAGGAAACATTAACAGCAATATCAACATGTGGCCCTCCATCACTCCCAAGTGACATTCATAATTGTGCAATTTGTACAATGCAAATTGCTGGTGCCCTTCACTCCTGACTTGTAGCCCCCTGTTCCCATCCCCATCCCCCACCCCCGCAATGCTGGAGGGGCCCCCAGGTACCCCCATCCCACCTGGGCAGGAGCACAATGGCTCCAGCTCATGTGAGCAGCAGTGGAGCAAGTCCAGCCCTGGCATGGGCTGGAGAGAGGAGGAGGAGAGGCCTGTGGCACCCTCCACCCTGGGCTGGGGTTCTCCAGGTATAGCAGGGGGACTGGTCATGCCTGCTTCCCTCCGCAAGTGTTCACGACCCTCATATAGTCTTGTGACCCGCTTTTGCGTTGTGACCCACAGTTTGTGAAGCACTGTTCTAAGGCACTTGGGCACTTCTGAAACTTTGCCTCTGAACTTAAAAAGTGTCCTCTCATTTTCTTTACATCTTTTTTATTTCCCTTCATTTTAGTATTGTCAAAGCTTTTGAACAGAATGTAGGACACCTTTTCTCTGGTGATCTGACACTTCCTACAATGGGAGCATGAAGAGTTGTTGTACGCAGATGGACATGTGGCATGGTATCAGTGAATTCCTTATTGGCTGTTTTCATGACAGCAGGCTCTCCTTCTGGTCAGTCTGACTGCACAGCAGTGTAATAGCATGTACACACCATTTGTGTAAAAGTGAAGTATAATAAATAAGTACATAAATAATAAAGAAAAAATGGGCAATTTAAATTTTTATGGCTCTGTGATTTTGTTAATGCATTGTGTTTTGCTGTTATTTGTGCATTTCAGTTAACATTTGGGTAGCTGGTATCTAGCCTCAAAACAGATGTGGAAGACCCTTTTTTGTCTATGGTTATAGGCTAATATTACAGTCTATGGACATAGGTAGGGATCTACCTAAATTGCACTGAAAATGAATTGCACAGCAGCTCGTTTAATCTTGCTATTTTCACTACATGCCCCATACCGCTTCTTCTTGCCTGTGATTGGTGGATGGACCCCAGCGCCTCCATTGCTCATTGCTTGCTCCTGATCGGACAGGAGGGAAAAATCATGTTTTAAAATATGCTGCAGTTTTTGCCTTCTGCCTTGATTTAGGTAGATCTCTAGATGTAGGGTTTAGAATAGCATATTGTCTTGTGATAGTAACTGAGGAGAAGCCAGTGGAAGTAGAGAGTTCAGTTTCCTTCCTACAGCACCAACTTTAAGGAAACAAGTTTTTGATTAGTCTTGAGACCTGGAGCAGCTTATTCCTAAATTGAACCCTGTGACCTTCTCTTAGATGGTGGTTCACAATGTCTAGATTTTGAGGATGAAGAAGAAACCTGGGAATGAGATTTGAAGCTACATTATGCAAAAATGTGTCAATAATTCAGGCTGATTGATAGCTCCTCTTGTAACCAAAATCACATGCAATTTTTTTATTCTTATAGCATAATGCATCCTGTACATATAAGCAGTTCTGCTGAACACATGGTGTTGCTGCTTTTCACGAAACACTCCCTCCCTACTTCCCTAAGCAGAATCTTTAAAAATCAATTCACATAATCCATTCAGTCTGAAATACTGGAGATGCTGAAGCCATTATTCCACAATTCTTGCATTTCAGGTCCCTTCTATGGAAACAAAGCTATTCACAAGGCTATGTTAAAGTCTGTCAGCATTTCCACTGAAACATTTTTTCCCATAGGTTTATCATTTGCTTTCCTGGATGAGACTAATTGTACCAATTTTATTATTTTTTCTTTTGAAAAAGTTTTTGGATTTTTAAAAAACATATACTTCAAATACAAACAAAAAGTGTGTTTATTCTAGGGAGGCATTTCTGGGTAATGCATTGTTTTAACACAGAGAGCTTGGTCCAGTTCTTATTGAAGTCTAGGGATTTCATTGATTTCAAATAGCTTACATACTGTGCATTATCAGTGTGAATTAACAGGTTCTGATATTTTTGTATATAGCTATATCTGCTTCAGTGTGCGTGTGCATGCATGTACGCATATGTAATGTAGAGACTATAGTATGTATCATCTCTTTTGGAGGGTGGGGAGGGACAGAATTGTGGGGGGGGTTTAAATCCCAGTGAAAAATTTGTTAGAGACTTTGACTATACATTTTAAAGTACTAAAAACATGTAAGATGCATTTAGTCATTATGACTGTAATAGCTCCCAACGGAGACTGAATGGTCCAAGGCAGTTGTGTAGTTCCAAAGAGCTGAGAATTTCAAGATGATAAACTTCCCATTTAGGGAATACTCCATAACTTGGAAGTAGTATTTAATATGAAGTTTTTCAGAAGTATTAAAGTTTCTGTGTCTAAAAGCAAACAATGCCGTAATGTCCTAGTGGGTCCCACAAAAATCCCAATACAAAAGAAACTTGCACTTCTTGCTAGTAGGTGGTGTTTCATATGCTATATTGAGACTAATGCAACCCTTGTAGAAAAATGCAGTGGTGGCCAACATTTTTGGCAGGCATGCCACAAGTTAAGCCCTGCTTCTTCCCCAGATGCCACTCTGGTTCCTGCCTTTCAGAGACCTACCTGATAGTTTGCCCCCGGGGCACCAGAAGTGGAGGCAGGGGAGATCTGAGCCTTTGTGTGTAGTCCAGGGAAGCCGAGCAGGGGCAGGATGCTGCTGCAAGAGGAGGCATCGCTGCCAAGAGCCAAGCTAATACTTCCTGGCTTTGCAATCATCTAGGTTTTATATGGTGAGCAAGGATCCAGAGCCCTGAATTCAGTGGTGACTGCAGAGTTAGGCAAGGGTTAACCTGGCTCCTCACAGTGACACCTGATATATCCTCTCCCAGCAGCATTCTTCTCCCCCCACTCTCCCTCCTCTGCTCCATGGAGTGCTCTACTCCTTTTCTGGTGCTTCCTTCTATTGTCTGCTCTGGTCTTGCATGTCAAACACTGCAGCTGTCTGTGCCACAGGTTGGCCACCCTTGAAATGATGCCCCTTCTCATGATTTGAGGTTTATTTTCATTTGCTGCTTTTTAAAAATCTGTTCTGTTTAGTTAAGTTTAGTCTAGTCTCCATGCATGTTTAAAAATGAATAGGATTTTGAAAGCACTGTCATGTAGTTAAATTTTTGTTAAAAGATTATTAGTCCTTTATTTTAGATTTGTTGATCAGGAGTTCGTATTATGCTCCAAACATGCAAAAACAGGTTATTTTTCAGTCTCAGACTGAAGGGCAGAGCACAAGGTAGCAATAAGACAGTCCTAGTCAGCGTGATGAACAGCAGTCATAGCACACTGGTGCCTAAACCAAAAGCAAACAATTGTTGAAAAGCAAACGGTTCTTCATTGCCTTTGGAACAAATCCATAAAATGTCAGTGCTACCTTACTGCAGGATGTGTTTGGGTGAGGAACTGTGCAGAATAGCCGAGTGATTAGATCCATAGATTTCAACGCAGTAGAATAACTAATGTATTTCAGGATGGCATAGAAGTATAAAACTTGCATAACATAAGCTGAGCATTTTAATGAAAGATAAAGACAATCCTCTGAGCTGCTAAAGGTATAAACAAATTATAAAACATGCCATGTGTTTTTGCAGGAGATTAGGTAATCTGTCCAATTTTACATGAAACACGAATACTTGTCAGAATTCAACAAAGGACATAAACCCTGTATCCTTAAAAATGGACTGAGTTGTTGTAGTTTCAGGTCGACACCCTCAGGACTGCCCCATCATACCCTTTCTGGCCTTTCATAAATATGGGAGATCAGAGATAAATTAATAATCAGAATTTCAGCTTCAAGAATTGGTGTTTTGAATACTGGCCTAAAATGGCCTCATTAAGAATTATGTATCTTTGGAGCTCTCTGTCACCTAAGGAAATATTGGCAGCGTGAATAACATAAGTACTGTCCCAACTGCAAAGGCAGGAGTCTAATTCACATGAAATTGTCCAGCATTTCTATAAGCTGTTTGTGCACTGCTACCAAGCAAAGACAACTTAGTAGTTGTTACTTTGAAAATGTAGTTATGCTTCCACATTGTGTTTGAAGGAAAGGCAGGTGAAGCCTACTTTGTTCAGTCAAAGGGCACTAGCTAATGAGTTTTCTTCCCTAATGGAAGTCACTTTCAGCTATTACAAGGCTGTGGTCTGAGTAATGGTTGGGGGTAAGGGGACACCAAAAAACATGATTATAAATGAGAATCAAGTTTAAAGGTTTTAAGGTGATAAGTTAAAAACCCCAAGCTCGTGGATGGTCCTTTCTTTTGTGCTGTGAATCAGGGCCCAAGCAGCAAAGAATAAAATTATAGTGCTTTGCACTTTTATCCAAGGATCTCAAAGAATAGGACAATCAATTAATCAATCTTGGCAGAAACCTTTGAGAGAGTTAAGCATTTATTCCTGTTGTTTTGCATGGATAGACAGAAGCACAAAGCAGGTTTGCTCATATGGCATGTTTGTGACACAGAACTAGAAACTGGAAATCTCTACCTCCTGGTCATGTCCTTTGGTTGCTAAACTAGGACGCATTCACCAAAGCTAAGAATTGTGGGGAGAAAAGGGAGCATTTCCTCCCTATCAATTGAACTCTGCTTGCCATTGAAAGTGGTACTAAGCTGTTCTTTTTATGTATGTTCCTCTCAAAATTAATGACTTTGGTGAAGTTAAATTATAGCAAGATAGATTTTTCACTAGCTAAATGATTAATACAACACATTTTATTTCTAGTCAGAGCTAGTAATAGCCGAAACATTACTTTTATAAGTACAAATCCTTCTCAGGGAGTGTTACCTCAAATCAGTAAATAACAGCATCTCAAACTCCAAAAGGATGATTAAAAAAAAATCTTTTAACTATATCTCCTTTGCTGTCATATCTTTCATCTCATGGGAACTGCCTGCCTCTTGTTTTAATCCCAAAACATCATTGAAGTCTGTGGGGGAGAGAGAAAAACATCTGTGAGACCTCCATAATAAAACTGTTTTGCAGGATAGAGCAATACAAAAATCCATCCATCCCAGTAGATTTTACTTTTACTGTAAAAACATAGCACCAAGTTCTAAATATAGATGTATTTCTCTGGTCTAGAAATTTTGATTGGGTTTCCATCCAGCTTTAGACTCCATGCAGGGTATATTCTCATGTAGCTCTCTCGGGGGAATACAGCATTGTAGTAGGAAATCAGAATGGCTTATCCGAAGTATCTTCTCAATCTGTTTGGAAAAGAAAAATCCAGACTGCCCTACTTCCACCCCATCAGGAAACTCAGCTAACTGACATGTCTTTAGTCTGAGCTACCTCTCAAGGTCATCAGTGTAATTTTTAAAGTCTTCCAGGCTTTAGTATTCTGGCAGATAATAGCATCAGACCCATCAGTCATTATCTCCTAGTCCTCAATTTTCTTTTGGCTTCCTGCAATTTCATCTAACCGTCCACTAATATTTGCTGCATTCTTTTAAAATAAATCAAATAGCACTTCCTATGCTGACTCTGGACTTAATAAAAATCAAACACACAGCATCAGGGCTTTAAAATAACACATTTTAATACAAACATGTGAGATATCTTTTGAAATCTGTGCTGGATGTTTGTTTCCTGCTGGGCTTAATTTAAGACTCTAGTGCTAGCATTAAACCAAAGCGAAAAATGTTTGCTCTTTCATCTGTGTGCCACATCCCATCCACAATCACAAACAGCTCCTTTAAATTTCTGTTCTTTGTCCCCTTCTGCAAATGTATAATGCACGCCTGTCTGACACATGAACTAACCAATACTTCTTAAAAGATGTTTCTAAACCTTGCCTAAGTCTGGGCAATTGCTCATATTCAAGTAGAGTTTGAGAGAAGGAACAAATGTGTGGCGTGTGTGGTTTTGTTTTTTTTAGTAATGGTGAAACTTTTCTGAAGGAAATTTGTATCCTGCTCAGTAAACATACAGACAAAAATATAGTGTTGTAAAGGGGGTGACCATCATAATAGTCTTGGGTCCGTCTCCTTTTAACTTTTACTCGGAATGCATAAAACAAAATGCCTTCAAATAATTTGCTTTAAGCTTACAAAATTAATGAAGTACAGATATTTGACCAAGTATCTTTTAATTAAATTGTTTGCATCTAAAAATCTTGTCTCTCACCAGATGTAAGATGACTGGCTGCAGGATTCGTGCAAAGTATGCAAGTTTTGGTTTCAGAAGATTCTGTAGGGAAAAAGTCTGTTTAGTGTCAAGCTGTTTCATTTACTTTTCACTTGAGCCTCATATCCCATTTCTTCTAATGTGCCAAGTTTGAATGACCATTTTCATATTGGAAACTTCTGAAAATGGGATTTTTGCTTTCCACTGCAGAATTCATCTGAGGACCGCAGCTGGGTGTAGAAAAGTGGACTTTTGTGCTCTCATGGCTCTCCCATGACCTCAGCGACACTGCATCGTGCAGTGGTTTGCCTACATGAATCCACTTGTAGAACTGGAATCAGAATTTAAAAGAGAAAAAAGTTTTTCCTTCTCATTTTTCCTTGAAAAAAGGCTCGTGTGATCCCATTGTTTTTGTAATTTTAGAAATTAATACATAGCCCAAGCTACATTTTATAGAAAGTTGTTGAGGTTAAAAATTCATACGCTTTAAAGTGAGGAAATGCTGGAATTTACGTTGTCTGGGCAACCTTATTTTGGCCCTGTTTTATGTACGCCTTGTGACCAGGGTTTTTAACTGTGTGATCACATCCTAGATTTTTCTGCCCCCACCTCTTTTAGCTCAAGGAATGAAAAGGGTTCTCTTAATTAGCAACTATTTGATTTTTTTTTTGTTTTCCCTTTGTTATTCATTATGTGACCTATATGTACTGCACATCATTCAAACCCTTCTATAAAGATAAAATTATTCATTTCCTCATGGGCTCCTCTGTAGTGCTCATCACTGTAGGATAAGTACTTTGCAATTAAGAGAAATTAAGGTTTAAAAAGTATTCACTAATTTTGGGTGCCTAATTTAGGACACCTGGGGCCTGTTTGTTTTTTTTTAGAGCACTTAGCATTAGGTTGTACTTCATATGTTCAAGGCAGAGCTCCCATTGACTTCATTTGCACCTGCAAGTGCTCAGTGCTTTGAAAGTCATACCTCAGGTTCTCATGCTGGGAGCCCAGAAAATGAGAAACATATTTTGTGATCCCATGTGGAAATTTTAGCAGCTCTCTCAGCTACAGGGATAGAATCCATGTCCACAAGGCTACCTTCCTCTCCCTTAGGTGTGATCTCATCCTTACTCCTCTCTTAATACCGTGCCTCTTTCACTGTACATTTTAAAGATTCCTTAATAAATGAGAAAAGGGGTCTGCAGACAAGCAGGCAGAGGCATGCTGGGAATCAAGGTCTTGAGAGCAACTGCAGGAGGGGTTCCTAGAGCAGCTTTACCCCTGTATTTCTAGGTTTGGCATGGCTGACCAGGGTATACTTGAGAGCATCAGTCCCTGGGTGAACTGGAAACACAGTGTCAACATATCATGAGAAAACAGGATATTGTCAGCTCAAGTGTCTGGATCTGTTATGACCCATAGGAACCCTGATCAGCAATTGTAGGAAAAGCTCTTTTGAGCCCTTGGGGACAAGAGCAGGCCCAGTGTGGATGCAATTTTAGGGAATGTAGTTGCACTGACAGGCCCTCAACCAGCCTTAGTATCATGAAGGCTAGGGTCAGACATTCAAAAAATCTGAGCCTGAATTGATTCAGTCTTTGCAGGTTAGTCTAACCTGGCTAGGCTAAATCAGCTTTGTAACTGGAGAGACATCTCAGACATGCAGGCACATGCCTGCAGTGGCGCAGGCTAGAAGCTGGGGGGCACTAGAGCAGCCCTCCCTTCACTTCTACAGGGCTGAGCTGAGGGGTGTGTGGCCAGGCCCTGGCGGGACACTCTGATTATTCCCCCCGTTCCCCAAGCAGCTCAGCAGGGAATGTTTATCACCCCTAACTCAGTGTTTATCAACCCATTAAGAAAACAAAGCCTCTCTCCATTAACTAATGGAGCTGTTCTTGAACAGCTCTTCCAAGGAAGGACATTATCTGTTAATTAGCTCCAAAAAGCCTGTCTGCCTGTCGTCTCCCACAGCACAGACTGTAGCCAGCCCGTGGTCTGCTAGCTAATGCTGAGGTGTCTACCTAAGGCAGAGGCGAGGGGGGAATAAGCCCTGCTTAGCAGGGAGAAGCCAGGCAGGCACTGTGTGCCTTCAAGTCTCTGCCGGAGCTCTGGCCAGGGAGCAGGGAGGAGGGACCAGCCCTGCTGTGAAGCAGAGAGCCCCACCCAGCCCAGAGAGCATGCCAGGATGCTGGGAGTGTCTGTTTTATCTTAAACCAGCAAGGAATTTGAGACAGACATGGCAGAAACTGGTTTGAGCCAAATCAGCGTAAGTCTGATACTACATTCAACCAATTTTATCTCAAACCAGTTTTATTTCAAACCAGTTTCAGCCATTTTCAAACTGGTTTATATGCCCTGAAGATCTGTTCTGTTACAGATTTAAACCAGTTTGTGATCACTTAAACTGGTTTATGTGTAATGTCAGCAGAGCTACCATGAATACTGGGTAGAATATCAGCCAATAACCAGGAGAACATTGCCGTACCAGGGCAGACAACATTTAACCAGTTTCTTTCTGATGATACTTCACCACCATCGATTATTAGATTTTGTCCCATAATGCAGGCACCAGTATGGGTGCTCATTGTTGGTGGTTTCAGTGATGGAAAAGCAGAGCACTCCAACTCGTGATCTTTTGAAACTACATTCACAGCAAGAAGGGAATGCTCTCCAGGAGTCCTGTAGTGCATCCAGCTTTAGAGTTACTCAAGGTTCTGATGATATCAAAAGGGTTAGGGACAAAATATCTTCTCAGAATATTATGTACAGATGACATTACCCTGTGCATAAAGACAGTACAAACATGGCTGAGCATGCACAGCTCTTTACTAATGTTTTAGAGAAGGAAAATCTACATCTGACAGTCAAACAATAAGTGACTGAATGACTATGCCTATATTACATAGTACACTGCAATGCTAGATTAGTGTCACAGTAAATGGTACGTTAGCCCACATGACACTCCGCTACTGCGATTAAGCTGCTTCCTGTACTTGAACCAGCTCATTCAGTACTGGCTCTGGGATCCCTGCACAGTAGAATATGCAGTATTTGACATACCTATTGATGCTAGACTGAGCTTCAGCATAGATTAAACTAATTGGGTTGATGGCAGTTACAGAAAAAGAATTAGTTGGGTAGAGGGACCTCTTCCCAGAAGTTACATTTTTTTTGTAAAGAACAGGAACTCATTCCCTGTTCTCTCTCTCCTTACTTGCCTTTCTAATACTGGGTGGGTCTTACTGCATTTTGGGGGCAGTAAAAGAGTGAAAACTATTGGGTATAAGAGAAGTTAGGTGCTCTCTTACATGAGTTATTCCCCTAGAGAGCTCAGTGCATTTCTCTTCCTCCCTCCTTACACACTAAACCCATCTTCCTCCTGGTAGATGGACCCTGAAGCATGGGCACAACCAATTTGGACGGTCTGCTGGGCATTGTGTCCTCTGCCTTGAGGCCATCTATTGTCTTCAGTTTCAAATCTGAATTATTAACCTAATAATCTGACAGTTAAATTGTTAACTTTCATCTTCTGTGCCTCAGAATATGCAAAATTAGTTTGTGTAATTTCTAGCGCTTGTTGCTTTTTTCTGAAATTGTGGTTTCACTTCTGGCATTTAAAGTATAAGATTGCTGAAGGATATGCCAGGGAAACCAGGACAACAGTGATAAACAGTGTGGGCTCAAACAGCCTGATAATAGGGTTAGCCTGGGGATTGAACAGCCCTGGTGCCTTGTTCATTGTTGGGCACTGTGGATACATTCCATTCAGGCTAAATGAGGGACCAGTTAAGTACTCCTTATTTAATGGTAGCTTTATTTATTGGTAGAAATGGAAAACTACTGCCCCAGTACTAGACTTCAGGCCCTCCTGGGCAGCTGCTGCACCATGCTGTGCAAGGTTTGGGGTTTGTTTGTTTTTGTTTTGTTTTTTCTGGGGGGTGGTGGGAAGTCTCATAATCAATGCTGGGTTGAGGGACTGATTTGGTTTGTCAGAGACACTGACAGAGAGGCAGCAGAAAGCCAAGGAGATAGCCAGCACAAACATTGGGAGTGTGTCTCTGAGATAAAAACTAGAAACAGAGAGTGCCTGAACTTTTTGGAATGAAGCTGTTTGGAAAGGGGTTTGAAACTGGGAGCAAAGACATTGTCTCCCATTGCTTGATTCTTACCCTGTTCGAAGTAATGAGACTTTGTGTGCATTTGGTGTATACAATCAGAGAGAGACCTCACTCCATCAAGTTCTTTCCTTAACCACTACTATCTGCAGGACCTTGAGCTTTGCCTAACAGAAGATCCAAAGAAGTAGCACTAGAGTGAATCTTTGAAGGGGATGTTCAGCTTTAATTTTTTTCGTAAAGTTTTTCTACCTTTTTTCTCCTTGTGAAAGAGAGCCTTGGAGCGATAAAGCAATCACTTGGATTTGAAAGGAATAAACAGGTGAGCTCCTATTCCAGCAGGAGCCTGGGGGAGCAATATGTAAACATCTTCCCACCTGACTCTTCTTTATGTCTATTAGCTAAAATTTGGCATACTTCAAACCCTTCTCTTTTTCCCTTGAAAGCTGTTTGCATCCAGCCCTGCAGACATTTGTATGATTGTGCTGGATTGGATGGAGCTATATTTGGGAGAGGGGAAGCAGGAAAAAAAGTAATTTTTCTGGGGCTGTATCGATGCATTACAGGAATATAGCACAGTGGGGAAAAAATCAGTTGAACAATAAATGAAGACATGGGAAATGATATAGTAGATCTCAATGATGTGGTATTGCACCTGTCAAACTTGGCTTATTGATATTCATATTGATACATTACATTCACTCTTCATGTGCACATGTGACACTATGTCTGCATTCAGACAACATTTGCTCATCCAACAAATGAGGTGGAAAAATAAGCATTTGAAGCAGCTATGCAAGAACCTGTTATCTCTCTCATCAGAGCAGTAAATTATTGCCAGGGCGAGTCACCATGATGATAGGTTATCATTGTTCGGTTATCCTCAGCAAGAGTTTTACCATCACCAGTAAGATGATTTATGAGGAAGATATCAGAGTTGTACAGGAGTAGTTGAAACTACTCAATGCATGCTTATTTAGAAATAAAATAATAAAATCCATATAGATGCTTCTGTGGCAAATTGGATTTGTGTTAAACCAAACTAGTCTTGTTCATTATCCTCAGAAGAAAATAATGGAAAAGAAAGATTTTGAAATTATGGTAAGATTTCCAAAAATCTCCAAGAAGCTGAAGCCCCACTTTCTAAAATAAATTCAAGGTATATTTGTGAATCTTATGCTAAATCTTTCTTCATTGAGAAGGTGCCAAAATTGAATATAAAATGGTAGTATAATTCCAAATATGGGAACAATGGGTGCTTGCAGATGTTAACCTCCCCTCCCCGCAGTGGCACTTTAATTTAAACTTGGCACGTTCCACATTGAGCCCCACACAGACCCAGAAGAGGCAGCGGGTTACTTCAACCTGTCTTGCCCAACATCTGTAAAGATCGGGTGCTTTAGTGGGGTTTTTTGGTGCTTTTATCTAATAGCTGATTGAATCAGCTTTAGCTAAACGTGCCAAAAAGTTCTACTGAAGTGCCCAATCTTTACAGACACTGCAGAGCTGGGTTGAAGAATCATGCTGCTGCTTCTGGTAAAGCTACTCTTTTTTCCATGTCTGCAAGCAGCCAATAGTATTAGCTGGTATCTGTTTTGGAGGGTAAGCCATGAGGGTAGAAAGGAAAAGACGAATTAAATTTGTAAAATCAAAGAATGTAAGTCGTTTAATTAAAAAATGTAATCTAGTATCTGCATCCTACCTTTTTCTTTATAAGAATTGCCACAATCTCTAGAACGTTACTTATGAGTGAATCTATTAGCATATTATTTCTGTTACCATACAATGGGCACAGTTAAAAATACCAATGCCTATGCAACTCTGGTACTTACCATTTACCACAATAGTCCCTATAATTAGATTTAGACACTTTTTGTAAATGTCCAGTTTTTCATTGGGTTTACTATACTGGTAGCCATACCTGACTTATTTTTTATTCATTCTTGCCTGTTCATACTTTCCTGACTGACAGTATATCAGAATTGACCTTTTTCTAAAATTAATGTGTTTTCAAGCAGTGCTTTCTAAAACAGTTTTAGTTTAATCCTAAAAGGTACGGTTTTTTCTTTTATATTTGCCTTTTAATAGATATTATCATAACATTTCTTCTTTATCCCAGGGGCTTTTGTTCCATGTTTTGTCTGACACTTATAGGAATCTGGCATGGGCCAAATGCCCTGCAACTCTGATAGAGGTCTGGAAATCAGGTACGACCAAAAGAAGGCTGGCAGCGTAGGTATTTTTTTGGTCTCTCACTGTGGTGTTTACTTATCATTACTTGAAACTCTTCATTCATTATTTTCAGACAGTCCCATTTTCCCCATCATTATCTATTGATAACGATCAATATAATGATCAATAATTTGGATCCAGGTAGAGCTGGAATAAGAGTGCATACAGAAAGAGTGCATTTGGATTAGGACACTGCACAAAAGCTTTTCAGATTTTAGCCATGTGTCTCTTTAAACATGCAAGTGAAGCTCGTGTTTGGCCAATAATAAAATACTCAGCTCATTCTGATGAATATATTTGCAATCAGATTCTACAATTCATGTCTTTAAACTGTCCCTGTAGTCTTTTGTACTGCATGGTTGGTTAGATGTAGCTTTTGTGTTAGATTGATACCCAAATTGATAGAATGAAGTAAAGTGGCTTGTAGTATGAGAGCTAGCACTTTTGTGTGTGTGAGGGTAAAATAAATACTGAACATTCATCTTCAGATGCTTGTAAGGAGACCTTTCAGCAATATAGAGTCAAAGTGAAGAGTTCAATTTTTAGCACTGTTGTTCAGGTCAGAAATGTCATTATGATGAGTAGGGACTTGGCATGTCAAGTGACAAGGGTGGCATATTGGGGCTCTTGCTTCAGCGGAGACAGGGAGGGTGTAGGGGCAATTTTGTTCTGTGAGCTTAAGCCCTGCTCTTAGAAGAGCTCTTATTACAGGGATGTTCTGTGATATTTGTCGGGTGTGTTGCCCAGCTGTGACACTTTTCTTCACTCCCACATTCACTTTGCAGGAGTAATTTGTGCCAAAGATTAAGCTTAAATGCAGACAACAGGGATGTTCCTTCAAAGAAATCAAACAGGAAAACAGGGAAGTAGTGGAGATCAGAAATAGCATGGTACTGTGCTGGGAGTAACTGACTAAAGCCATCAACAAGCATACAAAGAGAGAATGCAGAAGATTTGCTGGGGTCTATGTATATTATTTGTAAGATGCCCTTCAGTGATTATGTAGTGTTATATGTACAAAGGTGAGACCTTGACTTTTCAGACAATATGCTGACTGATGGTTATAAGTAGGGCTGACAAACGCTTACAAAAATGAATTGCAATTAATTGTGAGATTAAAAAAAATAGTTGCAATTCATCACAATTTTAATTGCACAGGTAAGCAATAGTCAGCACCTCCCCATCCAACAGTCCAGAGCCCATGTGCCCTGCAGCTTCTCCTGGCCACTACCAACAGCGCACAGCCCCAGCCTTGACCCCAGCCTGCCCCGTGCCCACGCCGAACTCACCCTGGCTGGACTGGACCAGCTGGAACCCATGTGAACAGCTCCGACCCTGGCATGCCCTGTGCGTACTCCAGACTCACCTGTCCACACTGAGCAGTGGCAGTGGCCAGGCAGAAGCTGCTGCTCGGCGTGGAGGAAAAGTGGTCCCTCCCCCTCACAGCTGCAGGGCCTCTCCTGCTGCAGTCTCCTGGAGCCTGTGCCCAGGTTGCCCTGTGGCTCCTCTGCACTGCCATTGCTTCCCTGCTGGGTGGCCCAGCCGTGGCAGTGACAGCAGCAGAGAGGAGCCACAGAGCAGCCCAGATGCAGGCTCTGGGCAGCTGCAGCAAGAAGGACTTGGCAGCAGTGAGGGGGAGTGGCCACTTTTCCCCTGTGCTAAGTAGCATCTTCTGCCCAGCTGCTGCTGCTCTTGCTACTACACAGCATGGGTGGGTGAATCTGGAGCAGGTGTGGGGCAGGCCAGGGTTAGGGCTATGCTCATGGATTCTAGCTGATTCAGATCTGGTCCAAGCCACTGGTTAAAACAATGTGCGTGATGAACACAATTAAAAATTAACTTAATTTGGTTTTGTATTAATTGCGTAAGTTAACTGCAATTAACTGACAGTCCGAGTTATAACTTTAAGCATGTTATCACCTAATTCTTGGTAAGATGATGAAGAATATGTGCCTTTTGTGCTTGCCTGCCTTTGGAAAATGGATAGGAATGAGAAAGCGTTTTGTGTATCTGGCATTACTAGGCCAGTGCCTTGTGTTGATTCTTTAGTTAGCTTCTCCCTTCTTTTCTCATGTTATCACTTGATATTAGTTTGTTTTGTATAGTAAGGTATAAACTGACCAACAAGGTGTCTAGATTGTGTTGTGATAGGCAACTCTTTGCCACAGCAGCAACAGTGTGTTTCAGATAGAGGTGGCCTATCTGTGTCAGAAAAGTCATGTTGCTGATCTGGCTAATAGTGTATGTAGCTGCGATATTGGAATCCACCAAGATGGCTGCCATGAATTCACATTTTGGTCAATATTTCAGCCCCCATTAGGGTTAATAAATGAATTCCAATGATGAAACCAACATTGTAGGAACCAAGGAGATCAGTTATAATATTTCTGTTGTAGCCATATTGGATTCAAAGATGGCAGACACCTTAGCTTGTATGTACTGACTTAATGTAATTAAAAAACCTAGTAAACAATACTCTAATACTAAAACCTCACAAATTCTATCACTACACATTTCATAGCAGACCTACAGTACTGATAGCATCATAACAGGCTATTCTACTTATTCAAGTTTTCTTGAAAAAGAAAATACCATTTTGCAAAATTTCAGAATGCAGATAAGTCAGATTTTAATAATACATAACTCAGTGGAAGTGAAACACACAGACATATGTTTGGCTTCAGGCAACAGAAAAATGTAATAGTCTAATCAATGGTAATATAACGGTAATGCAATGGTATATATAACATTAATATAATGGGTAATTGCAGTTTTTCAGATCTTTTCATCACTTGAATTTGTTTCTGAATCCCTGTAGTTATTATATGGATTGCAACATGTTGTCTCATAGCACTCGCAGTCGGGAGTGCATGGCACATTAATCTACTTGCAAGAGCATGCTGGTCCCCAGCATTCCATCTTGCACTTGCAATTTGTTTTATCTGAAGGTATTCTTCTGGTAATGGTGCAAGCATGTTTATGATACAAATATAACCATCATTTTCAGCTTGCCTACCACACTCATCAGGTAATGGCAATGGTGGATTAGGTTCAAGTACTCTTTGCCTAATGAGACTTTCGTAATTGGCTCTATGTACAAGATATACAAGGGGGACATAGGTAGGCAGATGTTTATCCAGAGCTTTTGCTTGATAGAATGATTTTACCCAGCTTCCAGAAGGGTTGAAAAGATGGTGACACCTGATACAGCAACATAAACTTTTCTACATTACTGTACAAATCCTTATCAATATCAGGCTTATGTCCTAGACCTGCCAACAAATGTGCATGTTGAATGAACACTTTCTAAGCAGCTTTCTTAATGTGGCCATAGAACTGTCTGGTGATGTCACAACCAGTGACCCTGTGGAATCCGATTAGAGATGCACAGGCTAGCTCAAGCAATTCTGACACAATACCGTGAGCAGGAATAAATTTTACGGTGTTGCTTCTCTTCATCCAAACCTTTGGCACAAGATTATGCCAAAGGAGTAGGACCCGTGTGTATCAGTGTCATCACAGGAGAATATGACAGAGGAGTTTCCCTGATTGCATGTTTGCCACGTAAGAGCATTCTCTTCTTGCTGTGAATGCAGTTTCAAAAGATCACATGAGTTGGAGTGCTCTGCTTTTCCATCAGTGAAACCACCAACAACAAGCACCCATACTGGTGCCTGTAGTATGGGACAAAATCCAATAATCAATGGTAGTGAAGTGTCATCAGAAAGAAACTGATTAAACGTTGTCCATTCTGGTAGGGCAATGTTCTCCTGGTTATTGGCTGATATTCTACCCAGTCTTCATGATAGCTCTGCTGACATCTGTTGAACAGCTGTGTTGTCAAGCTTTTCGTTTGTATTAATATCCATACTATGGATGGGTGGTTGCAATGACTAGTTACAGTTCATCAGTGCCAGAATTACTTTGTTAAATTCAGGTAATACACCTTTCAAGGTTCTTTTCCTTCCTATTACATTGGTGCTTTCTTCAATCTCAACTTTTTTTGATGGTCCTCTTTGAAATGCCAAAATTTGCTTTGCATGAAATATTTGTTTTCCATTCAAGGTCTTCTCCAAAATGTTGATGTTGTCCAATGAAAACTGAACAGAATGACTGGGAATGAGAATCCTTGGGATAACAATTTTCCTAAAATTTCTTTGTTTTTCTCAGCAATGGTGGTCTTGATGAAGCTATCCGTGTCATATGGTATACTGTATCCTGCAGCATGGAGACTTGGTACCAGCTTCTTAGATCTAGTTGCATGATGTATCAGCAGACCTAACTCAGCGTATTTTGGCATTAGCTTTTTGCCCCTTGATTGCAGGTAAACCAAATACTGACATATATTTAGTATATCTCACTCTAGATTCTTGTTGATGTCTTATAACATCTAAGCCATCATTGTCATGTTCCAGAATCATACAGATCAATGTTTAAAGAATAACAGGATCACATATTTGGGTTTGCTCTTTATTCAAGTTGCTGTATCCCTTCATGTGGGCTATAACTTTCAAATCTGCTTTTGATCTTGAGAGCAGTATAGTACAAGTTTTGTGTCTGAATACTATTCTCTGAACTGCAGGCCAGTGGGTTCCTCATATTTACATGTGAAGTTACAACTGCTTGTACAACTTTACCAGTTGTCACAGTTTGGAAGACAAGGAATGGAAGATTTTCATTTTTTTGGTGCTGAAACTAAATGGGTGTATTGCAATAAGTCTGAAGTTCTTGCTTCATTTGCTTCGGTGTGGTCAGAGGACATTCACCACCTTTGCCTTCTACTAAACTGCAATACCTTTCAAGTATATCTTTCAGACGACACATTTTTCTGTGTAAAACTGGCACCTTATTAATCAGTCACCTAATGCCATGCTCTCACTTCAGGAGAAAAAAGAATATCTTCTTGTGGAATGTCCACATGCAAATGGGAATGAGAGACTTGTTGCTTCCATTGTTCCTCCCACTTGCATTCAGGATGTTAATATGCCCCAGCAGCTATTAGATCTTCAATAACCAATTTGGTAATGCAACACTTCATTCTTCTCTGCTAGCTTGTGTACCGCATTGGCTGCTTCAGTTGACAACACTTGACTCGGTCTCTTCTTATTAGAATGTTTCTGGCAGAATATGTACATCCTCCAGTGCTTAAGGGTGATAAGGGTGAGTCTTAAGGTGATACAGGTGTGTCTCTTGTTGACAATATCCTGGAAGTTTTCAGGTTGTCTGAAAAAAAACAAAGTTGATGTAGCAATTTTGCAAATCTTTTGGGTATCTAATAATGAGCAAAACTGTAAATTTGTGGCAGTCATCTTGGAATCCAATACGGCTACTACAATGAAATATTATGATTAATCTCTCTGGTTCATATAATGTTGACTTTGCCTATGGAATTAGTTTTCTAACTCTGTTGTGGGCTGAAATATTGGCCAAAGTGTGAATTCACAGCAGCTCTCTTGGATTTCAGTATAGCAGCTACACACACTACTATCCAGATTGGCAATATGACTTTTCTGTCATGAGTAGGCCACCTCTACCTGAAACACACTGGCTGAGTCTACACTTGCATTTACACCAGCTTAAATTTACTGTGTAGTAAGTTACTGCATAGTAAGTGAGAACAGGCCAGCATCTACATGTGCAGGTGTTAAAACACATTATCACAGTGTGTGAACTGACTTGGGACTAAAGTTAGTCTGAAGTCAGTCAGTTCACACACACAGTGTTACTGCGCAGTAAGCCATCTACCTGTGTATTACCACACAGTAATTAATTGGGCGTAAATTTGATACCTGCAACATGCATGTATCAAATTCACACTCAAGTTGGCATAAGTTACCATGTTTACTGCACAGTACGGGTATACACATGTAGATGCGTGCCCATACTGTGCAGTAATTTTGGTTACTGCACAGTAAATGCACACGTGTAGATGTGTCCACTGTTGCCACAAGTGGCAACAAGTTGCCTACTGGGTGACACCTTTACTCATATTTTTTACCCTACTTATATTTCTGAAGATGGAAGATCAGCATACATATGCAGCATCAGATAAGTAGTTGGCTATTTTATGAACATCTGTTTTAAATGTATATTTTTTAGTATCTTTGGCTCATTACTTTAAAAAAGTAATGAGCTTGATTTTTAACCTTTTCCCATCCAACTATTTTTAAGAATGCTTTTTGGATCGCTAATTTAAGAAATTCAGATTCCTGGACAAGCTTTAAGATACTGAAAATTCCAGAGAGATTTTCTGAGCATTGACTATTATGCAGAAAAAAAAGTGTTTGTCAAAAAAGAAGGTTTGATACATTTTGTGGAAGCATGGGCAAGTGTGGAAGAAGAGCATAAAAACTCAGGGCACAGCAGAGTTTGTGTTGTAAACAGCAAAAAGAGGTGAAATATACAGGGTCAGAGCACTCTGAAGTCCTGAACATTGCCTGTCTGAGATTCTGTTTAGGACTTTTTACTTTTAAAATGCATAAATTGTGTCTAATATATTTTAGTGTTTAATTAAATGTGTTTGTTTTCATTGAATATAGTTATGTTTTTTAGATATCCAAACCTAGCTTTCTCCTTCCTAGTCTTTTGCCCTTTTCACCGTCAAACTAGAGAAAAAAGATGATGGTCTCAGAGAAGATACTAAAGACCAGTCAAGGAGAACTAACAGTAAAAAGATTGATATATATATTTTTTGCTCATCTATTTAAAATGGATTTTAAAAAGCAGCTTCCCAATAAGGCACCCGAGGCCAACAACAGGACACTGTTCGATCCACGTTAAGTTAGCATTTTGGTTGAGTGTCATTAAACATTTTCTCTAAATAGGAATGTGGTTTGGAATGGCTGTTTATAAATATGCAGATGTACTTAAAGCAAATAACTGTCAAGCATTTGCATGTTAATGAAGTGTTACTGTGCTAAGCAGAGGGATAGTAAGCAGGCACTATAGAGACAGGATTTATCCTGAGGATCTCGGGGAAGCTGCTGTACAATGCAAATGGATGGTGCAGCTCATATTGACTGGCAGGGACATTATTCATTATTGACACTTATTTTCTTCCATTCTACCAGACACACAGTAAATCTTAAGTTTTTTGCTGTCTCCAACCCTTCTATTTTTTCACCAAAATAAATCAATTTGAGGACAGAAATGAATACTCTTCTTTCTCAGATAGACAGCAGAACTCATAAGGGAATAATTACAAGTCTAATTCAGCTCTTTTAACAATATCAGCTGAAGAATTCTAAAAGTCAAAGCCCCGGATGATTTCATAGCTTTTTGACTCTAAGCTTCTGGACTGAAATAAAATGGCTTTTTGTTGTTGTTTGAAGGTTAGACAGACTTATTGCTCGATTAATTAACAGATTTTTTTGTTTGTTTGTTTATCTGTTTTCCCCAATGTACTCTGTGTTTGTGTATGTGTGCATGCATTCATTGGGAAAGATGAGAAGGCAATTATTGGTTTGTCTGTGTCTGTGGGAATTACCTCTGAAGACAGTGCAAACTTCTGCTTGCCTGTCATCCCCTTATGCATGGAAGTTTCTACAGTAAGACATAGACGGGTTAGCCAGATGTTAACTAATTGACTGCATTTGAAATGGGTTACAGGCATACACGAGATTAAAATGCATCTTGATATAATCTTGTAGAAAATGTGTAGGCAGACTATGAATGTGTGGATTTAAAAACAAAGTATTTAGGCCTATGTTTTTTCTAAAACTATAATTTAACAGTTTTTTAAAGGTAATGAGGTAACATAGCTGCACTTTGGAATCAAACAGTCTTGAATCTAGGCCACCAGCTCTGAAATGCTGTTTATAAAAACAAAGTTGCACTCAGGTTGCAGCTTGCTCTGTCAGTCATCTGTTCAACTCTTCCTCCACCATGAATTCAAAGATACTTAACACCATTTGCTCCCTGTAATTTAAAAGAAAGAAAGAAGAGAAACGATGGCAAGGAAAATAAATAAAACAAATTGCCAAGCACAACAGGCATCTAGGATAAACTTTGCTTTAGACCTATCCTCTTACCTCAGGGAAAGACTCAAATTTTGAATGTATTAGTAGATGACTAGATAGTCTCAGTCTTTCAATTTGAATAGCAAAGTCATTGTTTCTGTACTTAAAAAATAGCAGTTCACAGTCATCACAGGCCAAAAAAAAAAAAAATCAAAGACATGTTTTAGTATTATTTAAACATCTGGGAAATAAAGTATAATAAGTGACTCCAGATTGGTGGATTCAGAAAGTAAACAGACATCATCATTCCTACTGGAACATTTTGTATCTTCTGTTCAGGTAGATGCAACCCTTGCAGAAATGTTGAGTATGAAATTGAATTCTCAAAACACACAGGCCTGGCTTATGGAGAAAGCAGTCCCTCTAGGCTACACAGTATCAGCAGACCTATTATGACTATGTTGAAGTTAAAAGTAGATTGCAGCATGAAGAGTTATGCCCAACCTAGCTTTAATATAATCGCCCACATGGCCCAGCGAGCCATGTGTGTTGCTGCGCAGGAAAAAACTCAGCAGCAGGATAGAACTTGTATTTACAAGTACTAACTTGCTGCAGAATGTATTAGTTTTCTGCAGTATAATAATCACATGTGTAGACATTGAGATGTTTGCTGTGGAGCTAATTAGTCAACTCTGCAATAAACGTCTTGTGTAGATGCAGCCAGCATGGGTATCCATAGCAGCAAAATGTGGTAGTCTGGATTTTGGCATATAGCCGTTTGGTATATATACATGTATTCATGGTCCCTAGCAGGCATCCTGGATAGTTAGGCCATAGTGAAGCCTGTGTTGCCCTGTCTTATATTACTTTTGCGCCTGGTGCTAGCTAGATTAAAGTTAGTGCAAATATACCTACTTGTGCTGCAGTCTCAACATCAATTTTACCATAGATATAACTAGGGAAGCTGTAGTGCTGAATGGTGAATGGGTAAGGAAGCCACACAACACTGGTATAGAAACTCATTTTTGCTTGCCCTAACTCTCCATACTCCCCCCACATTTCCATGTCCCCCACAGCCCCAGTTGTAGTTCAGAAGCGTGACAGAGAACAAATCTATGGTGCACTTGTTTTGTGGTCCCCCAGATAGTTCAATGACTGATTTGATTTGGATCAGGTCTTACACCTCTTATGGAAATTCTTCACCTCAAGTGATGTTCCGTCCGTGAACTAGACAGCTAGGGAATTACAGTGTGTCCAGCACTGTAAAGAAGGAATCCCAATTGGGTGTAACATGCCTAAGTGTTGTCTTTAAAAAAAATAGTGATATCTGTCTAGAGTACAGATAATTTACTTGAGATTCAGCTTGGACCCAGGTGATTTTCTGAAGTTTAAACGCTTTAAAAACAATATTTTGGCAAGTCTAACTATAGGCATAAAAGTATTGGAATGGTCTCTTCAGAGTGTTTCTTGAGACCATCCTGGATTTTGAAATATTGAATTGAGAGATGTTTTTTGTTAGCATAATTTTATAAGTTAAATAATATCCCTATGATTTGCCTGATTGAAACTCTAATCCAGACAGAAGTGTAAAAATACATTTACTCAATAAGAGACAGTCTAGACATTACCCTTTTGAAAATGTACCCTCTCAAAGACAAACAGTTGGTCATTAAAGAGTCCCAGATGTGTGAATGGATATCCCGTGTTGTAGCTGCATGGTTTGGGGGTGGGTTGTTGCCTTGGAAAAGCCATATCCTTGGCTATGGCAGAGCTACAGGGCTATGTGGGAGGCAATGTGATGGCTAGTTCTGCCGCACTGGGGGAGAGCAGACTGAAAGCTTCCTTAGTTTTACAGCACATGGAAATCCCTACACATGTGAATTGGTTTGGCAGAAAGGTGTCCCTCTCTTTCCCTTGCATCCCTTTTTGCCCTGCTACGTGGCAAAGGATGGCATGGGAGTGGGAGTAAGAACCATTGTGTCAGCTCTAACCTGGGATGATCTTCCCTGTGCTGACTTAGTTCTCACAGCAGGGTGGGTGAAATGACTGCACCAGACTGTGGGATCTGGCCCCCGTGCTCCCTGAGGGAGGGAGGATATTAAGGAAAAGCTCTTACAGTTGTCTTTGTTCTGAGTTTAATGATATGTTCTCAATTTATATAAATTGCAGTCCCTGAGCTACTTGATGAAACTGGCACGTGTGTATCCTGGCTCTCAATCAGGGGTGGAATTCCAGTAGGGAGCAGCTTTGCACTCGACTGCTGAGTGCCGGCTGCCTCTCAGATCCTATTTCTAGGGAAACATGCATTTGATCAGCAGAAGTCCAATATGTGAGGAAAAATAACATACCGTGTATTGATTTACTTGGATACCTGAACTACTTTTGTGGCTGAAAGCAATCTGCCTTAACCCTCTTGCCTTAAACTACAACCTGGGGATGCTTTTCCCATTATATATTTTGTTGTAGCTGATTGCTTATAAGGATTATATGATGCTTTCAAGGCATCACCCCTCATAGGAAAGCTGGGAAGCATTCTACAGATATATTCTGTAGCCTACAGAGGTTAGTACTGCCTAGAATTATTGAGAGCAATAATGTTCTGTGTTGCCTCAGGGCAAGGACTGGCACCTGCACAGAAGCCAGGAGGAAGAGAAAGAACGTTTTGTTCAGGATAAGGTGCAAGTCAGTAATGGCCTTTTATATGCCAAAAAGGTAGTTGGTGCAGCAGGACTAGTGCTGGGTCCAGTTCAGCTTTGTATTGGCAGAGGAAAATGCATATTCAACAGACATTCAGAAACCAACATGAAATGTGGTCAACAACCTGTCATTCTGACTGAAAGTAAGATCAGGCATCAGTTTGGAGCTGACAGTGGTCACTAAACCTCACTGTTAGTATCTGTGGGTGTGGTGTTGAGCACTTTTTCCAGCTGGTATATATCAGAACTACTACATTGCTTTGATCTTAATATATATAGGAAGTTCAGCAACAGTCACATTTATTTTGCATCAGAAGCATGCAAGCTTGCTACATATATAGGTATAGTAACAAAAGCTTTCACACTTAACCAACTTTTGGTTTTATCCATCTCCAGGTGCTATTTTGTGTTTCAGTTTAATTAAATGATGAATAGAAAGAAATGTACCTTTCTAGGCAGAAGTGTGAAAACACATTTTGTACCCGACAAACTGAACTTAATGTTATGCCTATCAAATAGAAGCCAGAATGAAAATCCTGAAGTGCTAGACAACAACATATTCCATGGTCTTCATTGTCTTATTGGGATACTCCTCAAGGGCTCAGCAAAAGTTTCCTTGCATAAAATGGAGCTTTTTACTCTCCTGAACCTGAGGCCATCATGTGTGGGGCTAATCCTCTAGCATATGTCAGACCAGCTTTTGGCTGCTTTAACTCATGTTGGCTGCAAATTGCCTCTAGGGGCCCAAACTTCAGCAAGGTATTGGCAGAGCACAGGAGTATTTTGGCCATGCTTCCTTTTGTGTGGCTAGTTCATAGAAACCTCAAGGCCAGTGATTCTCAAACTTTTTAGTTTCAAGATGTTCCTTGTTAGATTCAAGCCCCCGCCCACCCCCCAGCAAAAAAATGCTCTTAGCTTTCTTTTTTCTTTTTTTTGACTAAAATAATAGAGTAATTCTTCTGTTGAGGAAAACTCAAAGACCACATTAGGTCAAAATGCTTTTGACACTTCGGATTCCTATTTGAAATCTATGGCCATGTCCACATGAGAGTGGAGTATGTGGTGCCACTAACACTTCTGCAGTGCCACATATCACATGGCTGCACTCATCTGGATGTAGCCTATGAATTTATCTTGTAAATCATAGGTTTAGATTTCGTAGATTTTTAGGGTCAGAGGGGACCTTAGTAGATCATCAAGTCTGACCCCCTGCCCTGGGCAGGAAAGAACAGCGTGGGGTCAGATGATCTCAGCTAGGTGCTTGTCTAGTCTCCTCCTAAAGACCTCCATGGTAGGGGAGAGCACCATGTCCCTTGGAAGCCCATTCCAGATTTTGACAACCCTCACCATAAAGACATTTTTCCCAATGTCTAATCTAAATTATGTGTAGGTGTTTGCACACCTAATGGCGCTAATGTTATGTGACACCCAACAGTACTGTTAAAAGGATCTCATAGTACCTGAGGGTGCCAAGGCACCCTGGTTGAGAATCTGTACTGTAGACTATTTCACTACTACTGGAGTCTTCCCCCTGCCCTGGCAGATCCCTCCAGGGCCTCGTACCTTGGACATATGACCAGAATGTGTCAGCAGTACAGCACAACACACAGCTTATGCTGTACTGCAGGGGGTAGCCCTTTCTGATATTTCAGTATATTGTGTAAGTCCATTTTGCAGTCAGGACATTTTCCACGAAAGAAAAGTACATAGTTTCTTTATTGGAGTTCCTGAATAATTTTGAAAATAGGGTCAGCTAGGCCTAGCAGCCTGTGTGCCAAAGGCTAGTGTGCTAAAATGCACATTAGTTTTGCTGGCTGACGACACACAAAAGAGGGAAGTAGCTATCATGTCCATACCTACCTTTGGCTCCTTAGCTAGGTGACCATTTATACCTGGGTGGAGTGTGGCAGAGTATAGTATGGGTTTGGGGTGAAGCTTGAACTCAGACTCCACAACTGCTGTGAGACTCCTTAGTCACATTCTCTTATAGTACTAGCATCTCTGAAAATAGTAGTTTGGTTTCTCCAAAGGCTGCATGGCAATTTTGAAGGAAGCATGAAGTCACTAAAAGCCAAGAACTAACTAACTAACATTTACACAGTTGCATTAAGGTAAACTGCACCTGCTAAAATTAGGGTTTTTTGTACTTCAGATAAAAATGCTCACACAGACCCTGAGGGGGATAACATTTGTGTTGTAAGGGCAAAGATGATGGTTGTTGTTCTTGAATGGGTCAAATAATTGTAGGGATGGAGCCATTAAGTGATTGGCAGAATTATTTCAAATTATATTTCAAGTTCTGTGACCTTACCCTTGATTTAGTTGATTCCCTGTTATTAAGTCAATACAAAAGGTCAAGGTGGATTTACTCATTGCTCCAAGATGTATGGATTATAGCGATGGGTGAGGAGTGATTTCTTCTGTTCCAGGAGAGCCAAGAGTTGTGCCTTTGTCAGACAAGTTTATTGCTACTTTATGTATCAGATAAACACTGTTTATCTAAGTAAGTGGATCCAGGACTTTGAAAATGGAGGCTGAGTGGGAGCAACCAGCACTGTAGGATGGTTGTACTTTCCCCAGCCTCCCCATCACTTGCCTGGCAGGCAGATCACACAGGAGCAGCAGTCAGGGCCTTTTTTTTTTTTTTTTTTTTTTAAGTCCTGAAGCAGGTAAGAATCCCCACCCTTGGCAGCCCCTTTCTTTCTCTCCATACTCAGCAACCTCCTATTCTCCCCCCTCACCCTCTCAATTTACACTTCTGAGCACAGGAAAGGGAACACCAAACCTCTACCACCAGTGTCCTAGCTGTTCCTGCCTCACTTCAGCTGGGGCTGTGCTGGGGAGTTGCTGTTCTGGGAGCCAGACTTGGACAGCAGCAGTGGCATGCAAGTCCCCCCTCCTGCACTTGCTCCCAGGTTGGTGGGGAGCACCTGCCAGGGACTCTTATCTGATTACCTGAGGGATTAAAAAAAAGGAGGTCTCTGCCTGCTGCTTCTGCAGCATGGTCCAGACCCCACAGGTGGCCAGGGCTATAGGGAAATAGAGCTCTGGAGCAACACTGTGAAAAGAGGGGTACAACTGCATCAGCCCTTTCCTTCTGAATCCGTGCATGACACCATGTCAAGACTGCTCTGGCTTGCCTCCTGAGACACAAAGGCTGAGATGAATGTGGCAGTGTTAAGTTCGAAGGCAGTCCTAGTTTCTGGGACCTTAACAGAGCTGCCCAGTGGCTTCCTCCTTTGACCAGTGACCAAGACAGTTACATGTAGGCTGCACGTAATCGGGTCCCTGCTTGACTCATGAGCTCATGGCCTGCCATTCCTAGTGGAAGGACTCCAGAGAAGAAGCACTTACATTGATTTTTAATTTCAGGTCTATATGTAAGGCTTAAGGATCACCATGTGGCAGCATCTCTCCCAGCCCCATCTACTTCTCCCTCTCTCTTCTCCTTCTGTAAGAAGATCCCAAAGAAAAGCAGCAATCTGGAATGAAAGAAAGGAGAGGAGGAAATAGGAATAGGAGTGCAAATGGGAAGAATGAAAAGAAAGCGTCTACTTTTGGGCTCACTCTCTTAAACATTTACCTCATCTTAGATATGATGGGACAAGACACCATCAAAATGCCTGAGATTGGCTACTATTTGCAGACAGGTTGTTCATATGCTTTTGCCTGGGAACATTAAATGCAGTCTCTGTAGAAATTAAATGAGGTTTGTGGGTTTTTTTCACATAGACATTTTTCAGGTTTTCAGCCTTTATTATCCTATTGCTTGTTGCTCGCTGAGGCTCATGTTTATGGGGGAGAGGGAGAAACAGTATGCTGAGGGTGTACTTCAGGGCTGCTTGGATTACTAACCCTCCATATTTGGCTTTTTGAGAACATATTGAACACATGTTCTGGAGCTGTTTGAAGGCCCTGTGAGAGGCAAGAGCTGATTGAAAGCTCTCAGTTCTGCTGAAGTGGGTGGCCAAAGTGCTTGCAGTTGAACAGCTGCTATAAACCTGCTGAACTTTGTCATTTATAAATTATTTTGTATGCCATCTGGAACAAGGATTGTGCCACAGTTCATGGAAGTTAATGCTGTTGTTCACATCCCGTGAGGACCCTTTTTCCCCCTTTTTCTTTTTTAAATATTTTAAAATTGTGCCCAGGGTTAAAGTCTTCTTTACCTGAGTGGTTTAAAGCCAGATTATAAAAATGCAAGGTTTTAAATATTTTCTTAATAGAAATGCTTTGCCTACTCTTACTTAGCTTTCAGATTTTTTTAAAAGAAATTTACTGCTGGGTCCCCTAGTAAGTCCTTAGGAACATCCTGCTTGATGACATGGGGGATCATCCCCCCCTAGCAAAAAGTGGTTGCCTCCTGGTATCCTTTCCCTCACATGGGAATTCTTATGATATGCTTCCCCCCCGCTTCCTGTTCTGTGAAGAAAGTTGAAGAACCAGGAAGGCAAAGGAAGAAAATGGGTTCATGCTATGGCATCCTCTGCAAAGCTAGTGGACATATCAGGGGCAACAATAGTTTTGAATCCCCTCTGCAGCTAATGCCAAGCCAGGGTGACTTAGACAGTATTATTGGGAGTAAAGGGACCCAGAAGAACAGACTGCAAGTGGGAACCATTCACATAAGCAACTCCTGTTTTTGCAGAACTTGGTGCATCTGTCTTGTGGATCCTGTGCATACATGGAGTTGGGGGCCTTGGACTTGGCAAGCTAGATAATTCCAGCCTCACTCAGGTGCCACATGCGTTTATTCTAGCTCCCGTTGAACTCTTTTTATAAAGGTCCTCTGTAAGGTGCATGTTATACTTTCCTTTTGATCAGATGGGAGCATACTTGGTTGGTTTGGCTGAGAAAGCTTGAACCTGCACTTCCAGTCATTTAATATTGATCAGTCTTGTGGGAGAGATGTTTTTAAACTTCAGTTACTTTGGCATATGGTGGGATGGATCATTGTTGTGCATTGGGAGAATACCAGTATTCCCAGAAGAGAGATGGGTAATGTAACAGGTGAAATGTATTGAATGATGACTATTCATTGGGTAGTATATGTGGACTTGCTGGTGATGGCAGATGTTCATCATAGAGAAGTAGTGTTTAGGTCATAGTACTTGTTAGGAGTGCCTCTTTTTGCTGTCATTGTTGAAGTAGGCAGAGAACTGATCTGATTGTTAAATGGAATTAGTTTGCTATTACTAGAAACCAGTAATAAAGAAAGCTTTATGGTCAATTGTTTTGTAATGCTGAAGAGGCCGTTCTCAGATACCACTCTATACCTCTTTTGTTTGTGCTATGAACAAGAAATTAAATACAGCCCCCCCATTACATTATCCTAGCTCTTTAAGATACATTCTCAAAATGCACAATAGTGACTCTTTCAGACATCAACAGCATATGTGCTGTGAGTGCACAGTAACTGTAACAGGCTTTTGACTATTATACCTTTGCAGTAGTGAATGTAGAATAAAAGGCCTATGAAATAGCTACACATTCTTTGCTGTTTTTCAAACTTGCATTTATACATTTTTCTTCTCCACATAAAAGTTTATATTATATATTTAAACTCTGTACAGTATATGAAGGACAGCAAACCAGTTGAGAAATATTTATTATATATGGCTTATGTAACAGGTGAACTATTTTCTTTATAGTTCTGTAACATTAACATTGCCAAGATGTGAAAGAAACAATCTGCTTTACAAAATAAATAAAAAGTTTGCCTCCATGTTCTCCCAATTTCTTCCTCACTGTATAACCACCCCCGTGTGTGGTATAGTAGACATGTGGAGACAGATACTTAACTGTGGCAACACTAGCAGGTGCTACTCTAAAGGGGTATAATAATATTAATGAATTTTATGCCTTAGAGTTGGACACTGAACAATCTAAAGCTAGTTTAAAGGCATTCACCAGTGAAAAAAGATATGCCTTTATTGATGGCTAGTCAGAAATGAAGACTTAGTTGTAATTATTTACAAATCAATTAATGGGCTGTTTTTCTAACGCCCTATCAGTCAAAGACTGGCTAAGAGCAGAACAGAGCAAAGCATTGATAAGAATACACCATGAAATGAAATCAATTATTTTCTGTCATTCTGACAGAAATGAGCCATATATGTGGATTAACCCAGAATGCAATAGGAAAATGTCCACAGGCTGGAAGATAACCTAATTTTATAAAATCAGAGTTGTCATAAGAATCTTTCATAATTGATGACAAGATTAGAACTTATCTAGCATTCCAGTGGCAAGGATCAAACTGGCCTCTGGTGCAGTATTATAACTGTTTAAAACCAGATTAGTTTCCCGAAGTCAGGCATCTCTTTGTAGTGCCAGGTAATATAAAAGGTCATGTGTGTTCCTAAAATGTTCAAAGTAACATGGGATTAAGCCACATAACGTGTAAAATGATTGTGGGGGGAGAGGGGTATATGGCTAAATGCCACATAATTCTGCAAATGGGCATATAAATGTGTACAGATAAAGAAAAAAACCATTTCTTGTGTAAAAGGAAAGCAATTAAGAGTTGATCAAATTTATTTTTTAGATATGAAAAATCCTTTTTATTAATGGGTTCTCAATTACAAAAAAAAATAAATCAGTCACAGCTCTATTCAGTAATCCTGGTAATAATCTGTTGACCTTACCCTGATATCTAGTACAAGATGATAACGATGCTGCATTGGTGGTGGCTGAAAACATCTGAAAAACTTATATTGATATGAATTAAGACTAAAGAAACTATTTTGGCAATTTATTGAAATCCATTTATGAAGAAAATTAAGATTAACATTTGTAACAAGCATTAGTTTCTTACTTATGAGCACTATGTAAAATATTCAGGGAATTTTCACAATCTATCAAAGTCTTTCTCTCTCTACACTGCAATCAGTTACAGCAGTAATGTGACCCCCTGTTTCCAGATGCATGGTACATATTTCATAGCCTTATGATTAGCATAACTTCATTCCATTCAAGCATTCTTCATTGGCACATGCCTGACTCAATTTCATGTCTAGAAGACCAGCCTGAACTGTAGATTCCCCAAGCTTTGTTTTGATAGAAACTTTGGAAAATCTTAATGAAAGAAATGATCATTATAAAAGGTCAAATTTAAAAGATTCCTAGGCTTAAATGAGAACTCATTTTTCTTTGCTCATAAAATTCTTTATAACTAACTACAGGAAAACAAAAGGGTGTTCTGCTTGTTCTTTGTATTGCTTTTTTTTGGTCTGTGAAGGATAATTCTGGAAGTCTGTATCTCCACCTAAACACAGGGTCTCTGTTTTCTCAAACAGGATGTCCACGAACCTCAATACCTAGGAACGCTTTCAATATGAAATTGGCTGAAAGAGCTCTCATCAGAATGAATGTTGCCAGTTGTTTTCTGTGTCAAGGGAGAAAAGTTACACATAAACTGGTTTAAGTGATCAGAAACTGGTTTAAAGCTGTAACAGAAGGGAAGGTCAGTGCACATAAACCAGTTTCAAAATGGCTGAAGCTGGTTTAAGATAAACCTGGTTGAATATAGTATCAAACTTAACTGATTTGGGTCAAAGCAGTTTAAGAAATTTCTGTCCCAGAGCCCTTCCTGTTTCAAGTTAAATCAGTCTCCCAGAATCCCAGCATGCTTTTCAGCCTTGGGCTGGGCTGGGCTGTCTGTTCCAAAGAACTGTTCTTCTGTTCCCTAGCTGGAGCAGTGAGAGCTGGCTGACAAGGGGGAGGGGAGCCCAGCCAGTGGATACAACCCAGTCTGTCTGGGGTGGGGGAGCCATGCCCCCACCCCCCCAGGAAAACCTTGGCTGGGATCGGCAGCCAGGAAGGGGGGTTAAGCGCCCCTTCCCCTTCTCCCACTGACACTTACTGCTGGCTGCAATTATGGACTACAAATCCCAGAGGCATCTGGAAGCAGGAAGAGGAAGTGATGAGCAACCCTGTAGAGACCTGCTGCTGTAATTCTGGACTGCAAATTTCAGAGAACTTGTGAGCAACAGGAAGAAGAACACACAGCCAGAGAGCTGTGCTCTAGTTCTCCCAGGTTCTGGCCTGAGCCACTACAGGCATGTGGCTGTATTTCCTGAATGAACAGTAAATGTCTGTTCACTTCTGTTTCAATTTTATCTGTGCATCTTAGATTAATCTGCAAAGGCTGAATTGATTCAGCCTCAGGCTTTTTGACTGTCTGTACCTAGCCTGTGGGAGAATAAAGGTCAGTATAATGACCTTTCAGTAATGTGTCAGGCAGTCATGCAAAAGACCTGGTTTTACATCCTCAAGCTTAACCTAATATTTCCGGGGGGGGGGCATTGTTCAACCTCCATATGGCGAAAGCTTTACATTGACTTCAAGAATTACTTTACAGAGGTAAGTTAGACTCTTGGTTCCTGTGATGGGGAGAACGCAAAAAAAAGCAACTTATTGCTACATTAATATGGAACTGCTGCATAGCAGAAGAACATGGAAGCATTTCGAACTGCATATAATAGAGCTCTGGTCTGGTATGTATATATCTTAGTGTATGCTCTCTCATAGTGTATCTGGGTACATTTTCAGCATGTTCTTAGCTGTTTTTTCAAGTAGTTTTGACATATTTACGTTATTGAGCTTCTAAATCTAAAAAGATGCTTTCATGCAAAAATAAATTTGGAGAAATATCAAAAGTTAGGAGAGTTACTGGTTTCCATAGTAACTGTAACTTTTCCTTTAATGAATGGATCTGCTAAATGACTTAGAGTTTGCTTGAGCAGGCTTTTGTCCTCTCTATTTGGTTTTTTGTTTGTTTTCTTTGTCTTTTTCACATTCAATTTCTTGTTAATTTCTGCTTCTTTGAGGATAAACATTTTTGCCTGAGGTCAAATGGAAGTGCCAGACTGAAAGTCAACATTAAAGCATCTTCCTTAGAGTAGATATTGTTCCTTTCAGTAGATTCACCTAGAGTAGATTGTCTCCTTCAAGAATGAAAACAAGTTTTCACTTAAGCTTACTGCAGTTCTTATGTATTGGAATGATACAATGATGCAACAGCAGTGTAGACAAATTGTAACCAGAAAGAACTAAAATAATTTATTTTCCACACATTGTGACGTGAGCTTTTTTTTTTTTTAAATATCAGAATAACTTGGTTGGCTTCACATATGTTTTCTGAAACGTACCATGGCATTAGTTCAGGAGTGTGAACAGAAGTTAGAATTGTGAGATTCTTCTTTTGCCTTCTGATTTGGCTCATGCTCATGGACTGACATATCCTTTTTTTGGAAAGGGATTTGTACAACATGCTAGTTAGCAAAGAACCAATCTGCTTGGAAAGAAAGCTTGTTTGATTGTAAAGATAGCTGGAAACAAAAGGATAAGATAGGCATTGTGAATCTACAGACTCTTCCCAAATTTTGCCCTGCTACCTGTCTTGAACTGTATTTTCCTGTTGTCCCCCGAGAGGTTCATCTGGAAATCACATCAGTAGTCAACAATAATGATGCACAGCCAACATTTTCTCATAGGTACTCCCATTTTAAGTGGGGTTTTCTCCAGGAATATGGAGAACTGGGGTGAACTTATTGTACAGCCCTTGTTAATAATGGGAGTTACATTTTTTGCTGTTCATACAACAGTAAACATTGTAAAGAAACTGCAATTGAGTCCCACCCAGTGCATCAGGCTTACACAATATAATCAAACATGCATATATACTGCAGTTCTGATTAGTTTCTGGTGGCTCGTAAATCATAAAATACAAGTTTCACTTGAGGCACTCACAAACTATTTAAACTATATTAGATGTATGTGCTATAGAGTCTGGAAAAAAAAGAAACGTGGTTTAGATGACTTCCTTTCAGGCAAAGTTTCCATTATACTGAGTTAGGGGCACCGTGCTGATGATTCTGTTCACAGTGGAAGCACATACTCTTTTCTAATTACAATCCTCTAGCTACCATTCATAAACACATACGTGATTTAACAGCTATATTGTATAAGGTTAAACTCTTGGCTTGGGAGCCTGAAATTACATGAGCTTTATTTGTGTGTATTTTTTAAGGGAATTTTATGGCTCACCAGGTGAATGCAATTGAGCAAATTTTTGCTGAGAACCTTGGGAGCTACAAAGTTATACCCTTGGGTATGCAAGCAATGAAGAGCAGGCGCTCAGCTTTGATCCTGTGAAGACAGATGACCAGACCAGTGGCGTTTTAGTGACAGTTTCAATTAATAGAGAATGAAGGGGAGACTAGCTGAAGTTTAAAAATGTTGTTGTTGCTATTTTTTTATATGAAGAGCAGATACAAGAGTAGTTTTATTAACTGTAATTATAGTCAAGGTTTTTGATATTTTTGCAATGACTTTTCCATGGCTTTTAGGATTAACCCTTAGATACACCCTCAGTATTGCGCACACAGCCAGATAGTGTGTATGTGTGTGAGACTTGTAAACTGAATATCTCCTCCTGGTGAATCTGACTGGATGAATTTATAATTTCTAGCAGCATGCTGACAAACTTGCTATACAAAACTTTTAAAATTAGAGGTATTATATTGGGTGGAAAGAAATGTTTGCCCTTTTGATCGTGTTTAATATTAGTTCTTGGTAATTGCTCCCATTTTAACTGTAAGTTTCCCTAAAAGTTGCAATAATAATATCAAAATCCTAAATGCATTAAGAAAAATATGCCTGAAGTTAAGCACCTTATCTAGGCATCTACATGAAATTATCTGCATACCTAAATTTGGCCTAGTACAAGTAACATTTTTAATTGTAAATAAAATATATATATTTTTTACATTTATAAATAAATACATTTTGTCAATATTTAAATTTACAAATTAAATATTTTTAATTTGTAAATATTTCTCACGCAAAATCGAAATGTACAGGTGACCCAAATACGGCACTGGTGGCTGGGGGGGTGGGTCGCAGCAGCGGTGATGGCAGGAGCCTAGTGTCGGTGGTAGGAGTGCGGCAGTGGCAAGCACAGAGCTCCTGTGGAGCTCCTTTAAGTGCATTTAAGATGCGGGTTCAGTATTTGCGAGTATTTTAAATCATGAATGCCAAGCCCGCGAATAGTGAGGGTGTCCTGTACCTATTCCACCCGCAACAAATGCTTCTTAAACTAGTTCCTTGAAATCTCCCAGGCAGGAAATTCCATAGCCTCTTTTGGTAGCCTGTTCCAGTGTTTTCTCACTCACAAGTGGGAAGATTTTCATACTATCCAGCTTAATTCTTCTGTGTTGCTTATTTTGTCTATTCCATAGAAGCAATATAAAGCATCCTTCTTCTGTGATAAACTTTTCAGGTTTCAGAGTTTATCTTAGACCTGCAATTGCTGATGTCAGTTATGTGTCAGAGGCACAAATGTATTTTCAAATGGCATTGTCTTCCATGGAAAACCATTGGAGAGCCAGCATCTTGCTTTTAGGTCCCAATGAGGGGGTAATGTTAGCAGTGGATCAAAAAATGAAATATAAAATTACAGCTTAAATTACATACAATCGCAAACAGGCTTAAAATGGTATAACACTTTACTAGTAAAATAAGCCAGGGAGGAAAGATATTTAATATCTTATCATTAAACACAATGACACATGATCAAGACCAGCTCACTTTGTATGAAGTGTCTTTAAAATTTTAGTGTAAATAACATCTTAATCACTTAAGCATGATCAGTTGCAAGGCAACTTTTTATACACAGGAAAAAGGTGGGTTTTTTTACTTACTGACAAGCCTGCCTAATTTCACATGAGTTCTAATTAGTGTTGTCACAACTGTTTTGCCTTATTTGAAACCTGCTTGGTCAGTTCTAATTTTGGCTCCAACTTGAACGTTGAATGCTTTAGAACACAAACTTAAAAAAAAACAACTGAAGAAAAACAGTGATAGAAAAAGGGCATTGTCGGAGGCATGGTAAAAACTCAACAACAATAATATTTTGGTAAAATGGAAAAGAACATGGGAAGAAAAAAACAAATAGGAAGACACTGTGAAAAAAGCATGGAAGGAAGAGGGAGGTGCAAAACTTTAAATTAAAAGTTGTTATGAAAGCCCAGAAATGGTGCAATTGACTGTCTAGCAACCTTTCCAAGTCATAGACTGGAACAACCTGACTCTGGTCTGATATGGGTCAGGGGCTTTGTCTGAGCAACTCCAGGGCCTGGTGGTAGGGAGCTGCACCAGAGCCACGCAGCTGAGACCTTGCTCCTGCACTGCTGCTGCTTCTCTTCTCCCCATTTTTAAGAGCAGGTTAGATAGCAGTCAAAAAGCCTGAGCCTGAATAGATTCAATCTTTGTAGGTTAGTCTAACTGTTTAGATTGAACCAATAAGCAAGATTCCGAGATTCTGGAAATGCAGCAACATGCCTGTAGTAGCCCAGGCTAGAAGCTCTACCACAATAGTATCCTGGGATGCTGGGGAACTGTGAGTTAACTTGAATCTGGAGGGGATCTGGGGCAGAAATTGAATAAATTGATCTAACCTTAAATCATATAAATGGGGGTCAAAATATGAGTGTTAAAATAACAAAAATAGCTAGACATGTAGGAATGCCAAGCTCTGGAGCCCATACCTTTGTACAATGTTGGGCATGTCTACATGTGCACAATTACTGCACAGTAACTTAGGTTACTGCAAAGTAACCAAAAATTAGTGTGCAGTACAGGCATGTGTATATATGTGCACCCCGGTACTGCACAGTAACTATAGCAACTTATGCCAATGTGGGCATAAATTTGCTACCTGCATGATGCAAGTAGCATATTTATGCCTGAGTAGTTACTGTGAAGTAAGCCACATGTTAGACACCTTACAGTGTAGTAACCCTGTGTGTGTGAACTGACTAGGGGCTAACTTTAGTCTCAAGCACAGCCTTACTGTGCTGTAATGCCTGCACATGTAGATGCTGGTGTAAAAACTGCTTATTGCACAGTAACTTACTGCACAGTTTTAATGCATTACCTGATTTTGAATTTAGAAACTGCATTTAAGATGTTATTTTTAATTTGACAGAGTCTGCAATTACCTATATGTTACACTTGCAAAATAGCCAATCACTTGTTTAGTGGACTGAGATGGTAGGGTCTGACTTTTAAGTTGACTTTAACCAGGCTCTACTTTCTTACGTCCACATATAAATACAAGAGTGTTGATTTGTGATGCAAAGGAGGGTATGCAAATATATTCTTACCTGATCTGAGACTACAGCAGGTTGTTAGAGGCCTGGTCTCTTTTCCACTTGCAAAATTGAATCTGCACTTTTTGCAAAATGTCAAGTAAAAGTAGGAGACGGTTTTAAAGAGCAGACCTTTAATATTTTGAATTTAAAAAACCCTTAATGTTTGTAACAGCATGACTACAAAGGGTCTCAGAATTAATTTCTACATTAAAAAACTGATTTAGTTTGGGGAACTGGGTCTGAACAATGGTCATATTTCAAAGATCGTTCAGTTTTGCTATGGACACAGTAGAGAATTCTTCCTTGCTGTTTGGAATATTTTGTGTTCTTCCCTTTACTTAGCCCAGAGAATTCCTTTGGAATATTGCACATATTGAGGTTATGTGATTTAGTTGTCAGAAGCAATTGACAAGGCTTTATGTGCAGCCATTGTATATTTTTTGACAAATGTCATTATTTAGATTAAAAACATGAATTTTCAAAGCAGTGCCTAAGGGATTAGGTTGTAATTCTCTTTTACAGTGATAGGAATGATGTGTTTTATGCCATGTCCTGTGTTCACAGTACACCCTGTGTCAGCTCTGAAGGTGAATGACAATAGGGTGTTTTCAGTTATCCAGCATGCACGTCAGGAGGCAGGTCTCATCTTTAAAATATAGCCTGTGTTTTCTCTTTCTTCATAATTTTAGTTTCTTTATAGCTGTTATTGCTTGTGAACTAAGGTTATAGGTACAACTGGTTTGAATTTATTTTTTATGGTAACTATTCACGTTAATGGAAAACACGGATCGATAGCTCTTTGTTGTTTCTGTGGGTACTGGTACAGTGCCTTTTTTAGTTGATGGAGCAATTTGTCCAGTTCGTTAATTTTTGTAACAAATGAAACTAGTATGCTAACTAGTTATGAATAGGGGGTCTACCTAAATAGTGGAGGGACTTATCAATTTTCTCAGGTTGATCTGTGGTCATTTTGTGGCAGCCCCACTCCTTGGCTCTGATTGGCAGAGAGGCCCCAGGGAGGAGGAGGAATGAGAGGCCAGCAGCCATCTTGTGCCAACCACCGTGCCAGCTGGTGCTTCCTCCCCAAGCAGTGAGGATTGTTGAGTCCTACTGGGGACCCAGCATTTTATTTTTATTGAATTTTTTTGTTGACTTTCCAGATTTTGTGGGCAATCCTGTATTTCACAGTTTCCACCAAATCCACAAATTAAGTAGGTCCCTAGTTATGAAACCTGTGAAAAGTCAGTGCTGGCCTTTGAAAGATAAGCAGCCTTCAGTCATCTGAATTGATCAGCAACAAGTCTGTGATGCCCTTAGGTGTCTGGGGACTCGCACATGCTGCACTAGCTGGATCAATATGCGTCTCTCTCATGCCAATAGGTGTGCGTATCCTGTTGATCTCTGTTAATGGTAAGGATTGCAGTTATTCCTTGTGAATGAGGAATTCCCAGTAAGCATGGGTGACATGTTGATTAAGTTAGAAACAGTGAATCTGGCACTGACCTGATTAAAGTCCTCCTCATCCCGGTCACAAGGTAAACCCTGGGGTTTCAAATAGAAATCCCTAGTTATGGATTTCTTTGTGGCAGAAAAACCACTTTATTTTTTTTCTTTATCCAAAAAAGAAGAGTAAAGACTAAGTGCTGGCATTTTTCCAGGGCTGCTGTGAGTTTACCAGGGGTTCCTCAAGTCTAAAAAAGTTGAGTTCTAAGCCTATATGAAAGCTAGCTGTGCCTCTAGGATTTCTGCCAATAGAGCTTGCTGGAAGGGCTGGACAGCTATAGGTTAAATGCTGTGCCCTTAGCTTTGGGTACAGCATTTAGAAAACTACTTACTTTATGTAGCAATAAGGACTACATATCAGATGGGCAAAGTAATGTGAATTCTGCCCTACCCCCATTCCTTTTAAAGCTAAGAAAGCAATATAAAAACAAATCCTACAGAGTTCTTATGAATTGTTTTCACTTCAGTATTGCTCTTTAACTATCATGTTTGGCAACCATATGTAATGTCTTTCAGCCAGCTATATTAACCATTCTCTTTGATGTAGGAGTCCCATGCAAGTCTGTCACCACTTTCAGACATCAGTGAGTTCTCTTGGTATGCCTTTGGCTTATTAGGAATGATGATTGCTACTGAATCCTTTCATTCTGTGTAAAACAGAGCTATTATAATGCAGGTGTTCTTGAGGCTATCTACTTGGATAGCCACAAGTGCAACATTAACAGCAGCCAAAAAACCTGACCCCAGGTTACCTGAATGTAGAAGAATAACTATGATGGTCCAGAGCAGTGTGGGGGTTCAGTCCGCCGCAGTCACTACCGCCTACCCCCTTTTGTCGGGATCGCTTACCAGACGCCCAGGAGTAGCTCGCTTATATTTGGACTCTCTGCATGCGCTCGCCTCACCTGCCATGACTTTGATGATAATCCTGAACGGTCCAGATGGTCTGGTGCATGTCATTCCAAAAGTGAGACTCCTTCACTCCTTGCAGATCCTGCGTTGCTGAGGGCTCCCCCACCCCTACACCCTCGCCCGTTCCACTGGGACGTGGCCACCTATCTAGGCTGGCCATGTGATAAGGTATCACTCGGATTAGTCCCAAGAAAAAAAAGGAAAGCAAAAGGGTCAACACAAACTAGTTCGGCCAGAGATTCTTCAGGGCTTGGGGACTGCTTTAATCCTCAGCGGACGTCCTCCGCTTTTTCCCTGTATCCCGCGGGGTTGGGACCCCCTTTTCCAAATTCCAAGGAGTTCTTCAGCCCTCCCAGGGCTCCTCAGGACCACTCGGTCCTTTACTGAAGAAGCCGTGATCTCACAGTCCGTGACTGCCCCTTTATTACAGTCTATACGGTAGCCGTGTCTACCGAGTTCCAGCCGCGCCCGGCGATCTCACCCAGGCTGTGGCTTCGCTAGGCGGGTTGCCCGGGTTCACAAACCCCGCAGGGTCTTACCCTTGCTCCAGAAGGTCCAGCCGCGTTTCGGGATGGTGCGCATCCACGCGAGTATGTGCTCTCGCCGGTGTCCGCTTCCCTGCTGGACTCTTCCGGTTTCGCCCCACTTCCTGACGCTGGCATCTCTTTTATGCCGGCCCTCGCTGTCCGGGCCCCTTCTCCTTCCGTGCACCTGGAAGAGGTGTGTTCTTGCCCCGCACTCTGGGTCTGAGTGCAGATTCTTAAGGCAATTGCGCCGGGGCGGGGAGTCTTGGAGCCCGCCGGCTCCTCCTCTCCCTCACAAGCAGAAAGAACCAGAAGAAAATCCTGGGACTACTTTTTAATCCCTATTCACCTTGGAAGTCAAAGGTGTTCTGTACATGAACTCTTTCACTATCATGAAGAAACCTAGTAAATAGTGGTGCCTGATGAGATGGGAGTTTTGCATCCCAGATCTGTCATTGGCTTCCAATGGATTTGTAAGCTACTTAATTTTTCTTTTTCTTTTTTTCATTTTCTTCGTGTACAAAACAAGAATGATTATGTAACTCCTTGCAAAAATGTTGTGTTTGTGAGCACCCACACTTCAGCACCCTCATGCCCTAGTTAGCCCCCATCATCATCTACACGTGTTTTAGCACAGTTACTTACTCCACTGTAAGTATGGCGGAGTTAGCTTACTGTGCCCTAACACTGGTGCACATGTAGCTGTTGATGCTTTACTACGGAAGTAATTAGTCTACTCCGCATTAAAGCGCATGTGTAGATGCACCTATTAGGTTTTCTTATATCATGTAAGTTTTAAAATTTTGCATGAGAGATTCTGCCTCATATTGTAGCTTTTCAGCCTAATCAGAATATCTTGTGTTACCCCCACACATTTCTGGCATATCAGAGCACTATGTGCTGCAGTTTCCAGGTACTGATTTCAGACGCTTAATCAGAGAAAGCAAATACAAACTGCACTGAACCTGAGACTCTTTAAATAAGTGAGATGTGAAATCATCTAAACTATGAAGGCATCTCTTCCATTTCTCCAACAGACGGGTGAAATGCTCCTATAAAGAGAGGATTTTCCCACCCCCAAAGACAGGTGGAAGTTAATGATAAAAAAGTAAATGATAAAGCTATATGCATGATCACTGTGTATATGGCCTCCATACCACTTGTAATGTACTGTTATATTGTACACATTGCAAAATGTACTTCTTAACAGACACCAATTTAGTACGTATAGCTACTGAAATGTAATAACTACTGTCTTCAGAAGCAGACATTCTTTGTACTTATCTGTTGTAAATTCTGATGTAGAGAGTCAGTGTTAACAGAGGTGCTGAAAAGCTCTTGCGCAGACAAATGAAAGGTTGTCCAGGTGTGTGTAGTTTTTAGTGCAAATCGGAGTTTGTTTATTATAAGATTACATCCTTCAAAGCAGCTGTTCACAGTACCTTGTTGTACTAGTTGCACAAGATTTTTTAAAGCAAATCAGGTGACCATGCCATTTGTCGCTAGAATTCCTAGTTCAGCCAGGAGCCTTGTATCTCTGCAGCCAAGCTCCTTGTTCTTTAAGAAGAATTATTCTCTCTCTCTCATTTGCCTATGGGATTAGATATACATCTAGATCCTCTCAACTGAGTGTTTTTCTAAATTTTGTTTCAATTTCTGTTTTCTTTTTAAACGGGGAAGAATAGTGGTGAGGGGGGCAGGGAAGTTTATTATCCGGTAGGCTTTATAGTACATGTTTATCTATAATCATTCTTACACACCCCTACATCTCTCTCCTTTTATTACCAGCCCTCCATGAGATGTAGAGATTAGCACTAGTCATGCGGAAGTGTTTAAAAATTCAAGCCGTGACAATAGGAAGTGTCAGACAGTAATGGAATAAGTACTGCAAAATTACAAAGACAGCAGCTATTCATTAATAAATTAGAACCTTGTGGATTTTTTTTAACTGAAGGTTCTAACTTGCAAATGATACTGTTCTGAAAGTAACTTTATCATTTTCCTTTTACCCATTCCCCACCACGGAAAAAAAATCCTCTTCTAATGACAGACTTGAGTCATGCACTAATACTTTTTCTATTCAGAAGCGCATTTAATACATGGAATTAGAGGTGCGCTAGCTTACAAGTGACAGGTGCAGAATTGTGAGGTGTAACTATGGTCATTGTGCTTTAACAACAGACCAGAAAGCCAGATGAAATGCGTATTGCAAGTCCTGGCATTGTGATGCTATGGCATTTCTCTCATTCACTTCTTCCTGAATTCGAGAACATCTTTTGTCAGCTAGCACTAATTACACCATCTAAACAGCCCAGCCAAAGACACCATGCAGTGGGGTGATGCTCAGACTGTTACAGGGATCTATAGGGCACAGTTTCCTTTGTAGCTTTTATTTTATGATCATCATGAGCATGTGTACCAGAGTGTACAGGCATAAGGTACTTTAATATAATTAACATTGCCCAGAATTCCCTAACACCAGGTATGTGACTCAGAGCACTTGGCTGAGCATGAACCCTGCCTCCCCTTCTTCTTAATCTTTCTGTTGTGTTCAGAGTCCCACCCCAGATCTCAGCACTCATGTTTTCAATTTAAAACTGTTCAAGCCTGCTGAAATGAAGGGCCACCCAGTGTTTTGGATGAGCAGCTGCATTAGTAGGCCTCTTATGGTCACAGCAGTGCGTGTTCTCACTTATCTGCATTAAACATGGGTGGCCGCAGATCCTTTGGGCTAATGCAATTTCTCACTGTCTGGAGGTGGCAACTATTGTCTCTTATTCCAGCTTTGCTTTTTTTGAAATAGTTTTGTTTTGCTTCCTCATTCTCCTGAGTTGCACACATTTGGTTAATGGTCTTGAAACAGCACATGGAATAAAACCTTTAGAATCTGCAGTTCTGCTACAGAGGGACTAGCTTAATGAGAAACATTTCTGCGAAAGCTCTTGGTCCCTCCTTATTTCCAAGTTCTCTCTTCTATCTTTTTCCTTCCCAATTTGCAGGAGGGGTATGCAGGTTCCTCTGGCATTAGTGTATTTTCTGATCAGCAAGCTGAAGGCTAGTGTACCTGTTTTCCAGCATAGAGATGCAATTTCTGATTATTTTTTATGCACTGGTTTTATTAACCTGACCTTTGTTTCATGTAAACTGTAATTAAAAAATATGAAGAACTTGACTTATAGCACACACTTCTGGGTTTATTGTTGAATCTGTCTTATTCAAGGGAGACTCAGAGTCTTTCAAAGGGGCAAATAGAGTCTTTGAATGAAGAACCTTTCTGCAAGTGTTATGCCAGTGTAGAGCACAGCCTGGAAATGTGAAGAGTAAGTTCAGCTTTCAGCCTGTTTTAACAAAGTCAGCAAATCCAAGTCCCGATACTGTAGTTTCAGTAGGGCACTTGGATTTCTTTCTCTGCTTTGCAAGGAGTGTATGGAGAAGAGAGTATTACTGGACATTACTAGAAGAACTGTTGGAGTAGATAGCAAAATATTTTGTGGATGGAAGTGGTTTAACAGATACAGACAAAAGTAGATCCTAGATGTAGCAAGAGTTAATAGTTCCAAAGAACTGAAGTAGTGTGGAATAAAGCAGATGCCCATTTATTACACTTTTGTGCCAGAGTTGTACTCTCCAGTTTTGACATTTTCCTCCATATTTTGAACATGCTTTCTTGGCTCTCTTAAGTCAGCATGGATCCTGCATTGCATATGTGTACTTTTCTCCACATTTGTGCTGAAGCCATATTGTGCCCTCATGTCTCCTATTAACTTCAGTGGGAATACTGCATCCATGTAAGGCTAGCACTACAAAGAATTTTGTGCTATAAAGGACTCTGCCACATGGTGCAGGCCATGTGTCAGGATTTTGTATACATTAAAAGAGATGACGTCCTCACTCCTTTTCACCAATGCTCTCTCTCTCTTCCATTTCTCTGATGTGGTGGAATTATGAACATTCATTAGCAGGCATGGAAATAAAATAGGCTGTAACATGAAATGCCCTTTAAGGAAAATGTGCTTCTCTCTAACTGCTCAGCATTGTCATTTCTCATGGATCTTTCCTTACTCTCTCAATGTTTGTTTCTTTTAAAACTTATGGAATCCTGTGATTAGCATGGATCTCAGCTTCCATTTTTAAAGAAGTTACTTAATCTTCTCGAAAAGATAAGTAGGCCAGTTAGTCTTACCTCGATCCTGGGTAAACTTTTTGAGAGAATTATCCTGGCACATGTCCACGAGGGGCCAGCAGGGGAGATTATGCTTAGGGGCAACCAACA
>NW_017728886.1:160340881-160412831 GCF_001723895.1 Crocodylus porosus
CACCCAGAGAGTGGTGGTGGATGGGTCATTGTCGACCTGGAGGGATGTGGGCAGTGGGGTCCCCCAGGGCTCGGTCCTCGGGCCTGCACTGTTCAACATCTTCATCAGTGACTTGGACAAGGGGGTAAAAAGCATCCTGTTCTCGGGGTGCAGCCCTCCAGCCAGTTTTAAAAGAAACAAATATTGAGAGAGTAAGGAAAGATCCATGAGAAATGACAATGCTGAGCAGTTAGAGAGAAGCACATTTTCCTTAAAGGGCATTTCATGTTACAGCCTATTTTATTTCCATGCCTGCTAACGAATGTTCATAATTCTGCCACATCAGATAAATGAAAGAGAGAGCATTGGTGGGAATGTGGGCACACTAGAAAGGAGGAATAGGCTGCAATTGGACCTAGATAGGTTACAGGGGTGGGCGGATGAGAATAGGATGGGATTCAACACTGACAAGTGCAAGGTGCACCTGGGGAAGAAGAACCAGCACCCTACCTACAGGCTGGAGAACTCCCTTCTCATCAGTACAGAGGCAGAAAAGGATCTTGGAGTCGTTACTGATGCCAAGATGAACATGGGCCGCCAGTGTGGGGATGCAGTCAGGAAGGCCAACCACACCTTGTCATGCATCCACAGATGCATCTCAAGCAGATCCAAAGAGGTGATCCTCCCCCTCTATGCGGCACTGGTCAGGCCACAGCTGGAGTACTGCGTCCAGTTCTGGGTGCCACACTTCAGGAGGGATGTAGACAACATGGAGAGGGTCCAGAGGAGGGCCACTTGCATGATCCAGGGGCAGCAGGGCAGGCCTTACAAGGAGAGGCTACGGGACCTGAACCTGTTCAGCCTCCGGAAGAGAAGGCTGAGGGGGGATCTAGTGGCCTGTTACAAACTAGTCAGAGGGGACCAGCAGACATTGGGGGAGTCACTGCTGGCAGAGGGTAGATTCAGATTAGACATCAGGAGGCGCTACTTCACGGTCAGGGCAGCTAGGATCTGGAACCAGCTTCCAAGCGAAGTGGTGCAGGCTCCTACCCTGGGGGTCTTTAAGAGGAGGCAAGATGAACACCTTGCTAGGGTAGTTTGACCCCAGTACTCTTTTGTGCCGTGGCAGGGGGTTGGACTTCATGATCTGCTCAGGTCCCTTCTGACCCTACTAACTATGAAACTATGAATCCTAGCTGTTATTTTGAGGGGAGAAAAGCTTGCCAATATGACCCCAGGGTGTCACTGAGTTTCAGGCAAGAGAGAGAACAAGTAAAAAGATGACAGTTTTTTTAACAAAATTCCATGATTCTTGAGCAAATTTCATAATTTTTCCATTTCTAGAACTGGCAGTACTGACCAGTGATAGCCAAAGAAGTGGTTTCTAAAATCTTGGTTGAATGGTTCTGAGAGTTTATTGTGACTCTTGAGCTGATTAACTTCAGAAGAGTCTTCCTCTTCACTGCTTTTACATTGCCAGGAATCTACTTTTCACAGTCCAGGATTCATCTGCCGGATGACAAGGCCTTGTATAGAGACAGATGTTTGTCTTTACCCATAAATTTTAAAGTGAGGACTCTTCCTCGTGTCTTTCTACTGGGTTGAAAATGATGCCAACTGGTAAGTCTTGATGTGCAGGCAATATATTTAAATGTCTTTTGGCAAAAATATGGATGGACTCAAACCCTACCAGTCAATACTAGGAACAATGTAATATAGTCATTCCTTTTTTTTTTTTAAGTTGGATTACTGTTTCCTCCCTTCTCCTGTGATGTTTTGTTCTTTATTCTCCTTTCTTTCTTGCTGCCTTCACACATGATCACTCTGATGTTGCTGCTACTTAATGTGCTTCCCTGTACAGAAGACTGAAAGCGATACTATTGGGATGGCTGAGACTAGAAAGAGAGTCTCTTCCTCCCGTGCAGCTCGGCTATCCCTGCCATGGCTTCAGAGAACAACCCTACCAACAGTAGTATTGAAACTGTCAGGCTTTATCTGTTTCAGTCATCTATGATCAAGAAACTGTAGGCACAGTAGTAGCAGAGGCTCTGGCCACTAGCTCCTCAAGTACAGTTTACTCATGATGGAATTTCAGAATTGCAGAGGAGCTGAAATAGGTGAAGACTGGCAAGTATGGGAACCATGTAGAATATAAACCTCTGCTACTAAACTATTGTCTTGCCATTGACTGATTCAGGTGAATAGCGTTTAAGTTGTGTCACATCGTACACGACTGTATCCTGAGATGCATCACACCATGAAGCACTACAAAGGTAAAAGAAGAAAAATCAATCACTTTTCCTGTTGTAGGTAAAAAAAAAAAAAAAAGAAAAAGAAAAAAAACAGACCATTTTAGAATGCCCATCTTTCTGACGCAATGAAGCACAGCTTCTGATGTTTTGTATTATTTTATTATTTTATCATTTTAGTAAACTCATGTCTTCACAGTCAAGTTGCTTCCAGTGGGTGATCTAATGAATCAATCAATACAGTTCATCCCAATAAACCTCTCCTTTCCCCAGGGTGGTTTGGAGATGAGTTCTCATTTTAAAACAATGTAATACTCTTCCTTTTGATACTATTGCCCTTACTTCCACTCTGCTGGGTAGTTCATTACAGATGCAACGTAACCTGACAGTTTGTTGGCTGTGGACGAATAACATGATTTTCAAGCCAATTCAGGTGATACAGGGTGAATTGGACAGGGCTCCATAATAGTGTTCCCCTTCCCCTAAGGTATGAAAAGTCACCTCATGAACACACCCCCATGCTTAACTTATTTTGGAGCCATTTTTAAAGCTGTTTTTGCTTTCCTATGAATACAGTACTGCACTAGCAAAAATTTTGAACCATAATAGGTTGAGTGCATTGGTTTATTTTAGGGAAAAGAGTGCTATTTCTAAAAGGTCTGTGTGGTTTGTTTTTTTTTCCCCAAAGTGGGAAAGTTTCTATGGGGCTTTGGCACAATCTTTTCTACAGCTTGGGAAAGCACTACACACCCACCCTCACACCTAATATCTGAAAGTTTACAAAGCACCATATTTCATGTTATAATGTTTTAATTCCTGGTGGGGTTCAGCCAGTAATCTCAGACTTCTTTTTCCTTTCTTTTATAATTGAACCATATTCTTCTCCCTTTTTAGTAGTGGCAGCCTGAATTAATTGTAAATTATTATTATTCACCCATAACTAGCAGTTAAGGGAGGGAAAGGCCATCACATGTCTTTTGTACAGTAGCATTTGCTAAACTGCTAGCTTAAGTTTCATTTAGGAATGCTTAATGGAAGTTGAGAGAGGTAACACATTAGCAGCAGATGATAGTATCATTTGAGATACTTTATTGCCTTTGTATAAAGTGTTGGTCATCAGACCATGTTACTCTATTCAATGCATGGAGTTTGTGCAGTTAAGATTCTGCTTTTCAGAGATGTTATACTCTTTTTCAGAGAGAGATGTTTGCTAGTTGCATAGCTGAGGATGCTGCTCTGCTCCAGATGCTTATCAGCAGTAGACATTACATTCGGTTCCTTACATGTTAAGTAAAAAAAAAAGTTCATAAATGTATTCCACGTAATTACACTACCTGAAATTACTATTTAAGAAAAAAATTCAGGGAATTGATAATCTTTTTACTGAGGTATACAAAAACTTGCAAAAACAAGCAACTTTTGGACAAACTGTCATGTGCAAAACTTGATAAGCCCAGCAACTCTTTTCCCCCATCCTTGTGTTCCCCTGGGAGCTGTCGCATAGGGTCTAGCTGCATTTCCTCTTCACCTTCTCAGCAGCACTCTCTTCCTTGTGTCTACATGTAGAGCAAAGGACTGAATGTTGCTGCATCAGGATTCTCAGCGCTCTTGTGTTGCAGAGACAGGGGACTGGGGACAAGGGCTATGTACAGAGATTCAAAAAGCTGGAGGCAGAATTGATCTAAATTACGCAGTTTTCTGTAAGTGGCGTAGTTTAGATCAGTAGCAAACAGAACACACATTGCCTTCAGTGGGTCAAATCTTAGAATGGGTTCTGCCATTTTTATACCACTTTGTGGACTGAACTTCTGTACTGTATATGAGTATAGACTGGTGTCTGATCACTTATACCAGTAAAAGTATAATGTTTATACCTGGCCAAGGCTGTACACAGGAAATGGTTGAACCATAGGAAGTGGATTTTGTGCTGTTTAAGAAATAATTATATGTAGGACCCCACATTTGCTGAAAATCTAAAACATGGAATTTAATTTACACTATTCAGTTCATTTAATGAAAATAGAAATAAAAATACAATGCGAGAATAGCCACTGAATTTACATATTTATCCAAAAGTTTTGGAGCATTTTGCTTCCAAAGTTTAGGATTAAAAATGGTCATTTTGTAGAAGTGGGGTTGCTCTCATAGTGAGTATACTTCAGTGCTGTTTTTATTAGGCTTTGGAAACAGGTCAGGAATTAAAGCTCTCCACTTTGTGATTCTCAGTAAAACTGTTTAAGAAATGGCTTTGGACAGAAGCTGTTAAAGGGGATCACCGTGTTCTGCTCAACTATATACAGTGGTTTGTGCTCTCTTTCATTTGTGTGTGTGTGTGTGTGTGTGTGTGTGTGCATACATACATACACATTCTTAATAACACTTCACTTCCATCACCGATTCCCTTGGAAAAATTGCCTCTCATTTCTCTAGGAAGAACTGGTTATTTGTTGGGGGAGTGAGGAGAGATGGAAAACATTTGAGAAGTGCCCTGCAGTTATAGCTATAGGGATCTATGGTAATGGGAACTCTTTCTGTGCTCTCTTAACTTCAGCGCTATTGTTTCTCATACCTCTGCTAAAAAACTATGCAATTCCTACACTGACTGTGTAGTTGTATTACCATGGAAACCTGCATGCAACAAACCTGATTCACACATCACGCCTGGCTAAGTACAGACAGAGGTTACATGCTGGCATTTGCCCCATCTTGCCCTCTTGTATTTTACAAGGACTCCTAAGATGGGTGTAAGGACAAATGAATGGCAAGTTGTAGGAAAGAGAAGGGTTTGGGGAGGGGGACAGATTTGGGGGAGAAAATGGCCTGTTAAGCAGTTGAAAGAAAACGGTATGATTTGAGTATGTCATAAAAGGAAAAGCTGCTGCTGTATTTTTCTGGAACGTCTATGAATGTCACTTAGTGGATCCTAGAATAATCTGAGAAATGAGTATAACAGATATGGGCCGTGTTAGCTGGCTTTCATTATTTTTCAGTAAGTTCATTTAAGGAACTTTGAGTGAATAAACTCATAAATAAGGCACAACTCTAAATGTTAGATATGTAAGCTCTTTGCTATGGAAAATAAACCTCTCTGATGTTTTCTTCTGATATTTTATTAGGGATATTTTTAAACAGAGCAATATGCCTAAGGCTTTTTATTTATTGATTTATTTATTTTCAGTTTACCTTGGCTGTGCAAGAGATTGTGCTGTTCTCATTCCACCCTTTCTCTTTGCCTCCTTCTCTTGCTGGATTTCCTCTTCCCAAGTATTTATCTGTACAAAGGAAAATGGAATCAGAGGGGAGATTTTTTTTTCTCCCTCCCAGAACACATTTTTATTCCTTTCTTTGGAAGAAGCAACTTCTTCCAGCTCACCTCAAGCCCCTTATTTATTAGACCTGAGCGTGGTCCGTAAGCAACTTTCCAACAGTGTGGTCTGCCTTTAGCCATCCTAAAACATTAATTTTCAGGCATGCTGTGTTGGCTGGACACCTTTGCAATGTATACAGTTATTCACTTATTGTGAGCAGGTAACAGTGAGGGAACTTGCCCTCTCTTTCAACACACCCCCACCCACACCCCTCCCTTTCACTGTGTGACATATTCTTTTGTATGATGCTTTTGGAATAAAAGAGAAGAATCATGTAGAACAGCTATAGAGATGACTGGTTTGTTTTTTGTGCATGCTACTAATTTTGTTTTGTTGCGATAGGTATGTGTAGCTAAAGGGCTAGAAATCCAAATAAGAGTTGAAAGGACTAGTAATAGCCAAATAAGTGCATTTTGTTTCACTCTCTTAGGCTAGGGACAGACATGACACATAAACCGGTTTAAGTGATGAGAAACTGGTTTAAACCTGTAACAGAACAGATGTTCAGTACATATAAACCAGTTTGAAAATAGCTGAAACCAGTTTAAGATAAACCTGGTTGAATGTAGTATCAGACTTAACTGATTTGGCTCAAAATGGTTTATGCAATGTCTGCCCCAGACCCCTTGCCGGTTTAAGCTAAACCAGACTCCCCCAGCATCCCAGCATGCTCTCTGGGCTGGGTGTGGCCCTGCTTCACAGCAGGGCAGGCCCCTCCCCTCTGCTTCCTGGTCAGAGCTCCAGCAGAAACTTGCAGACACAGCAGGGTCTGCTGGCTTCCCTGTGCCCCCCCACCACTTGATGTTTAAGCAGGGATCCCTTCCTTCTCCCTCCCACAGCACAGACTGTAGCCAGCATGTGGTATGCTGGCTAATGCTGTGTAAACCAGATGGGACAGTGTCCACTTAGAGCTTTTTGGGGATGATCAACAGCTCAGATGGTAATGGCCTTGAATTCCTTCCTTTGGAAAAACCTGGTTAAGAAGAACTTGTACTGAGCGAGGCTTCGTTTTCTGATGAGGTGTTAAATGCTAATAAATGTTCTGTTATCAAGGTTGGGGGGAAGGGGGAGACTGCTCCCTAATCATAGTGTCTTGCCAGGGTCTGGCCACACACCCCTCAGCTCAGCTCTGTCCAAGCGAAGGAAGGGCTGCTGTAGCACTCCCCAATTTCTAGCCTGAGCCACTGTGGGCATGTGCCTGCGTTTCTGGGATGTCTGTTTGGTTAAAAAACTGATTTAGCCTAGCTAGGTGATACTAACTGGCAAAAATTAAATCAATTCAGGCTCAGGCTTTTTGAATGCCTGTCCCTAGCCTTATTCTGTTGCTTGTGCTCAATCTCATTATCTTCCTTTTGATTTTTGAGGTTAGTCAATAAAGGGACTTATGCTACAACCTAAAACCCAAGGTAGGTGGGGCAGTATGTACTAGCAAATACCCTATCAGGTATCTGCCCAGCTTCATGTTTCAACGGCCTATGGGAGCCATGGCTAATATGTCACAATCTCAAAATAGTTAAAAATTTGAGCAGCTTCTTAGTAAGTTGGTATTTATATAATGCAGTGTATGTAGAATTATATAATCCAAATGGACATTTTAAGATTCATTTCATTTTGTTTAACTGTTTTGGAACATGGTAACTGGACCTGTGTTTAAGAAATACGGGAGAAATTCATTTTTGTCATGCATATTGAGTTATTTTCTTAAAATTTGCTTTGGAAATTTAATGCTTGTGAAAAAGGCCAGAGACTGAAACCCTCAATCCAGAGAAGAGTGGACTCCTACTGCTGCCCCACACTGTAAGTTTAGTCATGAGTACCCAGCTTTTGGGTGGCCACGTGAAGGATAAAAGTGGCTGAAATAAGCTAACGTGGGAAAACTCTTGGCATGCTGTTGCTTGCATTGTACCTCTTCTATGAAGCATGTCGGCAAACTCTTAGCCAACATAAAATGCCCATCTGTTGTATTTCTATCACCTCCATCTTGTGAGTTAGCATTGGTAACATCAGGGTTTGATAACAATTTTACAAGAACCCTTATTCATGAAGATATGCCTCTATGGACCGCAATTATATTATTGTCATGTGATTTTATTCAGCAGGGTGAAGCCTCTGAGTTATGATTCTGTGTGGGCCCACTGAATACATTTTAATTGTACTGTATAATAATGTTACACTTACAAGCTCATTGCCAAGTAGGTATGAGAAATTATTATTTGTATCTTGTTGTGGTGGTGCCTAGGAAGAGTCCCCATCATTTTTCCTTGTGATTAGTGTCCTCTTAATTAATTAAAAAGAATCCCCCAAGTTTCCCTTGAGGGCCTTGTCTTCCTTTTGTTTTGTTTCTGGATTTTTCCCCTCTAATATCCATCTATTTTTGTGTATAGAGCTGGAAAAGCACAGGTTAACAGAGATTTCAGGGTCTTTATCTAAAGGTGAGAGTGACAGCATTCACTTTTTAAATATGTTCTTTTAAAGTGAAAGGCTATTTTATTTCCTAGTCTTTTGTTATACCTTTAAAATGCCACTGCCAATGGAACTGGGCAAAGAGGTATGTGAAGCCTTTGGAAATGTAAAGAGAAAGCTCTGTTATCCTTGAAAAAAAAAAAGAAAGATTTTCTAACCTTCTTTTTTAGGAAGGTAAAATAGCTTTGAAAATATAAGCCAACAGAAATCAGTTAAATTTAATTATTAAGGTAAAAAGAAAGAAGCATCTGGACTCCTATGCAATATACTATTGGGGCATATAAGGTGACCCAGCCATACATGTTTTCTGTGCAAAATGAATCAACTAAATTTGAGATCGACTGCAAAGAATCCTTTCACCAGCCCTCCCCAGAATCATTAGGTCAATCCTGACCATAAAAGCCTAATTATAGTGAACAAAAATAGTTTGTCATAATACAAATAATGATATTATTGCCAAACTCAAGTCAGTAGTATTGGTTTAAAAAATTAAGACATTTTCACAGGAGCATTTCATTCCAGGATAGCTGAGACTGGAACAGTGGGGGCCAACCTTTGGACAGGTATATTACAAATTGAGCCCCCTTCCCTTCCCCAAGTGCCAATCCTCTGCCCCATCTGCTGCTTTGCTTTATGCTCTCTGCCCTGTGCTTCCTGCCCAATCTTCTGCTCAGCTGTTTCCTCCCTGCCCTATCTGCCACTATGCTGCCTGCCCTTTCCCTGATCTGTCATATGTCACACATAGAGACTATATGTGCCACTTGAGGCATGCATGCTGCTAGGACATGATGAGATTTGGAATAAAATTGAGAGCTGACAACATTGTAAAATTCATCTCATAGAGGTGTGCAAATTTAATTAAATTTAAACCTGTTTGCAAATGCTAATGCTGGTTCAAATGGCTGTTGTCTTTAGAACAGACATTTGACCCTGGTAGTTGCACGCACCTGGTTGAACCTGAGTACGTGGTCATATGAACATAAGCAACTAGTGTCCATCTGAGTGATGCTAACTTCTAAAATGGCCCAAAAATTAACCTGTGGTCCAGATGTGGCCACTTCCTTGGAATCAAGGAAGCAAAATAGCCTTCCTTTGTGGGCACATTTTCCTAATAAGCTGGGTGTGCCAGAGTCCTTATAAAAGGTACAAAGGAAGAGAAAGGCCAGCTGTTTCCAAGTATGTAAGGAAACTATTCCCTGAGGTAAGATAAGTAGCATGCAAAATTTTAAGAATAAGCATGCTTTTGAATGGTGACAGGGAGTGTTGAATATTGGGCTTGGAATCCAGAGCTAGTTTCAACATGAACTCTGGAGCAATAACTACCAGTCCACAATGAACTTTCCAGCTGCCTCATCCTTTTGCATTGTTCTCAAGCCTGATTTTTTGTACCTTTTTGTTACTGTTTTAAACTAATCATTGATATTTTTTGTATTAATTGAAAATAGATGTCTGAAAACACAAAACTTTCCACAGTAAGCTGAAGAAAGAGCAAAATAAAATTTGATGTTAAATAACTGCAGTTGTTATGTGGGAGTATTGTGGTGATGTCTAATTTTGGTTGAAGGTATAGGTTTAAAGTAAGCCATTCTGACTAGTTGTGCAGGATGCAGCTTTTTTGCTTTGAAAAAAGGATTTGTTCACAGAGAGACAAGCAAATGTAAAGGAAGAAGCTGAGGTTTAAGAGAGAAGGGTCATCATTAATGTCCTTGTGGTTTGGGTAAATTGAAAGTCAGGAAGGTTGGGTGGTTTTAGGCTGAGAAAACCGCAAGCATTCAGATTTGGTTTAAGTTCAGTTTCTCTATATTTGCTTCTCAGTCTGAAAGCAGAAATCTAAATGTTGTGGTGTTAAAAAAGCAGAACCTCTACACATTGTGAGATGTCATTTATGGGATTCTGTATGAGGGCCAAAGAGCCAGAAAACCACATCTCTTTTCTGCAGAGGAAAACAGTACCACAAAACATCAAGCAAACAAGGAACATTATTTCCTGTTTTGAATAAGGTGATACCAACAAGTAGTTTCAGCCCAAAATTTTAACTAATTTAAAATAGCTATTATTTTTTTTAACTGTCCACTAAAAACTTAACTACTTCTCCAAAAAGACAAAATACAGTTTCAGTTATTTTAACTTCTTGATGTTTCTCATGTGAGCTGTGATTTCCTACATGTATTTTCTATAGACAAAATACCACTTACTATAAACAGTGTTAGCGTTATCATTCTAACTTGTAATTAAGGAAACACAATGCATATATATTGCACTGTTTGTGCTTAGGATCTTCTAAGCTACAGTTTGACAGATTTAAGCTGAGCTTTTTTCAATGGGAACATTTTGAAAATTAATCCATTAGACAGGTTTTAAACACTGGTTTACATTTTGATCCTACTGAAGTAAATGGGACTAAGATTGGACACTCAGCTCTTCAGTGTAACTATAGGGTGCTGACAGATGTTCAAGTCCCTGCTCTAACTCATGGCACTTAACATAAAGTGCTATGAGTTAAAGCGCCCTCTCCCCCACCCTGACTTGGGCAGGGGGGGATTAAGCCTACCAAACTCAGCCTAGCAAGCTGAGGAGCTGCTCTTCTCCCCAGCCAAAGATGCTCCCCTCCCTTCCCCTCCCCAGCCCCCTCCCCCCCAGCTCTGGGGCTGTCAGCAGGGAGAGAGGGGCAAGCTAGCAGCTGCACGCTGCTACTTTCACAATCTGCCAGATTGCCTGAACTCTGATACACTGCCCCTACCCTTTAGCTCAGGCGGGGAAGCCAGCGGCTTATGAAAGGGGCAAGTGAGCTCGCTGCTGCTTGAGGGGCAAGCCAGCTCACTGCTTCTGGCTTGCCCTTCACTGCTCGTTCCTTGATGCCAGTCCTGAGGGTGGGGCTGGGCTCCAGAAGTCCAGCCCAAATTGTGTGAAAAATTAACCTTAGGGAACACAAATTTCCTAAAGTGCTCTAAAACAGAGCATCTTGATCTGATACCTCCTTTATGCTATTGGCCATTTTAAAAGCACTCTGCAGCCATGCACGTGTATCATGGCATGGCTGTAGAGCGCTTTCAGGGGCCTGACCGCAGAAAAAATGTAACTTCTGTCTGCACCCATAAAGTAGCTTGAAAAAATAATTAGACACAGTATACACCCAAGTTTTAGATCATATTATAATTTCTATGTCATAACACAGAAGATGCAACCTGGGATAACGGTTGAACATAAATTAGTGAATTTCTACTTTGTATGGGTAAACTGTGATATAGCTGTCAAGGACTAAACAGGGACTTTCTAGGCTAGGTACTGACAACCAAAAAGCCTGAGGCAGAATCGATTTTATTTATGTGCAGGGACCCACCAAATTCACTGTGGGAGTGAGGTACATAGTGGCTCCTTTTATTCTGCAGATTCCCCCATGTTCCCCTCTGCCCCACCTGGCCCACTGCTCACTTCTGATCAGAGGGGAGGTGAAAACCATGGTTTAAAATTTGGTCGTGTTTTTGCCTCCTGGCCAGTCAGCAACAAGACAGTGTGGCTGCGAGGGCCCCTTGACCAATCTGCAATGAGCGGCAAAAATGGTACCATATTTAAACTGTGGTTTATGCCTCCCTGACGATCAGGAGCAAGCTGTGAGTGGTGGGACCCCTTTGCCAATCATGGGGGAGGAGCGGGGAGGGAGCACACAGGGAATCTTAAGATTAAAGGAGCTGTCATGCACCCCACCATGAATTTGGTAGGTCCCTAGTCGTGGTTTTCTGTAAGCAATGTAGCTTAGATTGGTAGTGAACAGAACACACATTCGTCCTTTGTGGGAGGAGGGCAAATCTTAGACCGGGTTCTACAGTTTTGAAACCCATCTATGCATGCCAAACTTCTGTTCTGTGCACGGGTATAGACTGGTTTCCAATCACTTACACTGGTAAAAGTATAATATCTGTACCTGGCCCTAAAGGAGGTTGGTATGACTTGTAGGACAGTGGTACCTACAGGGCCCAACTGAAACTAGGTCCCTAGTTTAATAGGCATTGTTCATATCCATTATATGACATGATCCTGGTCTAGAGAAACTTACATTATAAGTAAAGTGATGGGTGAAATAGAGAAAGATCTAATGATGATGATGATAACAATTAAACCTATTTTTGTTTTTCAAAAAATTGATAAAGCTTTAATGGTGAAGTTTTCATTTTGGGTGTTTATAGAAGACTGATTTTTAAGTTGGCAGTAGAGTGAAATAACCCAAGAGCCTTGAAATATTCCTACATACTTTTCTAAAGGGCGATAATCCAGCATTCTATAACAAAAGAATTGTGCTCAGTCATGGACTAGAAAAATCCAACTTTATTTTCACATACAACACTGAAATCTTTATTTATCATCACTATGAGCCAGTATTTTCTAAACAGACTCCTAAATTGCTGCCTACAGTATAACATTTATGTGCACAAAATGGGTAGTGGCATATTTAGGACTGAATTTAGATCTGGTGTAAGAGAGTACAGTTTCTTTGAAGTCAAACAATTTGCACATGCTTGCACCCTGTTTGAATTTGATCTTTTAGTTTTTCAAAAGACATAAGTTTCTGGAGATACTTAGGTGCCTGTCTTGGAAATTTTGGTCTCCATTCACATCCTCCTTTTCCACTCCGGACACTGCTTTGATCAAATTTTCACCCACTTGACCTTCAGCGAAACTGCCTTTTTAAAACCTGACTTGCTCAGTTACTTATTGAAGCCACACATTCTCCATATAAGTAGTAACAAAGCCATAGGAAAATAATGATTTCAAATCCATCCAACTCCAAAAGATGAAAGACCAATAAAGAAACAATCAGGCTGTCTTGTTTTTCTTGTTTTATTGTGAGAATATTCATAGCGCTAGAATATTCTTACTAGAGACCACATTTACAGTTGTTAAATGCCTCAGCTTTGCTTCAGTGCTTAACCAGTTGTAAAAGACATTTTATTACCTTATACATTCTTCCATCATAAGCCTTATCACTTAAGTAAATCATTTTTGTATTAGTTTATAGATGATTTGGAAAAAAAAACCCTTTCTTTTTTAATCTGTTTTGATTAATAGCCAGGTACCTATATAAACCAGTACTTTCAGAACAAGCAGCAACTTGTACAGTAGGATTTTTTCCCAATGAATAATGTAATATAATATGAATAATATGGTATACCACAAAATAGCAGCTTTTTGTTGCATGTTTAAAAGCTATCTGCCAGCGGGCATGGCCTTTAATGAATCTAGATGTGGGACGGATGTTCCTTGCAGTCGACTATCAATTTTACTCTGAAAAAAGCGATGCTTTTTGTCTTTACCTTTTTATCTACTTGTTTAGTGCTTTTACTTATCTTCTTAAAATCTTTTAAAGTTAAGCACTTGCTGAAGTGATTAATTTAATTGAAATATAGGTTCACATACTTGAAGATGAGCAGGTAAATACTTTGCTGAATCAGGGATCTCAGTTATCTTAACATACAGACATCTGCAACTTTCCAAGCTGAGTGTAACCTGTGATTTAAAATGAACAACAAAAAATCATATAATTGTTGAACATTCAGTATAGTCTCCTAAACTGTCCAGTCCCAGATTATCATTAATATTAGGCTAGTCAAAGAACTTTTATTATTTTATATAGATATAGGGGTTTTCTGCTGACCGCCACTGTATCTAAACAGTGAAATATTTGCTTAGGAAGTAATCAGGAAAGGGACAATGTAGAAGAAAAAATGGTGCTTATAAAACAACTTTTGACCATAACATACACCTTATAAACTGTATAAGATTGTAGTTTGCTCAATCTAGTCTCATTATAAATGCACAGCTGGATATTTAAAAGAACCAAAAGCCAAAATGTTAATGTTAATATTTTTATTCAACAATTTATGCAGTTTTCCTGCACTTGTTTGGTTTTCATTCAAATCAGACAGAAACAAATACTGGTTTTACATTCTTGTGAATGTAAAATTATTTTAAAATACCAAAAAACAAAACTGGTTTTGAAAACACAGAACTGTGGTGTTTCTGAAACACAGTATGTTCCCCAGGACTCACAGCTGCTAAGTGCAACTGACATTATCTAGTTCATCACCAGGGATCCTGGTTTTCTCTGATTAAAAAAAAATCCCAATTTTTTTGATGTAACCCCCCCAAATCCATAGCTTTCCATGATTAAAATGAAGCACCTGTCTCTATGTATGTATGTGTGTGTATATATACACATTTCATTTTAATCATGGGAAAATGTGGATTTTGGGTTATATTTTTATGTAAAAAATTGGGATTTTTTAATCAGAGAAAACCAGAATACCTGTCATCACTGTGACAGACGCTGCTGGGACTCCCAGGGTCTGCTGCTTTATAGTAGCACCCCCATATAGACTCCCTCAGGCTAGAAAGCCTAGGGCTTTTTTGTAGGTGCCTGTGATTTTGGAAGCTCTGGAGTCCCTGGTTCAGACCAGTCCAAGGGGCAAGTTGGTCCTGGAGCCACAAATCTAGACGTCAAGGCCCTGTTCCATGGCAGACAACCTGGGAAGTGGTGGAGTTTCCAGCCGTTTTAGTCGGCTTGCTGCAGAGCTGGGGACTTCGATCCAAGAATGGAGGGTCTCTGGGCCTTCAAATTTCTGATACTGTAGCAGCCAGCCTGGGTGCTCTTATATGACCGACTACAGCAGAGCCATGGACCAAAAGAAGGAATGCAGCTCCAGGAACCCCAAACTCAAGAAGCATTGTGGTTCCTAGCAGCCCATTACATATCCAGGCAGGGTTCCTCAAGAGCTGCTTTTACAGACATCTGGATCAGAAAGCACCTGAAATTTTGACTCAGATCTGGATTTTCCCAGTTACCAAACTAACCACAGACTGAACTTTCCCAAAGGTTGTACCTAGATCAAGACTGCTGGCAAGGGCCTATCTTTAAAGTATCTTGCTGTTAGCTTGTGAAATTGAGCTGTGTGTAATGAGGCTGTAAATGCTTATCGTCTGTAAAGGCACAATCTATGCTTATAAGTAAAACAAATAGCACCTTTTTTAAGCCAATGTGTAAATTAAAGATATCGTCTGAGTGTTTATTAACTGTGCATGTTAGTAGGAGGGAATTGAGTTTCAAGTGTTACATACAGAGTGTTTGCACCAGGCAGTGGTGCATACCTATTTTTGGTCCCTGAATAAGCAAGCAAATAGAATGAGGGGAAGAACATTAGCTGTTTGTGAAAACCATTCGCATCTTTAAATAATTACTAATGATAATTCCCATGCATGTAGCAGCAATGACGTATATCAGTATTACTAATATGCCACCCCATCTGTTTTCTGCTTTTGGATGGGATATCTTCTATAAATAGCTAAAGGCTAAAAATAAAAACAATTTGAAGCACATGCAATGTTTTTTCAGTAGAATACTGTGCAATAGCCTAATCTTAGGAAATGTATTGCATTTCTGATTAGAAAGGAATCAAGTTCTGTTCCCACGGTATATGATGTCATCGGGATCTGTTAGGAGTGCACACAGTCTTTTTATTTATTATGCTCTGCATCCAGTACCCCTTCAGTCTTAGCTTCATCACATGTAGAGGTGACTCATCTTCAGTACCTTCTACTGTGCCATGCTGGGTGACCACAGGGCAGAAAAATTGCTCTCCGTTCCCTGTAGTTAAAGCGCTTGCTCCTTCAGATAAACCATATTTCCAGTTATAAAACAGTCATTTTCTGTCTGTTAACTTCTCCCCTTGGGATAAGTGGCCTTCTAATCAGTTAGAAAAGTGCCACCTGATGCTGCTTTAGATGAAATTGAGGCATTTACTGCTGTTTGAGACTTGAAGTAGGGCACAGACTCCAGTGGAGCAGAAGGTATGATTTTAGGGGTGTTAAATGATCGTGTTTTAATTTTTTATAGGTAATGTCTTCATTCTGCTATCAAACATCATTAAGGGCAATGGTAACATCATCGGTCTCAGCAGCAGCATTAGATTAACACAGTGATTGGCAACCTACAAATGCCAGGCACTTGGAAGCAGCATACCACATCTTCAGTTTACATCTTTTCCATACTCTGCTCTGTAAGTACGGTGTGTCACTATTGTGTCTGCCGGTTGGAGTTTCCAAAATGCTTAATTAATTATTATGCATTACAGTAGTCTGCTTTACATGTTTAAATGATTTAGCAAGCCTATAAAGCATATAGGACCGTCTGATCCAGCATCAAATAGTTTCTAGTTGTGTAAAACATTGTGCTTGTTAAGATAAGCAGGAAAGATACTTTTATGTGTTTCGATTTGGTAGTCCACACAATTACATTATATGGAATGTAGCAGAATTTTCCATGACCATTCGGGAAATTGGTAGTTTTCCTGCAGTAAATCACTGGTATACTGTAAACAATACGAGGCTGTAATTGACAGGTAGCAGATAATAAACAGAGTTCATTATTAAAAACCAAAATTCATTATTTTGCTTGTGACTTGCAAAAAAGTTAGCATGAGCCTTATGTGCTTTGAAAATGTATTCCAAAAGTCCTGTAAAACATCTCAATGTGTCTCTGAATGTTAAAGCTGTTTTAAACCACTTGTATATGCAAGGATAGGGTTTGCAGATACAGGAACAACTTATCTGTGACCTAATTTCATTTACTTTTGCTGCATTAAACATTTCTTGGGAAGTATTTAGCTGAACAGCTATTTCTGGTCTGGCAATGAGAAAGTGAATGAGTGGCTGTCATTAACCTGATGCTGATTACTGGAATTGAATAGCTTAATGGCAATTTGCTAACCTTGTTTACAAAACAGAGCTGGCTTCCCAAGCCTGACTATGATTTACAAAGGGAGGGTCCTGGGCCACTACATCAACAAGTTCCAATATGTCAAACAGTATCACTAGGGAGAGACATTCAAAAAGCCTGAGCCTGAATTGATTAAGTCTTTGCAGGTTAGTCTAACCTGGCTAGGCTACAACAAATTATAACCAGACAGACATCCCAGTAATGCATGCACATACCTGCAGTGGCTCAGGCTAGAAGCTGTGGGGCACTAGAGCAGCCCTCCCTCCCTTCTCTTCCCTTCCACAGAGCTGAGCTGGGGGGCGGGGGGTGTGGCCAGGCCCCAGAAAGATGCTATGATTAGGGTGGGGTTCCCCCCTACCTCCTAGAGCAGCCCAGCTAGGGATTGTTTATCACCCCTAATTCAGTGCTTATCAACCCTTTAAGAAAACAACAGAGGGACATCACCAGCTATCTGTTGATTCTGCCTTTGTCCTCTGTGCCACAGCTCAGAGGTAGCCAGCATGTGATCTGTCAGCTAATGCTGAGGTGTCTGTGAGGGCCAGGGGAATGCCTGCCTAGCAGAGAGTGGGGAGGGAGCAGGAAGGGGGGGAGCAGAAGCCAGGCAGACGCCTGCAGAGACTACTGGAGCTGCAGCCACAGAGCAGAGGGGAGGGGCCAGCCCTGCTGTGGAGCTGAGAACCCCACCCAGCCCAGAGAGCATGTTGGGATGCTGCGGGAGTCTGATTTAATTTAAACCAGCAAGGGGTCTTGGACAGACATTGCACAAACCAGTTTGAGCCAAATCATTTAAGTCTGATACTACATTCAGCCAGGTTTATCTCACTGGTTTCAGCCATTTTCAGACTGGTTTATATGCACTGAACAGCTGTTCTTTTAGTTTTAAACCAGTTTCTGATCACTTAAACCGGTCTTTGTGTAATGTCTGTCCCTAGCCTACACGATTTACATCAGGGCGGGCAATTATTTTTGGCAGATGGCTGCTTACCAAGTTTTGGCAAGCTGCCACAGTCTGCATGGGTAGCTCCACCCTTGACAGGTGCCCCGCCTGCTGGTCACTACCTTGGGGCTGGAAGTCCCACCCCCTAATCCCTGACCTTTGCCACCAGAAGTCCCTTCCTTTGCCCCTGGAAATAACCCCTTGCAGCAAGGGGTTTTGCCATCTCAGAACCAGAAAAATACCAAATTATATTCTAAACAGTGAACATCTACAACATTCATTAATTTGTTTTCAAAAAATATTTTTGTCCTGGCTTACATGTGTTTGTGTAGTGTACATAGAGGTGATTGTATATAATAGCTTAAAAGCAGTCTTACTCTTATAGTGGCAGGGTAGGTTTAAGTTTGTGAGGGGCTGTGTGTGTGTGGGTATCTTGGGTGTGGGGGAGGGTGTGTCTGTGGGGGTGGGGTGACGGAGCATAAGGGTAAGTGTGAATATGTGGGGTGTGGGTATGGGGTTTGTGGGGGACTGTGTGGGGGGAGGGTGGCTGGAGTGTTTGAAAGGGTGTGGATATGGGGGTCTGGGTATGGCTGTGCAAGGGAGGGGTGTATGTGTATGGTGGGATGTCTGTGTGGGACTCCCCCTATGAACACACACACACACACACACACACACACACACACACACAGTCCTTCCCTACACTTTTTCACATGCACATACACCAGGGTACCAGCGCATCCCCATGCTCCCAGTCCGGTGATGCAGCCGGGAGCCACATGGTGCTGGAGCAGTGAGGGGGCAGGAAGGCAGGGGAGTGGCTGGGTGTTAGGTGGGGTGGGGCTGGGCTCCTGCCTCCTGTCTCCTGCTGATGGGTCCTACTGCCCCTGGCTCCTGTCATGTTTGACAGGCAGTTGGGAGCAGATAAATATTTTCTAAATTTCTTAGGGATTCTGTGAGCTGGATAGAATGGCCTGGCAGGCCAGGTCTATAGCCCATGGGCTGTACCTTTCCAACTTCTGTTTTACATGATGTTTTGATTTAGGGAGAATGATTCAGAGAGACTATCTTGCACAACTTTTCCAAAGCCAGAGAAATTTGCTTGCAGAGGGAAACATCATTTTGGGCACATAGTCCAGAAAAAAACATCATTTCTTGGAAACTTGTGGGAACTGATCTTAATATACCTGAGGTGGTTGGGTTATTACCCAGTTCAACCCCCAGGATAAGAAAAATGTATCAGCAGATGGAATTAACAGCCATCTTCACTAGAAGCTCTTTAATGATGTGCTGCTACACTATCACAAAAACTAAAGTAGGACATATGTTATCTGTGGAAAGAAAGGGCTAAAGGTGTCTTAAAACTGGTAATTTTTTTTAAAGTCAGGGATGGACATGATGGTGAGAGACCCATCATGTATATTAGTTAGTTCTCAGTTAGAAAGGTCCTGACTAGACTTGGAGTCCTACTTGACCTCTGATCCTGCCTAATGGAAAGTTTTGATCTCTCAGAACTACTGCTCTCTAGGTATTAGCTTGGATTTGTTTTTGCATAAGGGGAAAAAATTAAAGTGCCAGCTGCAATGTCTCTATTTCCACAAAGACACCTCAGAATATTAAATGGGGAAAACGATCAAGTTTGTCACAAAATAATCAAACTGTGCAGGTCTTTTCAACCACCAAAAATAAAATCCTTTGCCCTAGACAGAAAAAGAGAATACATAAAATGTGTACAGTACAGCGTAGTTTGTTCACTGTACCATGCACATAAAGTTTTCATATAAAGAAGTTTTTGCACATAAATATGTCAGCTATAATACACAGACAAGGCCCAGTCATTTTAAGTATGTCCTCTCTCCCACACATACTCACACTTTGTTTCATACACAGAGCATCCTTCATTTCTCTATCTGCTGCATGAATTCCCTCTGCCCTCTCCTGGGCTGCTCTAGATTACTCTCATAATTCCCAGGACAGTTCTGCCCTCACTCTTTTATCCTCTCTCTGTTGCTCCAGGATTGTTCCTTGCACTGGAATATCCTCCTAACTTTCCTCCTGCATCTTTGGTTTCAGCTTTGATGTTTCCTGTTTGGGCCATCGTTTCAATTTTTCTGGGCTTCCCTGGTATACACAAGCTGCTTTGAGCATTTTTCTTTTGGTGACCTCTGTCTCTTCTGCATCTCAACTTCTCTGGCCCCCTCTGGGCTTCTTTTAAAATGCATCTATGTTCATTTGATTGATTGTTTCAAGTTTCCCTGCTGTTCAGCTTCTATCTCACAGCTGCTTGGTGTCATCATGTCTTTCTTTTTGTCCTTACTACATCTTTACCTTTTGGGTGGTTGTCAATAATGTTCCCTCCAGTTATAATAAATTTGCCAGTAACTTTTTTTTAATTCTCTCCGTCTCACCAGCACAGTCCTAGAAATTTCCTGCTGGCAAATAGTTCTAATGATAGAAAGGCAAACCTAGGTTGATGCTATAGCCAGACTGCCTGGCTGCAACCTTATCTGGTCTTTTCCCCTAACCCTGTTTTTCAGTTTGATTATCCCAGATGCTGCCAGTATCCTTGTCCATTTTCCTTTCGTAGTCCTTTAACTCTCTCTCTTTCCATGCCTCTTATCCCCTTCCCATAATTGAACTGGCATCAATTTTTGAACTGTCAAAATAGCTTATATCTGCTTGTAATTTTGTTTTGCTTACACACAGCATTGGAAACTGCCCAGTGATTCCTTTGTATCCTCTCCCTTCCTTTGGCTTTCGGTCTTAAAAATAATGGGTAGGCTTGAGGGAGGAGGGAGTCAGGAAAGGAAGGGGTCAGTCTAGACTTCCAAAGCAATTTCCCTTTCCCAAAAGGGCAGAACTCATTTCCTTCCCAAGCATTATGCCTGGGAAGTCTCAGATTTCTTGTCGGTGCTGATTTTTCTGTTTTTCTTGTTCCTGAAAGTTGTTGAGTCAAAATGTGACTATCAAGAGGGAACCAGAGGTTGGACATGATGATGCTTTTCTCTTCCTCTGATTTGAAGACTAAAAGGATAATCTGCTATCACTATGGGAAAGAGAAAGAGATGTAGGTCAATACTGTGAAGTAGTCACAGTAAAATGATAGAAAGCAAATGTTTCTGTCCTCCACAGAGAGATCAGTACTAAGGTGCTTTACAGGGATATGTTCTTACCAAGTGATATAAATATGTGTAAGAAGGGGCATAAAGGAAACTGAAGAAGCAGAGGCTGGTAATTAGCTTGGAGGCAGTGCTGATTAGTTGCAAAGAATTTTCTTTCACAAAAACAAGTTAATTTGTGGTTTTTATTTTAACTCCTGTTAACTCACTCAAGGATCACAATTTTTCTTCTTATTGTTTCTTTAAATGCAGATGAATTTTCCAACTGACCTATAAAAAGTGTTGTTAGGGCACTATTTATGAATATCTTTGCACCCACTGTTACCCAGCTCCTCTCCATTTTTTGAGATCAAAGGTACTAATGTAACATTTGCCATTAAAAATAAACTGAGAACTAAGAACAAAGATGCCACTAAGTGTTTCTCTTCACATGTTTTAGAGGTTCTCTCTGCTTAGAGCTTTCATTTGTGTTAATCTGAGTGGGAAAGAGAGGGTTAAAAAAAAGAAATTGTGGTTTTGAGATCACATGCTACCTACCTGTCTGGTCTATCTAATTTGTCTACTTACACTGCCTGCTCTTTCTGTGCTAAGGTTTCTGAATTAGCTGAAACACTGGAAGACTATTAGAGGAGGTGAGCTAGAGTGAGAGACTGGCTGCTGGATAAAGATAACTGTCTAATTCATAGATTCATCATTTGTTTTCAAGTGAAAAAATAAGGTTATCAGAGTCTGTTGACATGACACCAATAATTACGATGCAGAAGTTGAAGAAGTTGTTATCATATCCCAGTCTGAAGAAGCCACTGTCTGACTACATGCTTTAAATGTCAAAAGGTGCACAATGAAAATACCACAGCACCTGTACATGACTAACAGAGATTTCTGAGTACACAGACACTTTTTATCTGATGCAGGGATTCAAGGTGTTTTACAGCTACCAGGCCCACAACAACTGCTGAATTAGGTGGAGGTTATCTCCATTTGATAGAGGGATAAAGAAAGGTTCAGACTTTTTGCTTCATTCCGTGAGCAGAAACTTACTAGTCACAAAGGAAGAGAGGTCCTAGGGCTCTTCTGCTTTCCAGACCCCTTGACTAGTTTTTCAAACTACAGAAAACTGCCACAGTATGAACATATGGCACAACACAAACCACCTGTTCTGTTGCCCATATCTGCTCCCCTTATTTCCAAAAGTGCCATTTTCTTTGTAAGAAAAAGGCAACAGGAGCAGGCAGGGATATTTGTGTTGGTGGTGGATGGTCACTCCTATCACTCCATCAATGGCAACAGCAAGCCATTGGAGCCCAGAAATATGGGTGTTGCTGACCTGAGTTTTGATGAGGGTGTGTTGATATACTGCATTCTCCTAGCAGTCTCTTTGAATAGTACTGCTTCTGAGACTAATCACAGTTTCCTTCTCTGGTGGACCACTGGAAGATAGGTAGGTATTGGTAGTGTTGCCTTTATGTTACTTCAGCAGGAGTCATGGAGTGACCACTGAAGAACAGTTGCACACTGGTGCTGTAGTTTCACAAAATGAAGGTAATAAGGCCATGTTTAGAAAAGTAACTGTGGGCTAGTGGTAAGTACATGGGATGCCTCCTTGCTTGTTTTCAGGAAGGTGTAGGTTCTCACCATGTTCAAGGAAATTATTGATGCATGAAAGTGATATTAGTGCACTGTGACAGGCTAGTAACTGAAGGAGGGGGTAACTCTTAGTCACCACTATGGCTACCATACAATGCGAAAATAGGCTGGCATTCTCAAGGGGGGTCACTGTTGTTCATTCCTGTTTTGCTGACAGTGCATTACAATGTTATAATACAAAAGAACATGGGAGGGTTTTTGACACACATTATAGCTGCAATATTTTTTGTACCCAGTTGTAGGATCTTGCAGAAGTCAGGACGGACCCACCAAAAATCCAGACAGGGTGGCAGACAAAGCTACAATGGATTTCTGCTTATTGCTCTGTTCAGTATATCAGTATCAATAGATATTGGATTAACGAGGAGGAGCTGAATAAATGGAAACATGCAAGCAATCTTTATGTAATTAATACATTATTTTTAATTGTGCATCTTTTTGTAAATATTTTGCTACCACCCATTGGCTGCAACACTGCACTCAGAGTCAAGAGCCCTAGGCTCTGTTTTTAGCATCACCAGTGACACACTGTGTGTCTTTGGGCAGCTTGTTCACAGTTTCATTTTCCCAGCTGCGAAGTGATGATGCTAGTTTTGTATAAACTACTTTGAGGGGCACAAATGAAAAGTGCCATATGCCATTTATTATCATTCATAGATGGTAAAGGGCTGGAAAGGACCTTGCTAGATCATTGGGTCCAGCCCCTGGGCACTAGTCAGGAAAGACAACTGGGGTCAGGTGACCCCAGCAAGCTGACCGTCCAGTCTCCTCTTGAAGATTTCCAGGGTAGATGATTACACCACCTCTGGAGGGAGTTTATTCCAGAGTCTGAACACCCTAACCATGAAGAAGTTTTTCTTAGCATTAAGCCTGTAACAGTCTTCCAGAAGGTTATGGCCATTACTCCTGGTTTTCCCCAAGGGTGCCCTGGTGAACAGTTGTTTGCTGAGCCCTTGATGTATTCCTCTGATATAGGGGTAAGCTGCTACCAAGTCCCATCTCAGCCTTCTCTGTTTTAGGCTGAAGAGTCCGAAGTCCCTCAGCCTTTCCTCATATAGGTTCCCTTGCAAGTCTCTGATCATACAGGTGGCTCTTCTCTGGACTCTCAAGCTTTTCCATGTCCTTGCTGAAGTGTGCTGCCCAGAACTGGATGCAGTACTTCCAGCTGCGGTCTCACCAATGCATAATAATTTTACACCAATGCACCATTGTTGAATAATGGTGTTGCATAACATCATTGCATAATAATTAGTAATATTGCTGTTACTATTGCCTTATTTACCCCAAACCAAGATGACCTTGAATCTAGGACAACCCGCCCCAATCCCCTCTCCCCCCCCTCCATAATTAGTATCCATACATGGAAAATTTATAAAATGTATACATTTATAAATTTGTTATAATTTTCCATGTATAGAATCTAATTATTGGATTCATTTTTATGGACAATCTGAGGCATGCAAAAATGTTTTTTGAATCAGTTCACTCTATAAAGTTCAGCCCGGTTCACTCTAAGGTTCAGCCCAGATTCAGAGTCATGTTTGAAATTGTAGATGTCTTTGCTTTGCAACTGACATTTAAAATCGTGATTACTTTTCATATTTCCTTTCCCATGTGCACTCTTTTATTCTTGTATTTTTTTCCAGATGTATTGGTTTCGAGCAGCTGCATCTTGTGAAGACAAGGTATTTCACCAGAAATTAAGGGTAATGATTTTCCAGTAACACCTGACATAAACGCTAGCTTACTTTGCTAATAATTTTTTTACTGTTTCTTTTTGAAGTTTTGTCATGCTTTGCAAACAAGACATAACAACTAAGGTCATTGTTATATCATCTGAAGATTAGTACATTTTACACCTAACTGAAGTTAGGTGTAACTTCAACGTGAAAACATGAATGGGAAGAGTTACAGTTACATTTGTTAAGTTAACAACTGCATTTATAATAACCAGAAATGAACTTGACTCATCAGCCTTGCCAAGTATTTATTAGCAGCCCCTAATCATCAAGTGAAAGTTTAATAATCCAGCTTCTGCAGGGTAGATTAATATGGTAGATTCTACACAACAAAATGTTTGATCGGGTCAAGATATACAGAAAAGGGTTTGGAATCCAAACTGTTTGGTGCCCAACTGGAGACGATTGCTTTACTTACAAAAGTGCTGAATTATAATACTCAGTTCTCATATGGCACTTTTCGTTTGTGGCCCTCAAAGTAGTTTATACAAAACTAGCATCATCACTTTGCAGCTGGGAAAATGAAACTGAACAAGTTGCCCAAAGACCCACAATATTTCATTGGCAAAGCTAAAAACAGAGCCCAGGGCTTTTGACTCCAAGTGCAGTGTTGCAGTCAATGGGTTATAGCAAAAATATTTACAAAAAGATGCATTATTAAAAAAACAATGTATTAATTACAAAAAGATTGCTTGTATGTTTCCATTTATTTGGATCCTCCTTTCTTCCCTTTACCTTCTGGAATGTAAGGGAGAATGCAATGAGTAATTGTGGTATATATTGGATCACAGCATCACTGGGCATATCTGCACAGGCAAATAATGCAGGATCAGTTTTCTCTAAAGTAAATTATTCTAGAGTAAACTGACCTGGGCAGGGGTCTGCACATGCAGGATCTCAGGCAGCTTGTGGCAGGCAGGGGTCTCATACCGCTCATGGCCTCCTGCAGCAGCCAGGGGGAGCTCTAAGCTGGCAGGGGGGCTGGCAGGGAGCACTGGGCCAGGAGACAGCTGTCTTCTGGCAGGGGCTGAGACATTGCTCCCTGCCCCTGGAGGGCTGCCTCCTGCTGGGGCAGGGTCCGCCACCAGAGATAAGGATCTCCAAGCCCAGCTCCCACCTCTGTGGAGCTTGAGCTAGAAGATAGGATCACTCAGCCCCAGCCCCATGATCATGGAGTGGGGACTGGGAGCTTCCTGCTGCCAGGGCAGGGGGACATTTCCCTGCACTCCAGCAGCAGGAAGGTCCTGGGGGCAGGAAGCAGTCTCCCACCCTGTGCTCTCCTGGTAACTGGGAGTACATTTGCTTCTCATCCAGGGTGTACATGTGCGCTACTGCATGTTGGCACTGGATTTATGACCCAGATGCCATGTTCCGAGGGAACTCAAAACCCTCAGACTGACCACAACCTTTCCATTTGATAATAGGCAAATTTATTGATACACAGTGATAACAGAAAAGAATAATACAAGCAATTCTGTAGCTACCAATCCTATGGCTGTCATCAGCCACGATACATCTGGCTAGGATGTGAGCTTCACTTTGAGGTTCTCTCTTGAATGTCAGATGTTAATAACTTGGATGTTGGAGGCCAAGGCGCTCCCCCTTCTCCACCCCCCTCCCCCCATGGGGTGGATGAGACAGGTTGGTGGTATGCCCTCTGTCCATGGTGCCTCTAGTTCCCCTCTTGCAGACTCTTTTGAGGGACCTCTCTCAGTCAGGGGACCCTTTGCTGTTCTAAAGTCTCTGCTTTTGTATTCTTTTTCTTGATGACTTGCTATCTCTGGCTATTGTTGATTGGTCTTTCTGTGATTGTCATACTGTCCATCTTCTGTCCTGTAAGCATATTCCTTTGTTTCTCAAGCCCATCACATGTACACATCCTAATTTGAGCTTTCTGGGCCTTCTCCTAATTTGGTCCATTCCTCCAAAACTCTCAGGCCCCCCACACTTGGGCCTTGTGAGCTGGTGCCACCTTATCTCATGGAACAGTGTGGTACATGACCACCGTTTCCCAGGCTATGTGTATATCTGTTGGCCTTTTTGTGTTAGACACCTTGTGTGCCTTAAGGGCTGTGAAGACTGTGACCCCAGGCCTTTAGAAATCAACCCGTGCTGCCACCCTGGACTATTGTTCTAATGCATATATATAAATTTACTCATGGTTAGAGCCAATTACTGTGCAGTAAGTGTCTACACGTATAGACACAGATGCTTACTAAGCAGTAATTAGCTCTACTGCACAGTAAAGCCTCTTGTGTAGATGAACCCAGTGAGTTCAAACTGTTATTACGCCCCTGTAGAGGCTGCGGTCTGGCAGCCTGGAGCTACTAGTCAGCTGGTAACAGGCCACCTGCCTAAGGGGCCACAGCTGGCTCAGTTAATTGGTAATGTTGATTGGCTGATCTTAAGTAGGGGGAGACAGAAAGAGGAAGTGGGGAGGAGGACCTAGAGGGTAGAGTGTTTGCATGGAGAGGGAGGACCCCTCAAAGGAAGACTCAAAGGGGAGGGTGAGAACTAACTTTGGCTGGGAGTGTTTATTTTGGAATTTATTTTGTATTGGCAACTAAGCCCTGAGGTACAAATTAACTTGAGGCTTTGAAGCTCATGTTGCTGGGTAGATGGTACAGGTGTGTTCATGTGGATTGTTTGCTTTTGTCTGAATCCTGGGAAGTAGAAGAACCCAGGGCATTACACTTTGTGTTTCTGAGCCCAGAGAAAGACTGTTGGCTGGGATGCTAAAAGGCTAAAGAACTGATTTGGGCCAAACTAGTTGGGCACTTCTGAAATACCGGAGGAGTGTAGTGGGTTGCAATCACTTTTGCTTTCCAAAAGTTTGGTCTTATAATAGAACTCATTTCCAATTTCCATTTCCACTTTCCACCAGGATTATTGCAATATGCCCTTACGAGCCCAGTGTTTCACAAATCATTAGTTTTATGCTTCTGCTTTTCACACCTGAGATTTTTTTTTTTTTTGGTCTGCCTCAAGTGACCATATTTACCAGTCTCTTTTTTACTTTCTGGTGACAGTCTCATCAAAGGGAGAAGTCCATAATGAAGTGCTCTCCTTCCTCTTTTTTTTGTTACTGTGTCTGGTCTTTTGCATGAACAGCAGTGATTTGAAAAACATCTTATTCCCTCATGTTTTCTAGGTGATGTTGTTAACACTCCCTTGTACTTGTAATCTATACTGCTGGCAAAGCACCAGTAGAAAGTCTTGCCAACTTTGCCATCTTATACTCATTTATACTTATTTTCAATCAACTTGGTACATCACTTTTGACAGGACCGATGTTCTCTGGGGACCTGCTTGCTGGACTTTCCTATAATCTATCTTTGTTCTAGCATTACTTGCACAAATAGCCTGCTCTTCTACAGCTATAATTAAGCTCTCAGTGGGCACGACTACACATGACGCTACTTCGCTGTAGCAATGTGCTATGGTGGTGTAGCATCAGTAGGCAAAAACCATGACTCCAGAGCTACATCGCTGTAATGACGTGCTCCCTTGGTATAGCATATTGCTATGGTGACATGGCAGTGAAAATAACTGCACCATACAAATGGCACAGTATGGGCTGTTACTACGCTAAAAATGTCCTTCTCCATGCATTTTTCCATTCATATATGCCTATGTACTTAATGAATTATTCCCAGTTAGGAGTACATTCCTCATTTAGTTTTAACCCAATCTGAGATCTAGTCCAATTGCCTTCTACTGCTCATGTTTTTGCTGTCATTACACTTCTGCTCCAACATGTTCTTGCCTGCTCTAAGCCCTTTTCCTGCATTCTTCCTCTCAATATGAAGCCTGACCACCTCTGAGTCCATGTTCATCACTTCACTACAGAGCTACTTTTTCTTAGTCTGCTTGTCTATCTCCTTTAGGTCAGCTTTCACCCACAAGCTACTTAGCAATGAAGAGGTGGGATTCTGTACTGCCTTAGGGAAGCCTGAAGTTACTTTTGTATCCTCTGACATGTCTGCCGCAGTCCTATGACATAGGGCCATTGCATGTAGCATTCTTACGTTGCCAGCTTGCTTTTTTGTGTGATTTGTGGTCCAGGAATGTTAGAATGTGATACACTGAGCTAAGATAATGACTATCCTTGGGCAGTTTGGGTATGTTCCTGGATTTGGTATTATCCATCTCTGTTCGAGTTACACCTCTGTTTCCTTCAGGCTTCTTTTTCACAATTACTCAAGCAAAGTTTCAGGTCATCACTAGCAGTTTGTAAATTCCAGAGCTGCTGGTAGACTGCTATCCAAGAAGGACTGTTCATACAACTAACAGTTCTTCTTCATGACTTTATTCTTCAGAACTGGCTGATATATTTACTTACCTTCTACCAGTTCTGTAACTTTATTTAAAGGAACCATATTGAACTGGCTGACTTCAGAGCTGAGTACATTGTGGACACAGATAAGATATGGGTTATTTGTAGGTTAATATTATTTTGGAGCAGCAATTTTTCTTTAAATGTGAATAATCTGCCCTCAAAACTGAGTCTGATCAGATGCAGTATGGTGAGGATATATAACACCCTTGGGAATAACATGCAGTATGGTGAGGAAAAAGTATTTGCAGAGTGAAAGAAGGTTTTGATTTTTGTTTTAACTTGAGCAAGAGGATGCTTTTTCTTTGTGATGTTCTAGAATGCCTTCCAAAAAGTATTTCTGAAGAAATTTAAATCTCATGTGCTGGAGATGTTTTAGGTGAACATGCTGACATGTTTACTAGTCCTGGAAAAGGGAATCCTGAAGATACTTTTCTAAAAGAGTAGTATCATAATACTCAACTGCTGAGCAGTATATTGCCCATTATTGCAAGGTACCTAAATTTAGTCTAGTAAAATCAGAACTTGGGAAGCTTTGTAGGCATTGGTCTGTCTGTTTTCTAGGTGCTTTCCCACAGCTCCACCCAGAACTAATACATACTTTCCAAGGGAGTAGGGATATAGGGCTGTTTTTTTGAAAGCCTGGATTAAGTAGCTTGGTTGAGGTAATAATGTTTTGACTAAACCATTGGCTGAAAGAGATACTAACAGGTACTGTAAAAAAAAAAAAAAAAAAATGCTCCAGGGGGGGGGGCGGGCAATCTCATCCCTAGTGCAACTGCTTTCAAGTCAGTGGAGCTTGACCAGGAATGGAACTAGCATTTGGTTGTTTTCATGCTTGCAGCATTCTTGTCTATGATTTATTTGCTGCACTAGTCAGAAAGATGCTTCCTTCTTTTTTCACTTCCTGACTTTTAAGGTCATGTATATTTATATCTGTCTGTTTGTCTGTGTGGGTGGGTATGTGAGAGTCTCTGTCTTCTCCTTATGTAATGTCAGGTGGAAGTTCAGAACAGTGCTCTGCAAAGAGCCAACCCACATCCTTCACCCACACAGCCTGCAAAGCAGTTACACCGATATCAATCAGGGAAAACCCTCAAACTAAGCGCGCCGTTGGAGCAGGTGCATGAGGGTTCATGGCTTCATCATGTGACTGTCTTACTACAATGCATGAGCTACTAGCATCTGTTACATTATCTATATACAACAGGCCTGGCCAGCATAGCAAATGCCACCCTTGATATTGAACATGCAGCTCAAACAAATTTTATTATCCCTTTCCTCGCTTATGGGTTGAGCAAAGGTAACGGAAACGAGAAGAATATTCCGGCATTATCTTTGAGTGGAAACTTCATAGAAATAGCTGCCATGTACTGAGCAGTGCTAACCAATTTGTAAGTTTTACAGACAGCTAAAGCAAACCATAATGTATTTAAAGAGGCCAGAATGCAAAAATCAATGCTGAATAGGTCACAATAGGCAAAGCAGGGCCATGTGCAACACTGAGTGAGCTGAAGAGCTCCACAGAGTGATGTGGAGAGCAGAAATTTCATTCGGTGGAAAGATCTTGTCAAATGTGTAATGTCACCGATGCCAAAAAATGAGTCTCTGGAATAATCCTTGGGTTCTGAATTTAACTCTTTGTGCTTGAACTGCCATAACTTGGTATGAATGCATTTTGTTTTTTCTGCATATAACATAAACTGACTGCTGGTGCTTCAGGTTTAATTCCAGCTTTTGGATTTTTTTTTAATGCTGATAATATAATCTCTTCTCTCTCCTTTAAGTGGCCAAAATAAATTACTGCTCTGAGCATGAGCTGATCACCCAGTGGGATAAAATATTTGCAGAGCAAAGTTTCTAAAACAATCTTTGAATTAATGTGCAAGCAGTGACACATTCCCAAAGCTATGTTGGGAGATTTCCTTCTGTGAATTGGATTGAAAAGAGGCAAGCAATAACTTAAAAATCTCTGAGTAGAATGATCCCAGAAAAAATATACATTTTTTTTATGATTTGGAATTTGTGACATATCAGTACTACGTTGAAATCAAATGTAATTTATGAGGCAAAAATACTTTGTGCCTCACAGAACTAAGTGACTGGCTTCTGCCAATTATGATGGCTCTGAAGTGTCATCCTCTGAGGATTGAATGCCAAACTCAGCCTAACTCATTTACCACAAATAATTTTGTTAACTTAGTTTGGGTCCATAGCAGCCAGTGGACTTGCTCTGAACTTGCATTAGTGTATGTGAGAGAAGAATTTGGTTTCTTTGTTTCTGACATTTCATTTGGAATATCAAAATACTTTTCTCTTTCCAAGCAAATGAGAACAGTACTAAAATAGATATTTTACTGGTCAGCAGGGGAATAAATTGTGCCTGGCACCTGTAGAGGTGTGCAGGAAGCCACAGAGACATGAGATTCTTTGTGTGTAAGGTGTTGCTAGTGATACTTAAGTAGATTTTTGCAAGGGTCACTTCTTTATCACTTATATGGCTCAGCTAGGCTTGGAGGGGAACCCACGCTGCACCCTCTTTATTAGCTGGAGGAAGACCTCCCAGCTTCCCACCTCCCATGTTTTGGGCTGGGATGCATCTGCCCCGCCTTAAGATACAAATGTAGGGGTTTTTGTTCATTGCAGTGAGCCTTTTTGCTTTGACCAGCACCTATAGATTTGTTCCTGCTTTATAAAAAGCTGCCCAAAATGAAAAACGAAATAAGAGAACTTAAATTTCTATGTTTGTTATTCAGGTATTCTATCCTTGCACTAAAACTTGAGGATGCAAGCTATAAAACAGTGGCCAGGTTATAATAACTGTGGCATAATTTTTGGCTGGAAGAAACAACACACATACTATTACATTTTAAATAGATAGCTAAATGTAATTCATGGGTAATCTGACATGCAAATAACTACAGAGTAAGTTAAACAAGGGAGTTGAGAATCAGTTCCCCTTCATTAACCCACTAAGATATTTATCATTCTCTGTTTTGCTTGCTACCGGTGATAAAGTGATGTGCGTCTAATCCAGGCTGGGAAGGCAGATTCTGGTCTGCTCTTTCACATTGCTTGCAATATGTTTCTAACTACAGCAAAAGCAGCTCAGAGCCATGAGAGGTGCCACCAGCTTGAAAATTTCAAAATCTAATGGATTTCATTTTTAAGGCCATGTATGCAATTTGCTGTATTAATGATCAGGTGGTTTAAATATGCATTTGCATGTATTGTAAATAAAACTGCCAATTCTCTTTTAAAATGGGTGTGAAAAAATGCATAAGATGTCTATGTACAGCATGACGTTGGTATTCTTGTACCTAGATGCCTAAATACAGGTGTTTCAGAGCATATATAATTGCTATGAGTCTTTGTTCATCTAGGTCAGTGATATGGCCCACAGATATCATTTGGCCTGGAGTGCTGCCTGTGGGTCTTAGACTGGCCCCTGCATGCATGGAGCTAGGCAGGGGCACATGCATAGTCAGGTCAGCCCTATGCGCTGATTAGAATTATGTTTTAAAATACTTTAGAAGGGTTATATATCTTCACGCTTCGGAGCGTAAACTAGTCATCAAGGAAGAGACTTGAGGGGGGGCGGAAGGGGGGCAGGCAGCGGGGAACTTGCCCTACTAGTGGCTTCTTGTATCTTTTATGAAGTGCTGGACATTGCTGAAGACAGACTATTAGGCTAGTTGACCAGCCTGATTGAATAAGGCAGTTTCTGTGTCTCTGTTTTTATGTGCAGCTTGATGCCATCGACTATCACGTGTTAAAACTATGTCTGTAGTGGCAGTCATAGTGCCAGGACATAAGTTGCAGTGGGTTGCATTCCAAATGCTTTGATAACTGCAGAAATGCTGGTTTTTAGGCTCAAACAAGTCTCATCATAGGAGAATAAATATGATATGATCACAGAGTCACAACGTGATTGACTTAAACTACCTTGCTATTTCATCCTGCAACCCAGCGCTCTCCCTCTGTTAATAAGGTTTTCTATGCGATAAGGATGGAACCAGCAGGTACAGATGGTAATAGAAATGAAAATGGAGAAGAAAAATATTTGTCAGCCTTGATGGTGTTAATGAGAACATGAGAGAAGGAAAACAATGTTTGGAGAGGAAAGAGTGACCTGACAAATGTGACCCCTGTCTTTCCCGTGGGTTTCTGACTTTGAAACCAAAGCTAGCTTTAATGTTCACCAGGTGTCATCAGGGTGTTGTGATTCCCTTCAAGGAAGGGAATTAGCTTTACAGTTTTAGCATCTGCACATCTGTGAACCTCAGTGACAGGGTGGATTCTTGTTTAGATCATAACCCATGAGGTCCAAAGGGCATGAGCAGCTTAATAGTTGATCCTGGTAGTTGCAGAGAAGATGGGTGAGCGCAAAATTGTGCCTTCCAAAGGTTGTGGTATGTTCATTTTTTCCTTCACCTTTACAGTATCTTTCCTTTTTATTAACATGATTAGTCTCCAATAACTTTCAAAGGAGTCAGTCAGAATAGCAGGAAAGCCAGGAAGATTCCAGAAAAAATCCTGTCAATACCTCTAATATTAAAATAATGTGCTTAAAACCAAATGATAAAGCAGAGTATTTTGTCAAGTTAGATTACAGTTGAATCTTATGGAAGAGGAAGGTAACACTCTACTTCAGATGCATGATTTTATATCCTTATATTGATCTACACTATCTTATTTATCGCCATGTTTCTGTTCTTCTCCCTTCTGCTAGAAATTGGGAAGAAATGTGACAAGGTGGCTTTGACATTATCTAGAGATCTCCAATTTCCTTGGTTCTTCTCACACTTGTTTTTCAGCTTGCAGATGTGACATGGAGAAATTGATAGTCATATTGGTGGTTGATCTCATCCTGTAGAGAGATCAGGTGTCCAAGCCGATGATTTGGATGTTGACAACTAGAGGCATTTTTTTAAACATTTTTTATGTACCATTTTTCCTTTTTTTTTCTTTTTTTTTCCCTTTCTCTTCTGAGAGATCCCAGAAAAATCCTTAGCAGTGGCTATCCTACTTCAAAGGATCCTCTGCGTACAGATTCACCTGGTTTTGTTTTTTTCACCTACTTGTTCAGCACATGGGGGAATCAGTGGCATGGATTAGCAAGACCATTACGCAGGAAGAGAAGTTTTCTGTTATCTCATACTGTCTGGCATCTTTGTTTTCATATTTTTTGGTTCAAGTCGTAGGTGAGACCAAGTCAGTTGAAGATCCTGAGCAAGCAAGTTATAGGTCAGAAGTGAGCAAAATGCATCCCATGGGCCAGATGTGGCCCGCCAGGCCATTCTATCTGGCCTGTGGGGCCCCCAAACATTTAGAAAATGAATATTTATCTACCCCTGGCTGCCTGTCACATGGCCCTCAATGGCTTGCCGAAACTCAGTAAGAGGCCCTCTGCCCAAAATAATTCCCCACCCCTGTTTATATGCTTAGCTTGAGGGAAAGCTAGTGAAAGTATAAAGGGTGGCACCTCTGAAAGGCACAAATCCTATGAGTACATTGCACCTTTTAAAGGGACATAGAACATGATTGAGGGGACAAATGAATAGGGATCAAGGTGTCTGAGTAAATATACAAACATATGAAGGAGCTGGAGCTTATCATAGGAGAAACCATCATTGGAAAAGGTCTTAGACTGAAGCTTTAGTCCTAGCATTGGTCAGACAGGAGGACTGGAACATAGCTAGGAAAGGACTTGGCAGAGTTGAGAAATACCCAGCATGGGAAAGTCTGCAGAAAAACCTAGAATGGGAAAGGTCGTGGAAGAAGGTGCTACAACCGTATCAAGTGGAGTGGACAGCACCTACGTGTTGAACCCTTGCGCTGGTGGAAAAAGATGTATTGTACCCTAAAAAGGGAACTGAGGAGTTGGAGAGCCTGGAGAGAGAATGTCTAGAGCTCAAAGAGGAAGAATTATCCAGGAAGAAGGCTGGGATGAAGGTTGTTCAGTTATTTTTCCCACTGAACCTTTTCTTGATTCTTGCAAGGATCAACATAAAGCTTGTGAGGCTCCTGGTAGAGCTGCACTCGGGATCGTAATACTATAATTACATGAATGGCAGGGAAAGAATGGTGGCTTGTCAGAAAATAGCTTTATGAGAGAGCAAGCAGGAGCACGGTGGCATGCCTTGCTGTGGAAAGACACAATAGCGGGACAGCCACATTGTTTGCCCATTGTTTATAAAAGAGGTTTTTAAATTGGGAGTTTAATGATAAGTACCATTTTTCCCCCCTATCTGCAGTATGTCTGTACATTGATTCACTATAAACTTTTCTCTCAGGCCTTGATCACTGTTTTCTGACTTCTGCCCTGGAATACTCATGTGGTGTGTACTGAACGATGCTATGGAGGTTTCAGTAGGCCAAAGTGGCCAGAAAAATGTGGCTGTACAAAATATGGCTGTCTATGTGGCTGGTTGGGGTAACTACAGTAAGAACATTGCCAGTTTTCTCAGACTAGACAGCTTAATATAGTAGTGAATGGGTAGTATGCTTTAGGAATGGTATGGAACTGACATCTGCAGTGGCTTCTGTTTTGTTTCTGGATGCCATTCAGTGCATAGGTCCTAGGTCTTAGAAGGATCGCATCTCTCCCAGAATGTCAGCATAAAATGCCAACGTATGTAATTTATTATTGCATTCTGTCATTTAAACATATGCAGCCAGAATAGTTTCAATACATGGAACTTACCCTCCAAGAGATTCAGTAGAAACCATTGAGTTAAGTCTTACTGCTATTTATTAAGGTTTTCTAGTATGGTGTAAAACCCAGTTCATCTTTACCTGTGTGAGGATCAGCAAAAAGTATAACCATAGGACTTTATTTTTCTCTGTTTAACTTGTAAATAGACATGGCTTACAGGAGCTGTAACAGCATTGCAGAATTGTCACAAAAAGTTACTAAATTAGTCACAAAATCTATTTACCTACCTTTCTCCCTCATGAAGATGATGGGGGTAGGAGGGGATTTTACAGTGCATGAGTGGGGATGTGGGATCTGGCAAGGTTATACGAAGGTTTGCAATGACTATGGATTCTGTGGCTGATTATATCTAGTCATTATGGAGGTTGATCACATGATGATTGAAAAACAGAATCTCAACAAGCCTTTCAAATGAGCTGTTAAAGCCTAAGTAGACTTCAGGATTGAGGGATTTCAATTCATTCAAGCTTTTACTAGTGGAAAAACTAGGTCCACACTGAGAAATTGCAGGCTCCTCGTCATATTTCATGTAATACAATCATTAAATGTGGGGGCAGGGATGCTTTGAAACTGAGCCTGTTTTACGGTAAAGCTCATGTTGTCTTGTATAATTTTGCTAGCCAGCCTTCAGAATGAATTTAGAATCCTTCTAAATCCTCTGTAGAGTCCTTGTTAGAATAAATAGACTTCAATCTCTTTGTAAATGTGGGTTTTGTTTCTTGAACTGAATTATTTCAAAAGTTCCTACAATTGTTAGAAGTAGTTTGGTAGATTTGATAATAAAGCCTGGAGGAGCATGTAACCAAATTTGTCTGAATGGATAAGAACAGCTGGTCCCTCTCGCAAATATTACTGGCATGAATTTTTCATTTAAGTCACCCTTCATGTATTTAGTAAACAGTAAGTAATATCCTCATATTACTAAAAGCCTCCCCAGGCTGTCTTTAGCAGCAGTTTTTGAAAAGTTCATGGGCACTTGCAGGGATAATGGAAGAGAAGTAACTTTGAAGGAGGATGTTTCAATATCCAAGGCTAAAAGGCCCTTCTGCTGCATTACCATTTCCTATTTTTAACCTTCAGCTTTGTTTCTCAATAACATACTGTTCTGAATGCTTCATTTGATGAACAGCATCTATACTTTTTCTCTTTGTTTTACTGTTCTGTATGACTGCATGAAGAAGAAAGTTTTTCCCTTTCTAGTGCAGATAGTGAAAAATATTCTCAGACACACTCCAGGCAAAGGGAAACATCTGTTTTCCCATTAAAGTAAAATATGGAAGAAACAATTGTACATAATACCATGGGACAAAATGTATCATTGCTTGTATTATTTTTAAAAGGCAGATAATTAAATATACACTTAGAAGAGAGATCTTCTGAAATCTCACCTATTGCCTGCAGCGATCATATGCACTGACTGATGAGTAACTAGTGAATATTCTGTGCATGTTTGAGCCAATACAGGTGTGCTTATTCTTAGAGGTGCCAGAATTGGCATTCCAAGTAAATTTTGCCCCATTATTTATTATTATTATCTTTTCCTGAAAATCGCAGTCTAGTTGCAAACAAACCAGAGTGGCCTGAGTATACAAGTGTCAAAAATCGGCTATAGCTGCATGATTTATCTTTCTGTGTTACTTGGGTTTTGTATACACGTGTGTGTAAACATAGCTCAAATACACAGAATAATACAGCATACAAATGTATTTATATACAAATAGGCATATACATCTAGTGTGTGTATAGACAGAGCAAATATAACCCTTATATATTGGACATTAGATAGACAGGCAATGAATATACATAGAGATCACAAGATTTTATATATCTATATATATGTGCCCTGGCCCCTGCTTCCCCGCAGAGTCCTGGGACCTGTGCATCAGGAGGCGAAGAAGACAGCCGGCTCCGGCTTAGGGCTTTCCCTGGTGCCATGTGAGTGTGTGACCTGTATGCATGCCACGCAGAGCCCCTACAATAGAGAGGTAGGATGGGCAGGCTGCGCTTCTTGCCTCCATGTGCAGTGCTGGCCGGAGCTTCATGCCACTGGGCACCACTGCCTGCACAGGCATGAGCATCCTGGGAGTCCCTGCCTGCCCCTGCTGCCAGCAGTGGGGGGGGAGTGTGTATGGGGGGGGGGGTCTGTATACCCTCCCCACACTCCCTCACATACCCACACCCTGCCCCCACACCTCTTTTATATATACACCCCCAACATATCCTGTCCCTGCCCCCCACACAGCCACTCCCCCTCATACAATATACAAGAGTCAGACTTTATTTTTTACTTATGCAATCCCTTCTATTTACACTATGCAAACACAAATCCCTACAAAAATATTTTGTAATAAAATTAAAATATGTTACAGTAGGTGTTTGATTTTGTGTATGATTTGTTTTTTTTTCTGGTTATAAGATGGCAACACTCCCAAAAGGAGTATTTCTGTGGGGGGGGAGGGGAAAGGGGAGGGACTTCCGTGGCAAAGGTCAGGGTTGAGGGGGCAGAACTTACAGTCCCAACATGGTGACTCGGGATGAGGCAACTGTCAAGCATTGGGGCTACTCATGTGGCCCAGCCCTCAACAACTCATTAAGCAGTCCTCCAGCTGAAATAATTGCCTGCTTTCCTCTATCCACACATAGAGTGTGTGTGTCTATTATAATTTTCCATGCATATTTCAAACTGCTGTAAATAAAAGGAACAATGAAGAATTCTTTCCCCTTATCCCAGTATCCCCAAATGAAATAAAGTGTGGGATTTCTTACTATTTTTTATAAGTTTAAGATATTAATATAATGGTCCTTAAATATTGATTCACATCATAACCCACAAGTTCCAAGAATCTGTTTGACTGAATGCCAATATCATTTACAATCTTATATATGAAAAAGAAAACACTGGAGTGCATTGTAATCAAATTCTTCTAGCCAGAACATTTTTTTGCTCCAGCAACCATTTCCTATGAAAATTGCGTTTCAAACCAGTAGACTTAGAAGTGGGTGCCTGTAAATGTGTGGGGAGGCTGCTCTGACATGCTGTAATTACAGTACATTGGAGCAGACTCGATTAATGGAGTCTACCGGAACGTGCTAATTAGCACGCTCCAGCAGTCTCTGCATCTTGTGTATCGGCATCCCTGTGCTTCACAATGCTGGTGGGAACACTTTACTAAAGCTTGTTCAACAAGCTTTATTTAAAGCACCCCCCACCACCAGTCAGAAGTGCAGGGACACCAATACATGAGACACCGTGGGTCCTTTAATTAGAGTGACTCCCAGAGCTGCTGTAATTTAAAGCGCCCCCTCCCACTCCCGGAGCCCATGCAAAAACACCCAGTGAGATCAGGATGAACTTGGTGAACTTGCTCACAGGTCTGGTATAGCACTCAGCACTGAATTGGTTAATGCACAAATAACCAGTGCTTTAGACAGCAAGAAGAGATCTCTAGGCCAGAATTGATATGTTTAATGAAGTGATGCTCAGCCTTCTGACCCTGCAGCCTGGATGTATGGGAAAGGCCAGCCCTACACTGTGTGCCAGAATATTTCCACTTACCAGAGCAATTTGGCACACGGTGCTGTATCCACCAGCTCACAGAGCTCCCTCCACAGGTTCAGAAATTTGGTAGCAGGGGAGATGCAGCAATTAGTGCTGTCACCGCTCCCCCACTATCAAACTTCTGGACTCCTGGGGAAACCTGTGAGCCAGATGTCATGGCCCCATTTGGTCTGTGCGCCAGAGGTTGAGCACCACTGTGTTCATTGTATAACCAATTTTAAAATGTTTGAAGTTACTTTTGAACCATACCTTAATACCTGAAGGTTCAGTTTGGGCGGGGGGCAGGGGGAAGGAGGTTTTAACAAGGAAATCCTATGATATATGTGTTCTTTCAGTACAAGTATGATTTGTTATTGAGATACTGGCATACCAGGGCTGTAGCAGGGTAACGGGCACAGCACTAATAATGTTGTAATAGGTCATTTGAAAAAAAGGAGGGAGAGGAGATGGGTGCATCTGTTGACAGTCTTTCTTTTTAATTTGAAGCCACCTGAAGGCACTAACTAGCTGAATAATAACCCGATACCCATATGGTTTCCGTTCCTTCAGAGCAATAGCATGCAGAAAAAGAGTCTACTTTTAGCTCTGGCTTCTGTTTGCCTCTTTGTGAGTCTGAGAACGTTTCCTGTCTGCTTGGTGATAGGAAACGTAACCAAAACAGACTTAGATGAGTGACATTTCTCATGCCTGGCTTTCCACTTTGGTGACTTGTGTAAGGTGGTACAGCAAACCCATTTTTGCAAGCTGCTGTGTACATACAGAGAAAGCAAGAGACAGAGGGAGATGAGGCTCTCAGGGTGATCTGCAACTTATTGCTAACTGTAATTTTTGTTCTTTAAGTGGTTCACCATCTATACAGGACACAGCATATTGGGTATTTTTCCCATGTATAAGTTGTTCTCTAACTTAATCTCTCAAAGTACGATTCTGTATTCTTGTTTTCTGAATTGAATATAATTCCATAACTAAAAGGCGTAATAGTAAATTAAAAAGAAAAAGCTGAATTTGCTTTGTTCAGAAAATTTTGTGGAAAGTGTCTTTTCACCTTTGCTTCAGCATTTTAGTTTTTCTCACATCCCTTTGCATAAATCTCCAGTTTCCTTCCTGCTCATATTTCCCCATTCTCTCAGTTTCCTGTCCATTTTCTCAATTCTAGAGGGGGCTATTTCAGGCCTGGCTTTGGCCCTGTTTAGAAAAATGGATGTATAGTAGACACTTTAGGTATGATCAAGAGTTTACAAGAAGGCTGCCAAAGATTAGGACATAATGCATAGCAGTTTTAAGAGTCATGAGCAATACCCCCTCCACTTTCCCCCTCGAAAATCTATAGTTACAAGACTGGTGATAGTGGGAGAACTTTTAGCTCTGGAGTTAACCTGGGAGGAATAACCCTGTTTTAGTCTTACAGTTTTGGCCTTTGCCCTACTTCCAGCCATGTAGGATTCAAAATTTTTTCCTTCTTAAGGAAATTCTTCCTTCTTTAAAATTGGGAAGGTATTGGATGTAAGAATCAGGCTGTAAGAGAAAAAAGTAACTATGATTACATTGTTATTTAATCGCATTAATACATATAAAATAGTATGTTTTCATCCTTACCCCTTGGTACTCCAGATTTACATGCGAATATGGAGCTGTATGGTTCTATTGAAAGATTTTTAAACCCTGTTCTATGGACCGATGAGATGCAAAAGAGACAGGCAACTTGCACCTGTCATATCTTCATATTTCTGTGTCAGGATGCAAGTATCAAGCTATCAAGGGATTCCAAAAGACATTCACACATACTCAGCACTAGAGTTGGCTTTGGGTTTGAAATTATACTACATCTTTTCAGTTAAGAAGGCATGGGACAGAAATTATGCACAAACTGGTTTAAGTGATCAGAAACCTGGTTTAAATGTGTAACAGAACAAAATTCAGTACACATAAACAGCTTTCAAAATAGCTGAAATTGATTTAAGATAAACCTGGTGGAATGTAGTATCAGACTTAACTGATTTAGGTCAAACAGATTTATGGAACTTCTGTCCCAGACTTCTTCCTGGTTTAAATCAACTCACAGTCCCCCAGCATCCCAGGATGCTTTGCAGCCCTGGGCTGGGCTGGGGGAGCAGGTTGGCCCCACCCCTATCCTTCATAGCCAGAACACTGACACTGCTCTGGTTGGTGTGGGTTGGGACCCTCTTGCTTCCTCTGGCCCCTTAAAATGCACAGCAGTGGGGGGAGGGGGGAAAGCTAAGGGGAAGGGCCCCGACCCCTGCTTGTCACTGCAGGAAGTCCACAGGTAAGGGAAGGCAGACAGCAGGGGCTGTGCAGCACCAGGCCCTGCTTCACTTTGTGGGTTGTAATGTGCATGTGAGACCCTCGGCTTCATGCCTGGCAGAGAAACAGGCTCTGGGACTTCCCCCTCTTCTTTCTGCAATGGAATGGAGTCTGAACACCGGGAGGGACAGCGCAGGGGCTCCTCTCTGGATTAGGGCATGGAATCCTAGCGAAGTCGGGGTGGGAGGGACCTGCAGGGGCTGCATCTAGCCCAGCCGCTGCCTGAGGCAGGATCAGCCCGGTCCAGACTGTCCTGTACACACCCACACTTCAAACTCTACATAAGATGACTGGCAGCCCTGACACAAGGGTCCCCCACCTCAGCTACTTGAGCAGTGAGCGGGGCGGGGAAAAGCCAGGCAGACCCTGGCTGGGGACCCTGCAGGCCAGCGTGGGGGTTTAAACCACTCCCCAATCATACTCTGCAGCCTGTCGGGGCCTGGCCATGTGTTTCCTCCCTGCCCCCTAGGTCAGCTTCCCTCCAGCCTTGCAGCTGCTGCAGAAGAGAAGGGAGGGCTCACTGTAATGTCCTCCAGCTTCTAGCCTGGGCCACTGCAGATATGTGCCTGCATCTTTAGAATCAAATGTGAATGTCTGTTCATTTGCTCCCCAGTTCAATCTACATAGGTTAGACTAACCTGCAAAGATTGAATTGATTTGGGTTAGGGCTTTTTGAATGTTTGTACTTAGCTAAAAAGTTCAAATCTTGGAACCTTGGAATAAGTGGACATGGTTCTGCATTATATCATTTATATGATAAGTATAAAAACATGAAAAAAAATATTTCTTGACTACTCCTTGGCATGGTGCACTTTAGTGTGGAAGTGTGATACTTTGTGCTATCTTGATTAATAAAGCAGGAGAAGAAATACTGGATTGTTATAATTCCAGCTTCTTCTGGTCAGTATATCATCTGTGAAAATGCACAGCATGAGTGAATGGGTTCAAGAAACCTGAATCTATCACATGAGTAACACAGAACTCAATCATATAAATACTTGCTTGGGGCCTTCAAATAATATACCCTAAAACATTAACTGTATAACTCCACAGTTTAATGATCTGTTTCTGGATAGGCTCAGGTGACAGCAGTTTGGAAGCTCCATGTGTGTATATATAATAAGCTCTTATTTGTAGGTATGTGCATGCCTTTCCCTAATCACTCTGAAATGTGAAAGTCTTTTAGGCTTTTTCTTTTGGTTTCTGGTTTTGTTTTGTTTTTTACCTCTTTGTATTCTTCCTTCTCTTTACCTCTGGCTGTCACATTTCATCTTGAGCTGGCAATGCATCAGATTTAGTTCTTTGTTTTTAATATATTGTACTACCAAGTTGTGCCTGCCTGGTAGGGCAATAAGATGTACAGGTGACCCTCACCATTCACTGGGGATACATTCTCATATCCCCCATGAAAGGTGAAATCCGAGAATAAGGCACTGCGTTCATGAACACTGTCTGCATTCATGAAGTCAGTGCCCCCGGCAGGGGTGGGGGGAGGACATGGCTGTGCTGGTGACGGCAGGAGCCCAGCAGCAGCAAGCACAGAGTTCCTGAGGAGCTCCTTTAAGTGTATTTAAGAAGTGGGTTTGGCATTGGCAAATATTTGAAACAGATGCAATGGGCTAGCTGGCAGTGACCTAGCCCAGGGGTTTTGAAGGGGTAAAAGATGATTGGAGGACTTGGGATTTCCTTTCTGCACCAATCAGGCCCCAGAGACTCACTCTCCATGTCCCAGTTGGCCCCTTGGGTCACCTGGAGGGGGATAAAAGGGGCAGCGTGGGCTGACGCAGGAGAGACCAGCGAGGGACAACAAGGAAGGAACTTCACAGAGCTGGCAAGAGCTGAGCCAGCGGGGCAGGAGCAGTGCCTCAGAAGAGCCTGAAAGAGCAGGACTTGCAGGCAGCAGTGGGACCCTCAGCAGCACAGCGTGCAGCTGGCAGGAGAGGCTCCCCACTGGGCTCCAGGACCCCCAAGGAGAGGCTGCAGTCAGCAGGAGAGGCTCCCCAGCTCCAGGAAGGATCTGAGAAGCAACCTGAGAGGTTCCCAGCTCTGCTTCCAGCTCCTCTAATCAGAGGCTGGGCAGCTCGATGTGAGACCAGGCTCCAGGAAGGTCAAGACCCCTAGCAGGCTGGAGCAATGTCATCAGTGCTGGTTGTATGGCAGCATTCCTGCCTAGCATATGGGTGATCTGGGTTCAAGTCCCAGCTGAGGTGTTTTGGGGTGAGTGAGATAACAAGAAGCAAATCTTTAGTGGAAAGGGGCCATTGTGTTTTCCTCCTCTTCCTCCCCCTCCAGGTACCAAGGCCCTATATTTCCTTGTCATTTGATATTTTGCATTTTGTGCCTTTTTATATTTCACCAACCCATATTGTTTGTTCTGCTGTTTGTGTTTTATATTTTGTTAACCCTGTTTTTTTCAGTAATTGTAAGCGTCTAACCTTTGTTGAATCCTGCCCCCTTGGGGCATTGTAGTGTCCACTATACCCTCTGATTTATGCCTGTTATGTTCCCAGTATTAAAAGGTATATGGTTAAGTCCTCATTGGTAGTCTGACTCTGCTGTACAGGGGGAGGAGAGTCCCTACACCTCCCACAGCGCTTGTGCACCTGCTTTGATCCCTTCAGTTGGAGAGGGGGTACCACTTGGAGTACCACCTGGGTTACATAGCGAATGTTGAACCCATGTGTAGTGAAGGTTTCCTGTAGTTGAGACATAGTTTAATTGTTTTACTGAGTGCCTCACTGCTCTCTGCACCATACAGAGACACTGATATCATGGAAGCTATCCCATAGCGAAGCTTGTATTAGAGGCTTTCAATATGATAGTGGAAAGAGAGGTGACTTGTTCATATCTTTGACTGAGTTTTAGTAAAGTTAAAAAATTACCTTGTGCTTTTATGTTAATTTGATCACCAGATCAGCACACCTATTGTCTTATGTTCTTTGTAATTGGAATATTTTATCTTAATTTTGTGGAGGTCACTACTTGAGATTTTGTATTACATGAGGGATGTATTATTTTTGGTTATTTGCTGGAGATGGAAGCAAAAGCATTATAGAACATTTGCATTCTGCCCACTGTCACAGGCAATGTGAAGGTAACAAAGAATACATTTGTCTTTACTTATTTTCTGCTTTTCAGATTTTGAGTGCAACCACAATAATTTCTATCAAAGTATAGTGTGTATTTGATATATATGCCCACATGCATTTCACCCATTTGTTGGGGAAGAGCCATAGAATTTGTATGATTCTTGTTGGGTGGATAGTATTAAATGACAGTGATGGGTCATGTGGGTTCTAAGGGTTTGACACAGCAGGAAGCAGCACATATATACCTTCAGTATTGACACGATTGACATCAGTTCAGCAGAAGGGTGACCAGGCCTTTCCCTAGGAAACATATGCCAAAACTATTATCAAAGCCTACATCATGGCCTGCAGCAAACTGGACAGGATGCTAATGAGGAGGGAATTGTGCAAAAATTCGGAGAGCATCCTGCATTATCAGAACAGAATGCTGAATAAACAGATTATTTCTATTATGCATGCAGTATCTGCTCTGTCAGCAACTGCATGGGTAAAGATTTTGATCTTTATCGGGTTTATGCTGTTTTATTTTTCATTTACATGGCTGCTGTTGTTTTTTTAAGTGCAAATATAAATAAATAAATAAATAAAGGCAAACATCTAAGACACTGTAAAAAGGACTGTGGACCCAGGACAGCTCATTATTTCTCCTTGAGGAAGAAATGGCTGGTGCATCCTATGATGCCTGTGACAATGTGTAATGAAGCACTGCGCTATGTCAAACCCCAAGTCATAATTCTGTCTTATCTGCTATGATGAGACATTTTGAACTACTGAACTTAACAGAGGTTATAGGTGTAAAAAAAAAAAATGGCTTGTGTTTTACCACCTATTTAAGATGCTCAGAGTCAGACTGGGTGATTTCAAGTCAGTTTAACAGGGTGTACTTGAATCATATCTTGCAAATCAGACTTAGAAATCAGATTGTATGGATGATGCCAAAGTTGCCTAATAGTCTTTTGCAGTCTTTGGATATGGTTGGAATTTATCTCTTATTGCCAGTCTTGCCATTGTGTGTGCTTCCCCCACCCCACCATCACCACCACCACCACCAATGGCTTTCCTGGATAGCAAGAATAAGCCCAAAAATCAAGCAAGTTTTGCTAAATGAGAACTCCACCCAATAACTACCCATATGGTCTCACTTGTGGCCAACAGAAGTAACCTGTAACTCTTATTGATACAGCAGGTAGTACTGAAGTGGGGACCGAGTTATGTTCCAGTGGGCATGTCTACACATGCAAATGCTGTGGGATGGGTTTGCTGTACAGTAAATTACTCTACAGTAAACCCATCCCAGATAGGTGTCTATGTGTGTGGGGATGTGGGAGCAGATTTGTTGTTCCTGGCAGCAGTCTGCTTCTGCTCCTTGTGGCCCTGCACTGGCCACCTGCAGCAGTAGCCAGGGGGAACTCTAGGCTCCTCCCGACTGCTTGCCCGGGGCAGGCAGGGAACATGGGGCCAACAGACAGCTGTTTCCTGGTGGGGGGCTGGGAGATTGCTCCCTGACGCCGGGAGCTGCCTGCTGCCAGGGCGAGCTCCACCACTGGAGCCCAATGTCTACCTGCCCCAACAGCAGAGAGATCTTGGCCCCAACACCCTGATCTGGGGCAGGGGATTCAGAAAGAGCTGTAGGGGAGGGGTAGGTCCCAGCTGCCTGCCTCAATTCATCTGTGGGGCAGCTAGCAGTGAGGGCTTGCTGCCAGCTGGCCTACCAATGGATTTGGGCAGGGGCCTGGGACCTTCCCCTCCACTGCAGCTCTTTCCAGTCACCCGACGGCATGGGCCTGGGACCTGCTCTTACTGGGATAGTTCCCAGCCAGCCCCAGGCTGTGCAGGGAAGTCTCTATTTGCAGCCCAGAGATGGCTGGAGACTGCCCAAAATGGGGCAGTCCCCAGCCGCCTCCAGGCTACATGTACAGACTTCCCTGCACATCCCGGGACTGGCCAGGAACTGTCCCTGTGAGCTCCAGACTGGGCGGGGAACTTTTCCCTATGCAGGGAGCTCTCAGCCCCTACTCTGCCATTGTGATCACAGAGTGACAGCTAGGAGCTCCCTGCTGCTGGGGCAGGGCGACATTGTTTCTGCCTGGGCTCCAGCAGCAGAGCCTGCCCCAATAGGAGGCAAACTCCCGCCCCTGCTGCCCAGTTCACCATGAGTAATTGTTCCCAGTTGGAGCAATTACATGCAGCACTGCCCAGTAATTACTCAGCAGTTAATTTGCTACTCTTACTTGCAGGTAGCAAATTAACTGCTGAGTAGAGGAAATTACCGTGCAGTAAGGGTCGGCACATGCGGACAGTGATGCTTACTATGCAGTAGGTGCATCTCACCAGATGCTATGTCACTGTAGCTTGTCGCTACAGCAATGTAACATCAGCAGGCACAAATCATGACACTGACTACTGCGCAGTAAGGTTGGGAATGGCCCATGTGTCACTGGGTACTTGCTGTGCTGTTATTTAGGCTAGGGACAGACATTTAAAAAGCTCAAGCCTGAATTGATTCAGTTTTTTCAGGTTAGTCTAACCTGCAGACTGTGAATCAGTTTACAGATGGATAGATGTTTAGCACATGCCTGCAGTGGCTCAGGCCAGAAGCCTGGGGGTGCTAGAGCAGCTCTCCCTTCCCTTTCACAGGGAAGCTGAGTTGAGGAGGGGGCATGGCCAGGTTTCAGTGGCTCCCTGACAGTCCAGAGCAATCCAAACACCAGGGCTGCCCGGCCCAAGGGGGGAAGTCTTCCCCTTCCTCTCTCTGCCCCACTGCCGCAGGGCCAGGAGGAGGGGCTCTGTTCAGTGCTGGGTGTGTACTTCTCCCTCCTCCTCCTCTCCAAGCACTGTGGGGTGGGGTGGGGAGGGGGGGCTCAGTGAGGCTGCCCAGCTCCAGAGGGGGACTATTCCCCCTACTCCCCCCGTGGCAGGGGGAGTCTCTGTTTCATGCTGGGGGGAACTCTTCCCCCTCCTCCTCCTCCTACCCCTGGAGGAGTAGTGGGAGCATGGAGCTTACCTGGGCAGGGTCAGGGTGTGAAGTTGGGGGGTGTAGGAACCCCTGCACACTCCCCCCCCATGGCTGCACACATTCCCCCCCAGAACAGAGCTCAGCTGGGCAGAGTGAGAGTGGGTGGTGTAGGGAACTCCCATCATGGCTACACACACTCCTCCCCCATTGCTGCAGCCCCAGGCACAGAGCTCAGCTGGGCAGAATGGGGGTTGGGGGTGTAGGGGATTCCCCCATGGCTGCACACACTCCCCCATAGCTGCAGCCCCCGTTGCCTGGCAGCAGCAGCAAGCGAGGAGGTCAGGGTGCTTGTGCCTGGCACAGGCATGGCTCCAGCCAGTGCTGCACTGGGGGATAGAGCAGAGCCTGCCTTATCCCCCACCAGGGCTCTGGGCTCAGGCTCAGGCTCAGAGCCCCAGTGGGGGATAAGGCAGGTTCTGTTCTCTCCCCCAGCGATGCGCTGGCCAAAACCACACCTGCACTGGGCATGAGTGCCCTGACCTCCCCACTTGCTGCTGCAGCTATGGGGGAACATGTGCAGCCATGGGGGGAGTCCTCTACCCCTCTCACCCCAACCCTGCACAGCTGAGCTCCGTGCTTGAGGATGCAGCCATGGGGGGAGTATGTGCAGCCATAGGGGGGAGATCCCTACACCCCCCACCCAACACCCAAGCCAGCTGACTTCTATGCTTGGGGCTGCTCCTCTGGGAGGAGGAGGACCCAATCATGAAACAGAGCCTCCCTCTGTCCCTTCCTAGCCCTGTGGCAGCAGTAGCTGGGGAGGAAGGGGAGGAGGAAGAAGAGTCTCCATCCAGCACCTCACAGAGTCCCCCTCCCCACCCTGGGAGGAGGAGGAAGGGAAAGAGTCCCCGTCCCAGCATGGAACAGAGGCCGTCTCCCAACCCTGCAAGACAACCTACTCAGTATGGCCCCATTAAGGTGAAGGGGGCAGAGTTAATTCCTCCCTTCCCTGCAGCCAGGGCCTGCCAGCTCCAGAGGCCACCACTGCAGCCCCCTCCTCTCTGCTCCTGGGCAGACAGGCTGACTCTGGCCACAGTGGGGAAGTGGGGAAGGAAAGAAGAATTAACCCCTTCCCTGCTCACTTTGCCTTAATGGAGCCATGCCGGCTGGTGTCTCTGCTAGGGCTGGTCCCTGCTCTGGCTAGAGAGCAGAGGCGGGGTCAGCTCTCCTCAAACTGGTTTGAGCCAAATCAGTTATGTCTGATACTACATTGATCCAGGTTTATCTCAAACTGGTTTTGGCCATTTTGAAACTGGTTGATGAACAGTGAACATGTATCCTGTTACAGGTTTAAATCAGTTTCTGATCACTTAAACCGGTTTACGTGTAATGTCTGTCCCTAGCCTTAGTGCTTACTGCGCAGTAGGACTGTGCGAAGCTTCGGTTGCTGATTCAATTTGGTCTGAGTAAACAGGCCTGCTTCACATACCCATACTACGCAGTTATTTAGGAACATTGCACAGTCAGGTACATGTGTAGATGTGCCCAGTTATGGCTTTCTCTCTGAGAGTGAAGAATGCAGATGAAAAACCAATGTTTCCAAACTAATTTCAAATGATTCTGTGCATCTGTAATGCAAGAAACTAGCATTTCCTTTCAGTTTAGTTGCAGTTGTATTTCAGTTCATTTTTTGTTCCTCCTGTTTTTCCTGATAGCTGGCTGAAAGAATGATAGCATCTGAATTCCACTGAATACAGGGATTAAAAAGAGGAAAATTTTGGTTACAATTCATTATATCATATTATTGCATGACTGATTAAGATTACCAGGTTTAGGACTCCTCCTGGGGTTTGAAAAACATGTGATTATATGGGGGGCAGAGATAAATGAATAATTATACCACTTTGAAGGGAGCGGGGAGACATGCCTTGTGAGCGTGCTTCATCTGATCCATGATATTTGTTTTATCTGTCTGCTCCTATTCCACAGTAAGTAAAGCAGTCAGTGAAACTAATGTACAACAGTAAGTGAAATAAAAGTACAGTAACTTCAGTTTTGTTTCATTCAAGTATAAACTACCCCAATTTAACTTCCATTTACTGTGGAATAGGAATGGATAGATGAGCTACTTGCATGGGATTCAACTGAACCACTGTAAATTCCCCTCACCTCCTTAAAACAGGCCACTGATTTATCTGTCTACATCAGTGATTCTCAAACAGGGTGCCATGTTATCCTGGGGTACCTTGAGATCATTTCAAGGATGTCCTGCTATGTTAGCACTTCCAGGTGTGCACACAGGATTTATATGGTAACCCCAGATATTTTAAATGGGAATCTGTGTTGTTAAAAACATTCTGCCCTTTTGTGGTTTTCCTGAGCTCTTTGCAAATAATAATTGCTCTATTGAGTCTAAAGTTAGACCATTGGTCTATATCCTAGAATGGCATTGCTCAAAATCTGGATGCCAGAAAAATTGGGGCCAAAATTATGATGGTGCAAAATCAAATTAAAATAATGTTTTAATTTCTGTTTTATACCCAGAGATTATTGTTGTGCAACTATTATGTTATGCCAGACCCCTTGAAGAATGTAACTCAGTAAATATAGTGAATTCAAATTCCTTAACTGGAGTAACACAATAAGCATCTAGGAGGAATGTAATTTTATGAGTCTGGGGAAAAAAAGCATATATAGACTTGAATTCTTGGTATATTATCATAAATCAGGATTCAAAACCCGAGACAGTCCAAATTGGTACCATTGCTTCAAACTAAAAAATCAATTCAAAAGGCCTGTCAGGTGTTATCATATCCATCCCACTTTCTGCTTTATTAGACCTGGGAGAAAATTCTTTTAAATGTTTGCTAACCTTTACAAAGCAAGAATACTAACTTAATAAACATGAATTCTCTTTAGTGAACTTTACTGCATGGTTTGGGTTGTAGTGAGTTTGGTTTTTTTTCTTCTTGACATTTTGTCCATTTTGTAATGAGTTTTCTAAGGAAGAAAACTGTAGCTCTTCCTCCTTGACAGGACAAAACTGTCTCAAGGAAACAAGTTACAATGGAGTTCCCCTGGGAGAAAAATCTCATAATCAGTCTAAATAGTGGTGGTTAAGTGGGGCACCACCTTGGCATCAATTTAAGAGGGGTGCCAGGCGTTCCCCCCCATCTCCATGAAATCCATACCTTGGCAGCAAAAGCAGCCCTGTGGCATTGCTTTTGTAGCCTCATCCAGGTGCACAGGCACCACATTGCTACTGTAGGAGAAATGGGCAGGGTGGGTAGATATGCTGGAGTTGCAATAGCTGCAACAGCACCTGCTAGAGATTGTTTTTGAATCCTGGTATAGGTGATACTCCTGCACCTCACACCCCACAGAACCCTCTGTGTGCTCAGTGCCACCTCCCTGCCCCTCCCCCTGCTCTCCAGCAGGGTTTGTTTAGGGTGCAAACCCTGCTCATTGCACCTCTACTCATAATCTTTACTAGTTAGAACCTTAATGAAAAATTGGACAATATGCCATTTGTAGATCAACAAGAAAAAGATATTTTTACTCTGAGGACACTGGAACGCTCAGAAACTTTAAAAATACTTTCCTGTTCAGAAAGAATGAATGATGAAGAACTACTGAATATCATTCCAACCTGATTTTTTTTCCTTCACTACATTCCACTGGTAAACTTGCACTGACTGGAGCTCACGTTTTATAAAATGAACAACAGCATGAATGAACAAATATCACTTTCATAAAGGAAGATGACTTACTACTTTTGTCCAATTTTAAATGCAGTCTGAAGCATATTCTATGCAATTGCCTCCATCCAGGTAATAAGAGACCTAAATAATAAGAACTGAAGATTATATTAGAATATATATTTGGCTCATATTTCTGTCACTTCCCCTCTCCTCTCTTGCTTTCCCCAAAGTGAAATCCCGCTCAATTAGAGATTGAATATGTGTCAGATTCCATTGATTTTTTTCTTCTCTTTGTCTATACCCATCAGCCATTGTAAGCCCCATTTTAAAATAATAAATATGACCTACTATTCCTAGAATGCCAATTTCATTTCTTCTTCCTAACCTCTGAACGTGAAGGATTGTTTGTGCTTGTTTGTTTGCTGTGTCAGAGCTAAAGGACATGTTAGTTTCTCTTTTGCCAACTCGCCTGCTGCACAAAAGCTCTTTTCTTTATAGAGAGGTCTTCTATTTCTTAATTGGCCTACCACTGCTGGAGTCGCTATAAATAAACCTCTCACTCCAAGTGTATATGCTGGAAAACTATGAGAGTAAAGAATGAGTGCAACTGATGGCTTTATTTAATAGACTTGTAGGCTCTAAGTAAATAAACACAGCTGCATAAATAAGAATGGTGAAAATCCAACAGAAGTCTGAAGACACATTGGACTGGCTGCTGGTGAGAGTTTTTGTGTTTTTAAAGTCACTGCTGTGTTGTTAAAATTTCTTGGTAAAATAACAATGAATCTTCCTTTTCACTTGATGGCTTACTGTATGTTAATAATTCTACAGTGAATAACAATAACAAATGAAAAGCCATTATTTGCCAAATCATTTTAATGCAAGTTTTCTGCCATACTTCGATTGAACCCTACTGCACATTGTTGTATTCATGCTACATCTTTATGTTCATAATGTTCAATTATCGCATCAGCAGCACTCACTTTTGTATTTTTATTGGCTAGGATAGTTATGGAATATGGGTCCTTATTACACAAATAAAGTCTCAGTAGTATTCTAACTGCCAAAAAAGGAAATATTATAGTTATTAAACTGCAGCATTTTTTTCCTATTCCTGTTAATAATTTCCTTGAGTTCTTACAAAGAACTTACTTCATTCAGCTGGGCCTTAAAGATGATTATACTTACTATGTAAAGGAAAAAAAACAATTGAACTAACTAAGCACAGTGAAAAAGTCACTGGTATATATATAAGTGAGATTGATGTCACATGGGATATTACCAGTAATTTTGAAATTAACACCTATTTTTCAAGATCTATAATTGTATAACTAATTTTAGAATTTGAGAGGCTATATTTGAAAAATATGATTTAAATATAAAATGTCTATTTGGATCTATGTTTTACTTCATCAGACTCCAACAGGCAAAAAAAAGTGGGGCACTTTGCAAATTATACAATGGCTAGGGAGAGAAGTTGCACATAAACTGGTTTGAGTGATCAAAACTGGTTTAAACCTGTAACAGAACATAAATTCATTGCACATAAACCAATTTCAAAATGGCCAAAACTGCATTAAGATAAACCTGGTGGAATGTAGTATCAGACTTAACTGATCTGGATCCAAATAGTTTATGCAACTTCTGTCCCAGACCCCTTCCTGGTTTAAGTTCAACCAGAGTCCTCTAGCATCCTCTCTGAGCTAAGCTGTGCCCTCTGCTCCAGAGAACAGGGTTGCCCCTGCCTTTCTGCTCTCTAGCCAGAGCAGGAGAGGGGACATGATGAGACACCAGCCGGAATAGTCCCATTAAGGCAAAGTGGGCAGGGAGGGGATTAATTCTTCCCTCCTCCTCCCCACCCGGGTCACTGCAGCTGGGATCTGTCTGTCTGTGGGTGAGTGACTGAGACAGAGGGGGCTTTCCTCTCTATCCACTTGCAAACCAGTTCAGTTTCTCCAGGTTAGACTAACCTGCAAAGTTTGAATCAATTCAGGCTCAGGCTTTTTGAATGTCTGTCCCTAGCCCATGTAAGTAACAAAGATAAAATTAGAAATTTGTTTGAAAATGCATACACAGCCTAAAGACTGCTTGTAACTTCGATATACTTTTTTTTTCTTTTCTGACAGAAAGCTGATTGAGGAAAAAATATAGCTGATATCTGCACATAGGGGTTACACAAGGAAGAATTCCTTAAGCAGAATTCCTTCCACCTTTACATGTTACCTTCTTCAAAACCACTGCTTTCAACTGGCAGAATTAACACAATAGTTTTATAGAACCTCACAAAATCTCTCTGTAAATTCCTGTAGAAACCTGCTCATTTGCGAGCTTAACTTGTCTCTAAATTATTTTAGTACTGACATTTTATATCTTGTGGTGGACATAAGGTACCTGCTTCTTCCTGCAGCAAAATGTGGAAAAATAATCTCTGTATTAATCAACACTTTCTTTTTTCCTGCTTTAAGTGTACTATGACAAGTGACTTTAAATTTCAGGCTGTGGTATTTTGTACTTGTTTCTGGATGTGACTAGACTAGAGTTTACATCATTATTGTAAATCAAGTTAATAATTTATCTGAAAGTTAACAAACACCAAACTTAAATATATGCAAAGTGTCTAAGTGGACATTTACAAATAAGTTAGTTGATTTAAATTAAGTGGCAAATCAATTTAAAAAAACAATCTGAATGACTCCAGGGCCAAAACTTTGGTCCAGACATAACTTCAATAGCCTTATCTAGGCACGGTTTTAAAGGTGTAATGTTAGAAATTATTAGCTAACAAGGTCTGACTAGCACATTTTAAAACTCTGGTGTATGCAAGCCAGCATGTACTTTAACATGTGCTAAACCAATTGAGTTAAAACCACCTTCCTGCCATGTTCTAATGTTGATCAGTTTAGCATGTGTTGAAGCATACATGGCATTATCCACGCAAGACTTTTAAAATGTGTTACTGTGTATTAGTTAATTTTAAAATCCTTGTCTAGACAAAGCCTCTGACTCTGTTTCACATTTGCTCAATCTATAAATCAAATGATATATACTTTTTCTTAACTACCAGTCTTACATCAGCCTGGCATCTGAAAGTCACCTATGTTTAGTTTGGTTCAACCAATGGAACAATTTTGTTCATGGCATGAAAACTGGAAGGGAATCAAGGTCATTTTTATAGAGTGGTGTGGTTTTGCAGGGCAGGCAATAGTACAGGAATGTAACAACTTATATTGGTATAATTAGCATCCATGACTGAGTACCTTCACACGGAAGATCTGGTGAGCAAGAAGATACTACTTTTATGTAGTCAGAGCAGTCAGATTCTCTTGCCTTTTAAATCATATCATTTATACCGGGGCAGAGTGCATTTAAAATGGTCCAGATGTAGAGTTGTAGTGAGTCGCAACTGGTTTGGCCAGCTGTGAACAACTACATAAATGGTAAGAAGGCTATGGAAATTGAAGCCTATTACAATTAAAACCACATTCAAGAGGATAAGGATTTTGATAAGTAAAGATACATATTTCTTGTGGAAATGTAAATGTATTGAACAATACTTAAAGTAAAAAATAATTTATCTACTTGTGAAAAATAAATTTTCCCACAAAAATGTTCTGAGCCTATGGTACATTAGTAACTGTGTTATTTTTAGTATTCAATATATATTCATTCATTATACATTAATAGTCCTGTGAATTTATGCTTATTGTGTGCAATATTGTATTAAAATATGTACTGTGTACAGTCTATTTATTCCAACAAGGCTTGACATAATAATAATATGCATAGCATATTGTCCAATTATTTATGGCAAAATGTACTCGTATTTCTTTTTTTGTGTGTGTGAATGCAGTTAGCTCTCCCATTGAAAATTTACCCTTATTCGTGCAGGGTAGAAAATATATATTAAAAACCTCCAAGCAGACAAAGACATTGGTTCACACCAAGGACTAACTATCTGTGGGAGAGCTGGATCTTGGCAGTAAAATACCTTAAGCCTTGAGGGGATTTTTGTTGCTGCTGTTGATTTATATTGTTTGTTGTGTTGAAAGGAAAAAAATCAGGCCAGAAAATTGCATGAAATGGCTATAGGCCTATACAAATCAAAATAGATCAGATGTTAATTTCTAATACTTAGGATATTTAATGGCTGGTAGAGAAAAATGCAATGATCATTGATTGCACAGCAGCAATAAAATAGCAAAAAAAAATCAGTCTTCCCACAAAGCATGTATTAAAAACATAATTCCTGCTAAAGAAGCATTATGTACATGACATTTTTAAATGTGATAAACACTCCTTGCTCTATTCTTTTAAAAGATACACTTTTAATTATCTATTAATTACTCAATTAGATGCTGAACCAAGCAGGAGAACATGCAACTATTAGGGAATTTTGCTTTATGGAGGTGTGCAAATAGTTGCTTCTCAACTCTTTCTTCATCTGGAATTGATCACTTGGTATTGAGAAAATTCATAACCATTTCAGATATGAGGGTAAAATGCTGATTGAAATAAGCATTTACAGAAGTATGGTGGGGCTGATATAAAATGACTGTGAAATATGTTTCTATTTTGGTCAGCAGTGATTGGAGTGTATTGAGGAAATGCTGAAGTGGGAGCAGTCAGGTCTGTTCTATAGAACAATACACTTAAAATCCTATAGGAACAAAAACAAAGGATATATGGGTCAGTGATAAAGCATATGGTTACCCATATGCTTGAGATACCCTCCTGACCCTGGATGAAATCCAGTAATTTGAGGAGAGGCCTGCTGAATAGCTCAAAACAACAAAGCATTTTGAAGTGTCTGGTTACTGCTTTCAGAATACTGACACATGGAGGGGTGCACGTGTGTGTGCACATGTATGTACGCACATGCATTTGGAAGAGTATGAATACTTGGCAGTAGTGTAAATCAGTATGGATACTTACAAAACGGTTTACTCTTCAGATAAGCCTGGCATCAAACATTCCATTCTTTTGCTTAGATCTTCTGCCAGCTGTAACCAGGACAAGACCCTGATTATTGTTAAATTGCACTTTCTGGATTGAAGATGAAATTTATTTTTAATTATCTTCACACATACTGTGAAACGGGACTATGACAGAACTAAGTAAAATACAGAACAAACAACGTTTGTACTTCAGAAAAACGATAGAATCTTTTTCTTTGAATTTTCCCCCGCAAGTTTAAATGCACCTTGTGGACTTATTTCTTTTCTGGCTCAAGCTTCTGGATGGAAATCTTTGAGCAGCACAAGCTGTGAAAGACTGGAAGTGCTGGGACTTAGGCAGGTCACCTTGTCCAATTCCAAAAGAAGCAAAATGAAAGTCAGCTGTTTGACAGGGGATGGCTGGAAAGTGCATCCTGCTTCCTCTGTCAAACCCACAGTGGATCACTCAGCCTACTGTGGGAGTAGTCTTCCTTCAGAGCTGTTTGTGAAGACAGTAATTAATCTGGACCTGACCAAACAGCATTTATGTCTCAATGTACAAAAGCCTTTAATTCCTCATTGCTTAAGACTGCTTTCTGGAAGGAGGGAGCCTTTCTTTTTTATTGATCTTGTGTTCAGAGAAACTCCGCTTTCCATTACTGCAGAGTCTCGAAAGGAACTTTCCTTGCTCCCTTTCAACGGCACGTTTTGTTTCTTTTTGTTTTAAGTCAAGGTTTATATTGGGTTTCATGACCCTTTGATTCATCTCCCTGGCTCAGCTCTGAAATGAAGCTAAGAGTCAAAGACAGCCTGGAGCCTTCGTATCACAGCCTTTTTAAAATTGGCATCTGAGAAAGATAAGGTCCACCTTCCCTTGTGTTGGGGAATCCTTTCCTTACTGAGGGTCATTCCAAAATTATTCTTCTCATCCTAGAAAAGTGAAGATTTACTGCAGTGAAACTCCAGCATGCGTTTGAGTGCTTTGTGGAATAAAGAATATGCTTAAACACATGTGTAAAATGAATCATGTGTTGACGTGTTTTGCTGAATGGGAACCTATGATTTGAAATGTTACATGTACCTTGTTTAAAAACATGTTCTATTTGCTGTTTAGGGAAAATTGCTTGTAAAATATAAAACTGATATAAACAATGTGAAATTAAAGTGCTGCAGATACAAAAGGGGAGCTGTGTTACTTTTGAAGTTATTTTAAAGATGTTCATAGCTGAGAGATAATTTTGATCAAAACATGGAATGGCAATTAGAAGTACTCCCCTGTCCACTCCTTTCATGTGGGTTAGGACTGTGCTTCTTAAGAGTAAAGCTGTGGCCCTGGGATGTTTAGGAAATCAGGTAGTCGCAAGGCATGTATTTCTATATTCTTATGGGTCCTAACTGTAGCTGGAAAAGTGTCTTTTAAGAACCATTATGAGAGTTTAGATTCCTTTGAAGGTGCAGGGAAACAAAAACCTGGTTATAGAGTATTATATATACCTTTGAATCTTGAAAGAGATATTTTGTGTACGGAAGGCTTTTTTAATGAGTTTTGTTTGTTTGTTTGATTTTTGTTTTTTGGTGAAAGTGTATGCATGGAGGGAAAGGAGGAGGGAGAGAGAGGGTACGTATATATGTGTATACATGAATGTGCTCATGTGTAATCTTATTCCAAATGTATAAAATAAAATTGATAATTTTAGAGTTTGTAAAGGCTGTTGCTGTCTATATCAGAGTCTTTTGTTCTATGTACTGACACTAAGTGATTCCTTCAGGGCCCCTCTAGGGCTAGGGACAGACATTAGACATAAACCAACTTAAGTGATCAGAAACTGGTTTAAACGTATAATAAAACAGATGTTCAGTGTGCATAAACCAGTTTGAAAATGGCTGAAACCAATTTGAGATAAGCCTGGTTGAATGTAGTATCCGATGTAACTGATTTGGGTCAAACCAGTTTATGCAATGTCTGTCCCAGACCCCTTCCTGGTTTAAGTTAAACCAGAGGCCCCCAGCATCCCAAATGCTTTGCAGCTCTGGGCGGGGCTGTCTGCTGGAGCAGAGCAGGATTGGCTCTGCCCCTCTCCTTCCTAGCCAGAGCACTATCATTGCTCTGGCTGGCTCAGAGACTGCTGCCAGACTTCCTCTTCCCCTCCCCGTTAGCTGTTCAAGCAGGGATCCCCCCTCCCACCCCTCTCTCATGGCAGGAACCCCAGCACAGGGAATGCAGCATCTGGCCATGCACCCCCATGTTGGCTAATGCTGAGAGGTGTCTGTGTGGGTTTCCAATCTCCCTGAAATAAAGGCAGACACAGCTAGTGGCTTGCAAATGCAAATGAACCCTGCAGATAAGAAGAGCTTGAAATTAATGAGAGATTTTCTTCTGTAGGGCTTGATGGGCCAATAAACTTTGTTCTGACAAAAAGCTTGCTGGGTGCAATCCATCAGTCTTCAAGAGGGGACAGAGAAAAGTGTTAGAAATGATTTGGTTTTCAGAGAGTCTGAAGAAGCAAGGAGACAGAGATTGAAAAGCTCAGTATCAACTGATGCAGGGTCTGGCAACACTCCCACCTCTTGAGCTGCCAGTGGGGGAAAAGCATGGGACTGCAGGCAGGTTTATGGGTTTCCAACCCTCCCTAATCAGAACAACCTGCTGGGGCCTGGCCATACCCCCCTGCCCCCCTCAGCTCAGCACTGTAAAAGGGAGGGAGGGCTGCTCTAGCACCCTCTGGCTTCTAGTGTGAGGCACTACAGGCATGTGCCTGCATTTCTGTAATGAAAAGGGAATGTCTATCCACCTCCAAATTGGTTCAAGCTTTGCAGGTTAAACTAACCTGCAAAGATTGAATCAATTCAGGCTCAGGCTTTTTGAATGTCTGTCCCTATCCTAGATGTTCAGGTAAAGATTTGATAGCAGCTGGTGTGTGACCCACAGAATTACGCCTCCTGCTGGTACCTTATGCGCATGGCTGGAAGCATGATTGTGGGATGCAGCATCAAAAACTATCACACCTTATTGCTGGTACAGGGGGAGCCTGGGATTGTCATCCTGGCTCCCCCTGCACTGGCAAGTAACAAATTCTCACAGCTGTGAGTCCTGTAGCTGACAAGACTTGTAGCCATGCCAGCTCCTTGCAGCTGCTGGGACCATGGGGCACTGCCAAATCTGTGAGTCACCTCAGTTGCACATGGTGGACCCCTGTGGCTGGGAGTCCTGTCAGTTGATGGGGCTCCCAGCCACAGGGGCAGACCCTACTATACATGCGAGTTAAAGCCAAATAGTAACTAGCTATAATATTATTGCACATTTTCCAGCAATACCTTTATAGCTGGTTGGACCTTTTCATGTTGTGATCATTAATTTGCAACTGTAGCCAGTCTAAATTAATTTGCAATTAACCAGGTAATTGAATGATACATGTAACATGTACAGGGGCCCTAGTTTCATTTTCTGAGGGCTCTTTCAAATCTTCCTTGTATATCAGGGGTGGGCAAAATACAGCCTGCGGGCCAAATCCAGCCTGCAGAGGGGCTTTGTCAAGCCTGTGGCAGGTCACTTGGTCCCACCTGGCACAAGAATTATCCCACAGTGATGTGTCCTTCCGCCCCCTGGGCACACAACAGAGCTAAGGCAGCTCCACGCTGGACTGCCTTTCTAGGCAGCTGCTGGTCTCAGCCCCATGATACTGGTGGGGACCCGCATGCAGCTGCAACCCACACTGAGCCAGCTCGCTTGCTCACACTGAACAGCTGCAGCAACAGCAGTGCCACCAGGGCAGAAGTGTGCTTGGCATGGGGGGAAAAGCAGCCCCTCCCCCTAAATGCTGCCTAGTGCTGCCTGCAGCAGCTGCGCAGAGCCCACGCTGAGGTACCTTGCACTGTCACTGCTGCCTCTGGGCTGCTCTGTGTGGCAGCGCAGAGGAGCCACAGGGCAGCACAGCACAGGCTCCGTGGGTCTGCTGCAGGAAGTGCTGGGCAATACTGGGGGGGAGGGGCTGCTTTTCCCTCATACCACTTCTGCCCCACTGGTGCTGCTGTTGCTGCAGCTGCTTAGCATGAGAAGGTGAGTCTGCAGCAGGTGTGGGGCGGGTTGGGGGCTGAATGCAGGTCCCTGCCATTACCAGAGGGCTGGGGCCAGCAACTGCCTAGAAATGCAGTCCAGTGCAGAGCCACCCCACCCCCACAGTGTGTCCAGGGGGCAACAGGATGCATCACTGTGAGATGATGCTTGGGCCTGGTGGCACTGCCATGGGTGGGCAGTGCGAAGCAGGCGTGGGGGCCGGGTCATGGCTATGCACATGTCTGGCTGATCTGCTCCTGCCGGGGTCAGTTCAGAGCAGGCATGGGGTGCGTTGGGGGTGTCTGCTTGACAGTGGTGGGGAAATGCCACAGGGTACTCAGGCTCTGGCTTGTTGTGGAGCGGGGGTAGGTGCTGACCGGCTCAGGAGGCCATGAGCGGGGGGCCTCCCATGCACACCCCACCATACCTACAAACCCTCCCCTGCAAATCCACAACCACACTCTTTCCCACACACAATCACACCCCTCAGAAACACCACACCTTCCCACACCCCTCCCCACAAGCACCCTCCCCCACACCAACTCATGGGTCTCTGGGGGGACCCCTGCTCACTACTACCTGCACACACCTCATCACACACATGCACCTCCAGTTACAGTCCCCCCACAAACCCCATACCCACTCACACACACACATCCCCACAAACACCCCCCCACAAGCCTCCCATACTCACCCATATCCACACATACCTGCACTTTCCCCCATACCTTCCATACCCCTCTGCTCCTCCCCTCTGCAATATACAAGAGTAAGACTTCATTTCAAGCTATTATGCAATCACCTCTATGTACATGATGCAAATGCACACACATCAGCCCAAAAAATATTTTAAAAATAAGATAAAAATATGCTATTGTGGATTTTTAGTATATAATTTAGATTTTTTCTGGTTCCAAGATGGCAAACCCCTTTTCCAAAAGGAGTACTTCTGGGGCAAGGTCAGGGACTCCTGGTGACCAAAGGTCAGGGTTTAGGAGGTGGAACTTCTGGTATCAAGATCGTGACAAAGGGGCGGGGCACCCATCAAGGGGCGGGGCTACCTGTGCAGCCCTGGACAGCTCACCAAAACTCATGAAGCGGCCCTCAAGCTGAACTAATTGCCTGCCCCTGTTATATATTAATTGAAGCTGCAGGTTGTTCTCTGTTGGCAGTCTGGTAGCCCTGATAAAATCACATATAACATGGTGCTTAGAAAATTAAGAGCACAGTGCTTTTTGTCTTATCTAGCACTTGTCATGGACTTGATGCTTTTTTCTTCCCTTCCAATAAATTAGGCCTTTTTGGATTTTGCAGTTATTTGCAAAAATCAGATGAAAAAAGTGGGTGAGAGACAATGTTACAGTAGTGTTTTTCAATATTGCACTTGCTCGTAATTTTCAGTTACTAATCAAAGTAAAGTTTTCAGAAGTGTACTAGTTTCACTTGCACACTGGAAAATTTTAGCCTGGATCTTAGTTTGAGTCTAAAAATGTAAGGTGATGGGCACAGTTCACTGGTCAACCATTCAGACTCTTTTAACATCATCTATCTATTATGGAGAAACTTGTTTCATGGCTTTCTTGGAATTATAATCAAACTTAGATTTCATCAGTGAAATGGCAATAGGGGATGCAGTTCTGTTTACATGTACCCAGCCTTCTCTGAATTTTCATTCCTGTGAGTAAAGCAAGCAGAATGATTCTAGTTTCCTGTTTATATAGATATAGCTCTGATGCAAATACAACAGGCTAACAAGCAGAAACAGAGTTCCTGTTTTAGCTATTTCTCATACAGATATGTAAAACTCTAATGACATGCAATGACAATAATGAAGAATAATAGGCCACAAAACAGAAACCTTTCATCAGCCCCAAACATTTGAAGACATACTTTCTGCCCAGTTAGCACTTTACTACATCCGGGACAAAAGCCAAGGGATCAGAATAAAAATCTGGGAGGTAGGAAAGACCCAATTTATAAATTTATTGATTTTAAGGCTAGAAGGAATCATTTATCTAGTCTGACTTCTTATGCAGCATAAGCTACAAAATTTCACCTAATAATTCCTGTATTGAACCCAATAATTTCTGTCTGAACTGGAGGACATTTTAGGGTGTTCACTAGTGATTTAAAGATTCCAAATAATGAGGAATCTATTGTACACTTTGAAAAATTATTGCAATGATTAATCATCATTGATATTTAAAAAATTGAACCTTATTTTCATTTTGAAGGTATATAGCTTCAGCTCTGACCAGTGAAACGTATTATGCTTTTGTCTGCTTGATCAAAGAGCTCTCTACTATCCAGTGACTTTTCCTTATGTAGATAATTAGATTCTGATCAAGTTACTTCTTGATCTTACTTCCCATATTGCTGATACTTTATTTGGCAGCCTGTATTTCTGTTCTATGGGAAGAATACCACCCTCCCTTTTAAAATAGCCATTTTCTTTTAATGTCATCTTATGAAACGCCACACCTGTACCATGATCACTTGCACACTGAAGGACCCAGTCTCAAGTATTGACCCAGTCTCAACTGCTTTTTTGGTAGCTCATTTCATAGCAGCAAGATTTGTGATCAGAGGAAACATTAATAAAGTAACTCCAATTTTATCTTAAAATGGTTCTATATTTTTAACTTCAAATAGCCGAATTCAGTGTCTTAAACCATCTTATGACATGCACTTTATAACAAGATAAGTGCTTTGGGTATTTTTACATGTGCTTCAGGAGTTGTGGGGGGGCAGGTGGTGTTTTAATTAGAGCACCTCTAACAGCCACTCTAATTAAAAGTGCCACAGCATCTCGTGCATCAGCATCCCTGCACTTAAAATGGTAGTGGGGGCGCTTGAACTAAAGTTTGTCAAATGAGCTTTAGTTCAAGGGCTCCTGCTGCCATTTTTAAGTGTGGGGATGCTAATGCACAACATGTAATTACCATGCTTCAGCAGACTCAGTTATTCAAGTTTGTTCCAGTGTGCTGTAATTACAGTGTGTTGGAGCAGTCTCCATGCTCATGTACAGGCACCATTTTAATTCCAAGTAAACTTGTAATGTGCTTTACAAGAGAGGCCAGCAAGGGCAGTTTCACACCAGTTTTTTCCTTGGCTGTTTCAGATTTCTCTTGGAACAGCAGTTCCATGTACTCCACACTATGTATTCCACACTTATTTTCTGTTGGGTTACTTCCTAAAATGATTAGCAATACCAAAGTGTGTGTGTGAGTGTGTGTAATACACACACACATCTGTCCAGGATAACCCTGAAAAACCTCAATCCCTTTCCCTAGCAACTATCTCTATAACAAGTCAGAGAACAATACAAGGTGCTTGGGATACTGTTTCCTTTCTGCACTCTGAGCCAAATTAATATTATTCCCTGAACGTTTGTTGCTCTCTAATTTTTATATATTTTATATGTGAATTCATTGCATGGAATATCTTTATGAATAGTTTGCGTGTCACACCTCCTCATTTATGTATTTTTCTGTGTTTTATCTTTTGTGAGGAAATGTGTGTCTGTGTTGTATAAATACAGTACATCTAATTCCAAGCTAATGACAGTAGCTATGATACCAGTAACAAAAATGTTTGTCACATTGAATAATTACTTCCCTAACCTTCTATTTTTGAAATATGGAAAATCAATTGAGTTTCATTTTTCTCTGATTTCATCCCACTTATGTTGTTTTTTTCTATTCCATTCCACTATTTAATATGATATAGTAAACACTTTTTTGCATGAAGAATATCATGTAATCAAGGCAATTTGGACTTCTCTGTAACCCATGCCTCTAACATGAGACGAATTGGTCAGATTTAAAACATACACTTACAGAACAGTTACAGAACTTTACATTTCCAAGGTGCAGTTTAGACTGTTTATTGCATGTTCAATTAGGCTAGGGAAAGACATTAAAAAAGCCTGAGCCTGAATTGATTCAATCTTTGGAGGTTAGTCTAACCTGGCTAGGCTCAATCGATTTGTAACTGCACAGACATCCCAGACATGTGGGCATTATCAGTTACCTGTTGATTCTACCTTTGTCCTGTCTGCCACAGCCTGGACTGTAGCCAGCATGTGGTCTGCTAGCTAAAGGTGTGTGTCTGTAAGGCAGAGGGGCAGCGGACTCCCTGCTTAGGGGGGAGGTGGGGAGCAGAATCCAGGCAGACGCCTGCAGTCTCTGCCAGAGCTGCAGTCAGGGAGCAGAGGGGAGAGGCCAGCCCTGCTGTGGAGCAGAGAGCCCCACCCAGCCCAGAGAGTAAGCTGGGATGCTGTGGGAGGCTGATTTAACTTAAACCAGCAAAGGGTCTGGGACAGATGTTGGATAAACCGGTTTGTCTGAAATCAGTTCAATTTGATATTCCATTCAACCAGATTTATCTCAAACCAATTTTAGCCATTTTCAAACTGGTTTATGTGCACTGAGTATCTGCTGCGTTACAGGTTTAAATGAGCTTCTGATCACTTAAAGTGGTTTATGTCTAATGTCTGTCCCTAACCCTGGAGAGTAGAGTTCACAATGAATGATTAGTTTGAAGTGATATGTCCATCAAAATAATCTATGTTGCCAATGTATTATTCATTATACCCAGAGACTCTTTGCCAACCTGTCAGACTTTTGTGCTTGACATGCTATTGTCTTCCAAGAGTTGTGAAAACTAATATTTGAGCCACTCAAAAGCCAATTTTTAAGTATGCATGTTTGATTTTTTTTCCATATAGGTATGGACTTTTAAATAGGATGATGCATCTGTCATGTGTACAGAATGTATACAGTATCTGTTGCACATGCAAGAGGTCTTAGTCCCTGGGGATAAGCCACTCATCTGAGCATTGTGCATCCATGGGGATAAGATTTTTGAGCTGCACGGAGAACAAAAAAGAATTTAAATAGGAGGGTATTTCTGACATTAATGGAAAAATGGCTGCCCATGCTGTATGTCTGCTACAAAGTGGGAAACAACACAGCAGTGGGAAACACTGATAGCAGCATTGTTGAATGCATCCATCATTTACGATTATGTAAAGAAGTAATGCTGTCCAGTAAACTATCATTTCACACAAAATGGTTTTATTTTGAAATTGACATTCATACTAACTCATATTATAAAGTTAGTTAATATACAGTTAGTTCAGTCAGTTCAGGTACTGAACCAAATCATTTCTCAGGCCTCAGACCTCTAGTCTATCAAAAAAGGCTACTTGTATGTGTGCTAAGTGAGAAAAGACAATTAGTCCAAGGAATTTTGAATAAAGTTGTGTGATTATTAAGTGATTTTTGTTATCTTGATAAGTACAAGGGTAAGGGGAACAAAAAAGCATTTAGAAACCTGGCAAACATCTACTAGAATTATATTAAAGCATTGTTTTTAGCTTTACTCTTCTGGAAGCAGTATATGTATTTTTTTTCCTAACTGGAAGCCATAGCTGCCCATGAAAAAGAAAGGCCTCTCCTTGCTTATCTGACTTAATATCCTCATCCCCTTAGATGTAGAATGTACCTTTTATTTTCAGTAGTGAGTCTTGAAAATCATCTGCCTTGGAAATCAGGCTAGATATCAGGAGGCGCTACTTCACAGTCAGGACGGCTAGGATTTGGAACCAACTTCCAAGGGAAGTGGTGCTCGCTTCTACCCTGGGGGTCTTCAAAAGGAGGCTAGATAGGGACCTTACTGGGGTATTTGACCCCAGCATCCTTTCCTGCTTATGGCAGGGGGTTGGATTTGATGATCTGCTCAGGTCCCCTCTGACCCTACCAACTATAAAACAGGTGCCATTATTATGACAGCACCTAACACATTCACTGAGCACCAGCTGGCTGCTTTTAAATATCACAGAAATATCACTAGCCTATACTAGTAAAACAGTACAGTATATCAATGATAGACTGAATCAAGACCTTACCTTTGACCAGCATTGACAGCCTATGGCCTGTGGGCTGGATCTGGCCTATGAAGAGGCTGGATCTAGCCCAGGAAGGAAAGAGGGGTATGCCTCACGCACAAGCAGCTTGAGATCTTGAGGGGTGGTAAGCAGGATGGTGAGCATCTTTTAAAAAATAGGCATGAAGTTGGGAACTGGGTGCCTGTGGAAATGGCAGTGGGGAACAGGGAGCTCTCCACTCCCCAGCTGCTACTTCTATGCATGAGAGGAGCAGGGAAGGAGGGGAAGGTTTTGTGGTCTCTGGCTTTCAGCACTCGGGGAGCTTTAAAGAACACAGCTTTTTAAGGATTCATGGGTGCCAGGAGCCAGAGACTGGGCCTAAGCACCTGAGTAAGTTTAAAAACATAGCTACAGCCACATTTTTTAAAAGTCCCTGTGCTCCACACTGTGAAGCAGTGCCTGCAGTTGGGGAGGGAGGAGCTCCCCAGCTCCGCAGCTGCTGCTTTCGTGGGTGCCCTAAGACTTAACTGAGTGCTCAGCTTGGGCTTCCAGATGCATAGAAGCTTTTTAAAGGCCCAGGGTGGAATGAGCCCAAGAGCAGGGATATGTTTCTTGATGTTGGGCTCATGAACACTGTGTTCTAGACCCTGGGGCTACTCCAGGCCAGATCCAACTTCTTTTAGGTAGTAACCATCAAGTTTGGCGGATGAACAATGAAAACATTGTTCTCCTATGGAATTTTACCCCACAATCTGTTTGGTATGGACTGTGGGTGGTTTTGCCTATAGCAAGTGGCACAGCCACTTTCCTTGGATCTCTTGTTTATTTTAACAATGCTTGCAGTAGTTGGACACTGATAGCCCTTATGTCCCTCCTTTACCTGTGATAGGTGTGTCTGCTCTATACTTTATGGCAATATTTGTTGTAGTTGAGTGGCAGGGTTGATTCTGTTTAAGGAACGGGTTAGACAAGCACTTAGATGTTTTGGATAGGGATGTTCCTGTCTCTGGCATGGGATTGGACTACATGACTCCCTGAGGTCTCCTCTTCCAATCTGCTTTGCTATGAATATAATGCTTGCAGCAGACATTATGATTGGGTGTTGCCTGCACAGTACAAGTATGTGCTTGGAAGCTTAATAAATACACCATTGCTCAGGAGTCCATATTTCCCCTTATCCTGAGTTGATCAGTGTATCCTCCACAGGCCTCCAGTCTCTTATCCCCCGTACCCATCCTTGCATTCCTATTCTTTCTTTGAAGTATTAGCCACTTCTAAAGCAAAATCCTTTCAAAGACAACTGCTTTATATCCTGTCTCTTGAAACTCTGTTGAATTTGAATCAGCCAAGAATGCAGGCTTGCCAAACTGGGCCTGTGCCAAGAGTTATTTGGCACATGTTCAGGACACAACTGTTACAGAGGCAGCTTCCACAGACAGAGTAGCTGACATGGTAAATTTGCAGCCCTTCCTTTATTTACCCAGTTAGTGTGTGTGTTGAGTTCATGCATGCTCCGCTTTTCTCCAGTGTATGCCCCACTTCACACTGGAATGTCTTTTGCTAAACTTGTGGTATTTTTTTTGACCTTGTGTGAAGACCAACATGGCTGCAACCAACATGCCCCAAAACATAGGTATACACATTTTTTCTCTTTGAGCTATAATTGGGAATATCATTGTAATCGCCAAATGGAACAGAAGTTTGGGAAACTCAGAAAAGTTCAAGCCTGAGCTGGCATGTGGTATGCTCAGTTTCACTGAATGGCAGAATAATGTCTGCCCCATGTTCTACCTGTGCTCTGAAACTCAGATTCTCTCCATATGGCTTCTTTTCTAGATAGGCCATACCAGAAAGCAGGTGGGCCTTGTCTCCCCTGTGTGATATGATGCTTATGTTACAATGTGTTGCCATATAGTGGACATGCGCTTCCACTGAACTGAAGTCATAACCATCCAACTCTTTGCCTACTCCCCATCTTGTAGTCATGCAAAGGTCAATAGTCTCTCTGTCTCCTTACAGTCTGCATGAAACTACTTAAAGAAAATGAGAGATTATCCAGACTTCAGAGTTAGCATCATGTGCATGGCACTCAGTTGAATCAGTCTCCGGTGACTCAGCCTTTGCCTCTCCCAGAATGACCAGTTGCTGGGAGAAATCAAGGTGAATGGCTTATTGGCTTAAATTGGATCCAGGAAAGGGCAGACTCAAAGATGATAGATGGTCTGAGACATTTGCCAATATGTTAAAACTACCAGGATTCAAGGGCATGAGAATACAGATCATCACCATTGAGACCTTACTCAATACCTAATCACTGCTGAATATACAGATTGCCACAACAGCAAGAAATGCTTGCTTCTATCTTTCCCTTATCATCCTCACCTTTGCTCAGATGAGGACTGACCCATGAGGATCCTCATTTCCACTGGTATGGTATTGAATGTTGCAACTCATTGTTTCCCAGGCAACTGCCATGAAAGGGTTAATAAGATGTGATACTGTCTCTTTACAAATTCTCCTGGCTTCCCATTCATTTGAAGCATAGTTTAAAGCCCTGGATCTAACTTACAGCTACTTAATAAACTGGAGACAGCTGCATCACAGATTGTCTCACCTTCCAGTAGCTCTCAAGACAACTGTATACTTCAGATATGATATAACTGGACGGGCTCAGGTTTAGGTCCCATGAATGGATTGCTGTCAGCAGTAAACCTGAACTTAGCTGTGTAGTCCCTGCCAGAAAAAAAGGCTATGCTTTAGTGGGAAAGTATTTGGGTTTCCTTTTCTATAAAGCATTCCTTAAAACAGATGTTCATATATTAAAAGGTAATGAAGACAAAGAAATGAATACATGAACACACACAACTCAAACTACTCTAATCTGGAAGAAAAGAGTGAGAAAAACGCTGTTTTCTTTTCTGGAAATTTGTGAGCTCTAGTTTTGTGCAGAGCTTCATACGGCTATGACTTGCTTCATGTAAAAACTTCAGCTAGACAGATGAACACACCAGTTCTGATAGGTTTGGCTTCCTACCAGAACTGTCTATTCAGCTATAAAATAATGTATTTCACATACTCTAATAACAGGGAAATCCAACTTAACTCTGCTGGTTATATTCGGCATTACCATAGACTACAGGTCTGAGTGAGTGCCAGATGCACCACACTGTCTTGTATGTTAACAAAATAAAACAAAAACCACACTGTAGTTAACACTGAAATTGCAAAACAAGAAAACGGTTTCTAATTGATTGTCTCAATTGCTTAGAATGGTGCTTTTCTGTCATGGTACGTTAGGCAATTGTGACTCTACTATACTTGGGATGACCATATTTCCATGGTCACAAACAGGATTTTCGTGCTCGCCCTTTTACCTCTCCAGCATGCTCATTTGTCTCCAAGTACTCCAATAACTGAGCTCACCAGAGAGCAGGAGCAGTAGTGTCAGGTGAATGGGTGGGGAGAAAGCACTAGAGACCAGGGAAGAGTCCCATTTTTATTGGGACAGTGGCTGTCCGAGGACAAAAGCATTGATCTGAAGGCTCCAATTGGATGCCTGGATCGGTGTTTAAAACAAGATTGTTGTATGAAACTGGGATCTATGGTCCCCCTAACTACACTAGGCAAGACTAATTAAACCTACCCAAATAAGTTGTTACCATCAGGAGTGTAACCTGGGAGCTGGGACACCACCCTGGGCCCTGATTCAAAGCAGGGCCGGAATGGCAGCCACTAAGGGATCCCATGCTGCCACTGCCATGACAGTAGCCCACATTCAAAGGACTTATAGAGAGGTAGGAGCCCGTTCGTAAGGAGATAAGTGCTCATTTCCCCACCTTCCCAACCCATGCTGCCCAGGGCATCAATATTTTAAGTTGAGCCTGTGGCTATCAGATGAAGAGAAAGCAGATTTAAACTCTAAAATAGTAATCTTAAAAGAGGAAAAGAATGCCTTTTTTGCAGTTTTCCTTTTTTACATGTCAGTAACTGTTCTCTTAGGCTTAAAGTGACTCCTGCCTTGAAGACTAGCTTATATTCTCATTTCTACTAAAAGTTGCCTTCAGACAAGAGCTTAAGTGTCTTCATTGGCACAGAGAGCAAGCGGCCCAAATACTTCTGTTAAAATTGTATCTGTCCTCTTTTATACATCCCAAGTATTTCAAATAGTTAAAGTCTAAGGCATTCTAGTTGCAATTGTATAAAAATGCATTTTACTAATTTTGGCGGTACAAAAAGTTATGGATACAATTTTTTCCTATAGACATGATTAAGTGCAAGATTAAAGTTAGTACTGACTAAGATGACAAGCAATATTGTTGGTTTTAACATGGGTCAAATGAAAGAACTTGGCCTTGTTTGTTGACCATTCTTAGAATATGTCAAAACATCTTATTGTACATGTCCACCAGATGCTCAAATAAAAACTGTTAAGTTTTTTTCCTGTCTTTATCTGAACGGAAGGCCTTGGAACTAGTGGCATTCAGTCAATAAGATGTATTTTCTTTGGTCAAGGTAATTGTAACAAATCAGAGCCCAGAAGTGTGTAGAACACAAATGGTGCTGTGGCTTGAATGTCACTGAAAGACATTACCAAGCTCCTCTTGCCAAACTCACTAGGATGGGATAAGCAGAGCTGGAATGAAATGGTAATTAGAGCAGGCACTTCTGGTTTCTAATGCATAAAGGACAGTTACAAGGTCTGTAACTCTCGCACGTCCCTTGTATACATATGCTTATATACAAATAACTGCATGAAAAAGTACACAGAATGGTGGTATTTATCTCTCAAGAGATTGCATTCACTTACTACCTTAGCATTTTTTTTTTCTGTTGAAAGACATGATCCATGTAAGAGTCTGATGCAGAATGCCTTGAGTATTTGTTGAGACCGTGTAGTTTAAAGCATTTTAACCCTGGCTGAATGTTGACTGCCTTGAATGACTTACCTTTCGTTTGTCAAATCATTTGATTCAACACCTCACAGGAAATTATTATTTAAGGTGGAGGTGAATAGGATTAATACAGTTTTGTGGGGGTGGATATCAAAGAGGGGGATAAATTATTTAACTTAAGGAATAATACCGGTACAAGATCAAATGGACATATATTAGTTATAAATAAATGTATGCTGAAAATTTGTATAAGGTATCTAACCATGAGAGGAGTAAATTCTTGGTGTTCAAGCAGCTTATTGGGGGCAAAGAACCAAGGCCCTTTGGAGACAAAGCTTGATTAGTTATTGGCAGGGAATTGTAGAAGATAATAGGCTTGATTCTAGAATTGGAAACTAAAGTGTGTGCCTTAAGGAGGTGTTTTGTAGCTTGTGAGGAGCTGGAAGTGGAATAGATGTTCTTATGAACCATTCTTGATTTAAGGTCTATTGCATGCTTGCCTGCAATTAGAAGGACAGAAGTCTATGACAGGTAGCCCCTTCCAGTTCTGTGCTCCTTTGAACCTTTCAGTAGTGCAGCTTAGTTGGTGCATACGGATTTCCCTAAAATGTCATTTACTGAGGATTTCTCTAGCCATCAACTGCTTTACATGTTTACATATTCTGATCCATGGCCTACATTTTCAAAGGTCAGTCTCTTTTTTGCTCATAGATATTATGCCTACACGCTGAAAAATGTGAGGTGCATGCTCAAATGTTTGCATTTGCAAACTTCCCTAAAGGAGCAAGTATTCTGAATTTTTATCAACCCAACCCACACTGTGTGTGTGTGTTTGTGTGTGCACCCATGCTCATGTGTTCAGGAGCCTGATTTTACCAACCTTGTGCATGAATTTGCATCTGTAGTGAAGTGCAAGTACGCATGGTTTTACAGGAACACTTGGAACAAAAGTCCTGATGAAAATTTACCATCTCTCTCATTTCAGCATGAGATATAAATTACACCTTTTTGCAAGTGATAATAAATGGCACATGTATTTTTAATTAATGAAATCCCTCCAGGCCCTATATTATTAGAAGGAAATCTGTCTTATTTTCTGAGTCCTATTATTTGAATATTTTATTAAATGCTGATATATTATGCTTTTCACTAACAATGTGCGAGTATTGTTGCTATCTCTGTTCATCTAAACATTATAATAAGTGTGTGTGTGTGTGTGTGTGTGTGTGTGTGT
>NW_017728886.1:160412931-160428570 GCF_001723895.1 Crocodylus porosus
TGTGTGTGTGTGTGTGTGTGTGTGTGTACATGTATGTGTGGGAGCTCTGAAAAACTATGTTGAACCCTGCCTTTCATGGGTGATTCCATTGTAGTTAGGCTTATTTAGGCTATGATATTCCCTTGATAATGCCACATGTCACTGCCTTGCTTAATATTATTACTCTAAAGAAATATAATAAAAATTTCCAGCAGAGCAAGAAAATGATTGTTACAGTAAAGACCATTGAAATGAACATGCTTATTAACATGCTTCCCAGCTGCACAGAGGCTGGCAGATAGAAAAGGGTATTGTTTTTTCCCCCTAAGTTGCTCTGCGTAGTCTGTCATGTTGCAGAGTTGTCATGACTGCTGTGTCTCCTGGTTATGATTTGAAATCTCAGATGATGATTAATACTATTGGCTAAGACAATTTTAAAGGCCTTTGCTCTAGCTGCATACATTTTCACTAATTTAAACGATGGTGAAGAAACTGCTAAAGAGAATGTTCTAACAAAACCATATGACATGTATACACACGTGTGTGCACAAACATGCACATAAATTTGTTTGTGGTTTGTTGGGGTTTTTATAGTGGACTTTCAAAGATCATAATGTGTGTATCTAATAATGCAGAAACAGGTCCTTTTCTATATTGTAGTCTACCCGTGAGTCACTGGATATATATGAAACCTAGATTGAACAGTTAAATTAATAGATTTTTTGGGTTTGTTGGCAGAACCAACAAACTGAAGAGAAATCATTTTAGAGCAGCAAGAAAAGAAAACTTTTCAGGCACTTTTTGTGAACTGAAGGAACCAAGGTTTTATTTCAGATGGATCCAAAATATTTCCTTTAAATCAACTTTGAAATAAAAAAGTAAAAATGAAATCTCTCCGTATTTCTGAATTTTTTTGGGTTATTTTTCCCCGTTTTTTTTGCCAAGTTTCACTCAAATGTTACAAAAGGTACTAGTCTACCAAAATCATGCTTTTTGGAGAATATACTATTTGCCAAAAAATGTCACCTGGCTGAACACACACGTTCTTAATCCATGGCAAATTTATAAGGTGTGCCTAAAATGCAAAGATTCTACCACTACCTTTTCTTTCCCGTTGACTATGAGCATCATAGTAAATAGGAACTTTGGACTGTAGCCAGCAGTTCGGTGAACTGGTTGTTGGACCATGAACAGCCAGTGATTTTTGGAAAAAGTCACCATAATGAGTTTAAAACTTAACCTCAGAAATGAAAATGAGTCATTTATATTTTACAACAAAATACTTATTAAATGCAGTGTATGTAATTTGTGTGTGTGTGGATGTGAAGAGAGAGAGCATGCACTAGTTCTATCTTGGAGTATACATGAAAAAACCTCAGAAACTTTGGTTAGCAATAGTGACTTAAGTGCTAACTACAAAAATAAGCTAATAAGAATTCTGCTCTGACCTCACAGTCTATTCAGATGGATTGCACAAGTATTTTAAATTAAGCGCTAAGTTGTCTTAAAACTACTCAAGAACACTGGTTCTCACCAAGAACAAATGAATATAATACATCGGAAAATTGAGACCATGGTAACTGAGTCAATAATGTTGACTCTGTGTGTGTGTGTGTGTGCGCGCGTGAGCGCGTGTGCATGATAGAGACATTAACACATAATATTATGAGTCAGATTTGTTTCTGATTGAGTCTAAACTTTTGTGTGCATACTATGGTACACACAAATGACAAAAGCTCACATGTCCTTTTGAAAATGAGACCATTATACAGGCCATACTGTATCATATATTACATGTACATGATCACAAGGTGTTGGTATTTGTTATGTAAATGTCTTGGGAAATAGTGTCACCCTTTTTTGGATGTGGACTTTGACAGAGTTTGCTATTTACGAACAATACCCGTATGTATTGTACATTCACCCTTTTGTCATGGAGGATGTTTGCCCGGTTTTTAGTATTGTTTTTGTTTTGGCAAAGACAGAATGCTCAGACCAGGAAGTGACTGCACCCTGATGTCATTTCCCTTTCACGCAACTCTTGTTTACTGCCAGCCGGTTTGTTACAGACACATTACAGCCTTTGATATGGCTGGACCATAGCTGACTCATATCTAGTAAACTCTGTGGCTGTCTGTTTTTCACAAATGATAAGGTCAATCTCAAAAAGAACTTCATGGGATCTTTCACAATCTTCCATTCATGGTACTGTTCCCACTGAGTCAATAAAAGGGAAAAAATTGCAGAGTGGGAAAAATTTTCTAGTAGCTGGTTCTGTGCTTCTTTAGTGTGATGCATAGCAGATCCTTCTGGTAGACGCACTGTTTGCTTCCACGTTTTCTGTGTGCTCTTTCATCAGTTTGAAATGTTTTCCTCTAAAAGCTTTCAATATGTTTTGTCATTTGATACCTGAGAATTTGTTTTAATGCAAGGGGACCCTCACATATGCTTAGTAGCCTCCCACCGCATTTTATAGAGCTCTTCTGTGTTTGAAAGTCACTTGAACTGTCTGAAAGATTGGACAGTTAAGTGAGAGAAGGATAGGCCAATCCAAATTACTGTAACTCACTTAAAAATTAAGTAAAATGTTTTAAGGGAAGTGATCTGATAAATACTGGCTTAAACTAATTGGATTTTCAATAGACAAATTACAGCATTTTTCTCATTACCTAGCTTTCTGTGAGGCTATCATGTTGTAATGGAGAGTATACTCCTGTAACACACTGCCTTTAGAAGCCAGGTTGAAGTTATTTACAATTTTTGAGCTTTAACTGTCAGTGAGTATTTGAAACTCTGAAATGAAAATTACTATAGAATTGCAAAGTCATTACCTTTTCTTTTGGAGGAATTTTTGTTTTCAAATTGTTCACACAGACTTTCGACTCCTTTACCCTTATTGCACTGGTGAAGCTCATTACCACTCATCTCTCCGTGAAACAGTGGTTCTCAACCTTTTTAGAATAAAGGCATCCCTCAGAAAGTGCCAGCTCTTAGCTTTCACTAATTTTTCTATAGTAAAAAATATATATATATAACAATTCTTTTGTTGCAAAGATCTCAGACCACAGAAGGCCAGAACATTTTTGACACTATGGATTCCTATTTGAAATTTCTAGTTTTACATGCGTTGGTATTTGTGTACCTAGCAGTGCTAATATTACACAACACTCCTAAAAGGATCTTGCAACACCCCGGTTGAGAATCTCTCTTAAAGAAGTCACTCCACCACTTAAAAAAATCAGGCATAGAAGAAAGCCTTATATGCAGGGGAGATTTCCAATTAAGGGAACAAATCAAAGTGAATAATCCATGTCCTTTCAAAACTAGCTTCTATATTTGGACTATATCGTAACTATAGCTAAACTGAAACAAAAGAAGCACAGAAGTTTTCACTGTACAATAAATTACTGTTGTTGTCTATAATAAGAAGGAGCATTAATCAGTCTGTTTAAGATTCCCTAAAATTGTTTCTTGTCATGTTGGTTGCACTATCTTTTCAATTCATTATGAGACATGTTTTCTTGTAAGAATTTGCATGTGTTGGGTTTGTTCCCAACCCAGGTTTAAGAAACTGCCATTCACAATTGCCAATGCTGTGTGTGCAGCTGAGAGAGAAGTTCCTACACAAAAATGTATTCATTAAGGTACAAGATCATGTGGGCCAGAGGGGTGGCAGAAATGCTGAACAGCTTCTTGTTCATTAATGCTGAAATATTTATATGAGCCTCAATAATAACAGCATATTTTAGCATCTATGTGGTATGAAATTGAATGTTGATGCAATTAGATGATATTGACAGTCACAATTGTAATTATGTAAATAACACCGAGACATTCTTTCCTCTAACTTCCTGCGTGTAGAGAAAGAGAGAAAATTGTGCACGCTGGTAAAGAATTACCAAACTACTTAATTTCTTTAAAGAGAATATCCTGAAGCAAAGGTATATTCTCTGGATTATTTGTTCATCTAATTTAGGAGGGTTCTGTAGGTTATATAAGTGAGGCATGTGGGGGCAAATTATTTTTAAGGGGAGATTGTATATCTGTAATAGATATGTAAGTTTGCTTACTCCAAGTCCAGAACCCTAACTCTGAACAGTTTCAGTCAATGCATTGTATTTTCATTTTTATTATGCTAATGCTTTTTTGTTACCTTTTGAATAGATAATTTAAAATTGCTCTCTGTAGGGATGTTCTCTGTCTCTGCCTATCAATCTTTCTATCTGAACGCAGAAGTATTTGATTAGTGTATTTAAAGTAATAAAGATGTCAACAGTAGTGTCATGTTGATTGATGCTAATTATAAGTCTTTAATGGCTCCTCCGGTTTGGGCCACTCTCCTTGCAGATTGTGATTTTATGGTTAAAATAATGCCCTGCTGTCCACAGTCTCAGTCATAAATTTTGGTCTATCTTTCTTTAATGACTCTGCATGCAGTGGTATAATCCCAATAACATACATTATCTTTTGCTAAAAGAAGGCAGTGACTTTCATAGAGGTGATGAATGGATTTATAAGGACTAGCTAAAAGACTGTCTGGGATCACACCAGAGGTTATCTCAGTTGTGCTTCTTATGCATTGCAATAAGCAGAAACATTAGGCAGGCAGTCATAGATAACTGATGATTTTCATTCGGTCCCTCTTTTGCACAGCCATGCCATAAATAAGAGCTGATGAAAATTGTGGGAATCTCTGCAATCGTAAACGGTTAAGAATTTGGCCAAATTCAGGGGACCCTTCAGTATGTGTTTGTCAGACTTATGAAACCAGAAGCAAGTTAAATTTTATGGGGAATCATTTTTAAAGAAGAGAAATAATATTGTTATTTTAAAGTATGTGTTGATGGATGTATGTTCTCCACATGGGGTTTTATTGCTAGTTCAGCCTGCTAATGCTTGCTGGTGTTCATCTGTGTTTACTTTGCTAACATATCTTGCTCTTGACTGAAAATGCACAGATAAGACTTGGCTCTTACTGTTTCTGTAGAGTATTTAATCTTTCATAGATGTCCCAAAATGGAATTTCATGGACGTTTAAAGCAGACACACACGTATGTACATGTGTTAAACTGTGCATACTTATAGGAATGCTTAAAAATATGTCAAAAACACTTCTCTGTTACGACTATATTGTTGTTTTTGTTATTGCTGTTTATCAATTTTGTAAGCAACACCTGGGGTCAGATGGAAGGATCAGGGCTCTGGTGAGCTATATACATACCTAGTATAAGGAAGGTCTCGGCCACAAAATTAGCAGTAGCTTCATTCCTTTTAGCAGAGGAGTTCACGTGTGAAATGAATTCTTCACCAATACCAGTCAGTTATTCCTGTTAAGATACAAGTATGCAAAATAATTTTATTGGCCCCAGGCATGATGTTGACCTGCTTAACTCTGTATCTTTATTTAGCTGTATTTATGTATATGTAGCCTTACCTCTGACTTTACTGTCAAAGGAAGTTGCTCTGTTCCTTTCAGTGTGAGCCGGGTAGGACTTATGGAGACTATTCTGAATGGAACTATAGTCAGACAGTGGTAAGGGATGTCATTAATGTTGGGAACATTTTGCACTCTGCTGTAAACAGCCAAGTCTTGTATCACATCCTGTTAGTAGACAAGCATTGCCCAGTGACTACTGCTGTCCCTGATTAGGTGATGTCTGGGAAAATCTGATTAATAGCCTGATTAATGTTTAATTACCTAAAACAAAAATGGCATGCCAACATTTCATAGTGCAAACATAAATAAATAAAAAGCAAAACAGGTTTTATAGTTAAAATAAACAAACAAACCAACCACTGGCTAACCTAATTGTACCTGAATTGTTCTGCTCAGACAAAGAAGCAGCACTTATAAGCTGTGCTGTGAAATAGGTAGTTAGGCAGCATCTGGTTCCATGATGAGCCCCTGAGGCAGTTGTGTTAGGAGACTGGGGGTTGCCACCTGAGGTTCCCTCTGCTTTGTCATGATTAGATACTGTTCATGGGGTACTTGGACTACTTGGTCCTCTTGATGGTGATGATATGACATTTTTTTTTAATTCAGTAGATTCTCCCCCTTTTATTAATTTTTTTAAAATTCTGGAGTATATCCATGGTGAAGTTTTCATGCAGTTTTGAACTTTATCATACGAAAATTTCTTTTGTTTCAGCTGTTTATGCTTGCTTATCTTGCCAGTATCCAATGTGTGGCGCATTTGCTTTACTGAGGATTCTTTATGACTTAAGACTGACATATGTTGTTCACACAATCAGTACGTGTACATACTCCCACCCATATGGATAGAAGACCCTTAGAGTCATGTTACTTATATTCTTTGTATACATGCTTGCAGTAGCATAAGAAGGGGTACCTGAGAGGGGCATCTGCTGGGCACCAAGTTAGGAGGGCACTAGAATCACCCCTATCCCTGTGGTGATCATACTCTGGCAGGAAGAGCAGCCCCATGGCTTACCTATACCATGTACCCCAAAAAGGTTCCCCGTTGCTGGTGCTGCTTTAAGAGCAGCAGTGAGAAGAGGCAGAGCATGCAGTAGCATCAGCTGCTGCTCACCCAAGTTCCTGACATGGGTAAGAGTGCTGTGCACCCCCACCTCCCCCTGCACTCAAAGCCGTGCAGCCGTCTGTCTCAGAACCCATGCATGTCCTCCCTCCACTATTGGACTGTGCCCCCCACCCTGGGTTTGCCCAGGGCACCAACTGTGCTTGTTATGTCTCTGCATGCCTATATATGCATGTGCATCTACATCTGCCAACAGAAATGCATACAGCATGACCGGAGAAGATGACAGTGGTGTTGTTTGTGCTGTCACAATTTGATTATTTTTCTTTGTTGTTTTTGATAAATTAACGTAGGCTCACGTGTGCTACATGGAATTCAAAGAAAAAGCCCAGGGCTTCTGTTTAAAAATGCAGGTTAATCCTCAGAGACGTTCAGAAGCATTTCTGTAGCATGCTACTAATTAAGATAAGGTTATCATTTTAAGTTATACCAGGAATGCAATTAGAGCTTCTACGAAGAACTGTACCAATCAATTTTATACGAATTATTCAGGCCCAGTAAGGTAGAATGCAGTTTTAATAGGACAAGAGATCTAACTGTGGTTTTATTAAGTATAATGTATATTCAAATTACAACTGAACTTTAGAATCTACAGCCTATCATGTAGCAGAAGCCCACATATCTGTTTGCAAAGCCTTTCCTTAGATAGGATTAATTAAAACATCTTCTGTTTCTCTCTCCCTTGGTTAACAACAGTTACTACATTTTTATTTTGCAAAAAAGGTACCTTTTATTAGTTGAAATTGATGTGTTATAAATTGAAAATGGGTCCTGAGGACAAACAGCATACAGTCTGTATAAAGATTTCATTTATATGTAGGTATGAGTTGATGTAAAATGACAGGTTTAGGGATGGTATGCACTTGTGTATTTTTTTTTCTCTTGTGTAAGCAGGTTGAACCAAATTAAAGTCAGTAAAGTTGCATCTACTTATATCAGGACTTTATTTGGTACAGTATGTGCAACAATTAAAGTTAGTTAATTACTTTTGAAATCTTGGGTGCCCCTCATAAAGGAGCTCGTTTGTTGGGGAAAGACCTGATGTTTTTTACCTAACAGCCCTCAGGTTTGTTGCTTTATTTTTTATTGAGAGTTACCAATTTCCCAGGAATTTAGCAAGCATACAAAATACAAATAAATGAAACTGTGGAACATTTCAGACGGTCTACTATATACAGGGCTGTGTATCTATCTCTACACTGTGACCTTCTGGTTTTAGCTAACAGGCAAAGAACATTTGTCCTTTATTATGTTCTTTTGGAACAGTTTGCTTCTTTATAATCACTTTTGGTTGATCATGTGTAGGTAGCTCCTCTACTTTAAAGCCATATCGTTAATTTTATTTCCTGCATTGTACTAGGACTTTTAATGTGCCCTGTTCTAATTCTTGGGTACAAAACAATGTTCACCTGGAGTGAAGGTTGAATAGATACTAGGAATTCAAGGGTAAAAGTATTACAAGGCTGTTGTGATTATTGGCTAAGCAAGAAGGGCCAAACAAGGTTTGGGAAAACGTACAACCAAGACACCCCAAGCACCTTAACTCCTCTGGCTAATGTGCTCATGATTACTAATACTGTTTGGAGTCCCAGTTTAAATGAAATTTTACTTATAGAGATGCTTTTAGTATTTTCATTTTTCTTTTCCATGGGACAGACTTATGGTGCTTTAGATTCCTATCCATATTTTCAGTTCAATTTTCAGTGGGATTTGTAGAGTATGTCACTTAGGCTAGAGACAGACATTACACACAAACTGGTTTAAGTGATCAGAACATAAGTTCAGTTCCCAAAGGGCTGAAACTGGTTTAAGATAAAGCTGGTTCAATGTAGTATCAGACTCAATGGATTTGGATCCACCTGGTTTATGCAATGTCTGTTCCAGACCCCTTCCTGGTTTAAGTTAAACCAGAGTCCCCCAGCATCCCAGATGCTTTGCAGCCCTGGGCTGTGCTCTCTGCTTCAGAGAATAGGGCTGACCCTGCCCCTCTGCTCCCTAGCTGGAGGTCCAGTGGGGACTGCAGGCACAGCATGGGCTGCCTGGCTTCCCCCTGCCCTCCCCACTCACTGCTCAAGCAGGGATCCCCCACTCCCTCCGCCCCATCTCCCACAGCACGGACCCCAGCCATATGGACCCTAGGCATGTGGTATACTAGCTAATGCTGAGAGGTGTCTGTGTGTGTCTATATTTCTAATTTCACTGGGACAGGACAAAGGCAGATGGGACAGTGTCCACTTAGGGCTTTTTTGAGCTAATCAATCAACAGGTCAGCTGGTAACGTCCCTCTGTTGCTTCCTTGGAAAAAATTGTTTAAGAAGAGCTTGAACTAATGAGAGAGGTTTATGTTTTCCTGATGTGCTGCTAAAGGCTGTGTTAACAGCTCCCTACTGGCTCCCTCACCTGTCAGGCTTGCAGACAGTATGAAGAGACAGGGAGAAGGAGATTGAAAAGCTCAGTATCATCAACAAATGCATGCACTGCCCCCCTGCCTTTTTCTCAGAGTGCTAGCCCGGGGCTGGGACGTGGCAACACTCCTGCCCCTTGAGCAGTGAGTGGGTAAAAGCCTGGGACTGTGCAGGCAGTGTTAGGGGTTAAACTCCTCCTTAATCAGAGTATCCTGCTGGGCACTGGCCACACACCCTTCAGCTCAGCACTATGGAAGGGAAGGGGGGCTGCTCTAGTGTCCCCTGGCTTTTAGCCTGAGCCACTGCAGGCATATGCCTGCATTTCCTCAGTCCAAAGGGGATGTCAGTGGCTAGGGACAGACATTCAAAAAGCCGGAGCCTGCATTGATTCAGTCTTTTCGGGTTGGTTTAACCTGGCTAGGCTAAACCAGTTTGTAACCAAACAAACATCCCAGAAATTCAGGCACATGCCTGCAGTGGCTCAGGCTAGTAGCTGGGGGTGGGGGTGCTAGAACAGCCCTCCATTCCCTTCTATAGTGCTGAGCTGAGGCAGGGTGTGTCCAGGCCCTGGCAGGATGCTCTGATTAGGGATGGGTCCCCTCCCCCTGCACTTTGATAACAGAGCATTTATCAGCTCTGTTATCAGCATTTATTACCCCATAGCTACCTGTTGATTATTTCCAAAAAGCCCTAAGTGGACACAGTCCTGTCTCCCATAGCATGGACCGTAGCCAGCATGTGATATGCTAGCTAATGCTGAGAGGTGTCTGTGTAAGACAGAGGGGTGGGGGGAATCCCTGTTTAACAGGGAATGGTGAGAGATGTGGGGGGAACCTGGGGGAAGCCAGGCAGATGCCTGTAGTCTCTGCTGGAGCTGCAGCCAGGGAGCAGAGGGGAAGGACCAGCTCTGCTGTGGAGCAGAGAGCCCAGCCCAGAGAGCATGCTGGGGTGCTGTGGGAATCTGGTTTAATTTAAACCAGGAAGGGGTTTGGGACATACATTTAATAAACTGGTTTGGCCCAAATCAGTTAAGTCCGATGCTACATTCAACCAGGTTTATCTCAAACCAGTTTCAGCCATTTGCAGACTGGTTTATGTGCACAGAATATCTGTTTTGTTACAGGTTTAAACCAGTTTCTGATCACTTAAATTGGTTTGTGTGTAATGTCTGTCCCTAGCCAGGGTGATTACAAATAAGTTCAACCTAAGAAGGTTAGACAAACCTGCAAAGATTGACTCAGTTCAGGCTCAGGCTTTTTGAATGTCTGTCCCTAGCTACCACTCCACTGCTGAGCCCATGATCACAGCAAAGGAAATAAGTCCTGCCTACTTATTCCTGCTTAGAACACAACCATGCTGGAAAATTAGGCCACTTCTATACATGGGTTTCTTCTGGGCCTACAACAGCTGCTGAGGAAATAAGCCTTGCCCACTTGCTGTGCAGTTGGCAGCTGTCCCAGGCCTTTTGGCAGGGAGATGATAGAGACATACTCTTAGGCTTATTTGAAAATCCCACTCTGAGTGACCTGGTTCAAGGTCTCACAGGAAGTCTTTGGTGAAGTCAGACTTTCAAACCATAGTTCCTGAGTTTTAGGGTATAGATATATAATCAAAGCAGTAAATTAAAAGGGGGTGGACACTTACCACAAAGTTCTAAAAGAAGCAGGGTTAAGTTAACCTGATTTAGTTTACACTTAATGCCAGGTAAGAGCGGGCAGATGGACTGTTACTTTGGAGCTGTTGACTCAGGGTAATTGCCTATTCTCTTTTAACCCCTTGTTGTGTGTTTTTCTTCAAATATATATATATATAAAGATACGGGCAGTCCTCGGACTTAGGACACAACTGGTTCCTGAAAACCGCATCTTAAGTTGAAACGTTGCAACTCGGAACCAATTTTCTCATAAGAAACAATGTTATAAATGGGGGATTGATTCCTGAACCAAGGCCTAATACCCTATTTTCACAAAAAATACCCCATAATTTTAAATAGCAATCATATTGATTTGGAAGGACTTCTTTGAGGTGACTGTGCTGGACTTCTTGTAGGGCTTTTGGTTGGAGTCTTCTCAGGCGTCTTGGCTGCAGGTTTTTCTGGAGTCTTGTCTGCTTTTTTAAAGAAAGTGTCAAGGAAGTTTGGACAGATGTTCTCCAGGGAGATGAGCGATACAGCGAACTTGTTCGTTGGTATGGCATTGCATCGGATCAAGCGTTGTAAGTCGAAACTGGCATTGTAAAGTTGAAACGGTGTCAATTTATAAACATTGTAAGTGCAAAATGTTGTAACTAGAAACACTGTAAGTCAAGGACTGCCTGTATATCAATGTCATCTTCATCATTTGGACTGAAAACGTGCAATCTTTGATTGAGTTCCATCAGAAATTCAGCAATCATCAGCCCTCTATCCAACTATCTCTTGAATACTCCAGCACCAACATTTCCTTTTTAGACATAATGATCAGTATCGAAAATGGTAAAATACAGACCATGTTATACAAGAAACTCACAGACCAACATACATATCTTCACAGAACCAGCAATCACCCTAAACACCCCAAGAAAACTGTGATATACAGCCAAGCCCTCAGATACCACTGAATTTGCACCAAGGAGAACACCTGGGATTGCCACCTCAAAAATCTTAAAAAGGCTTTAACTCAACAAGGATACTCCTCGAGAGAGAGAGAGCATGTTTGAAAGAGCTGCCCAGATACCACTTGAAGAATTGCTGCAGTACAGAAGGAAAAGTCCCATGAATTGCACACTGCTGGTTATGACATCTCACCCCTCCCTGGAACCTGTATGGTAAATCCTCAAAAAATTGCACCCCATACTAGAAGAAGACCCAATTCTTAAAGAGATCTTCCCAGAACTACCCATCCTAGCTTTCAAACAAACACCAAACCTCACTAACGTCATCACCAGAAGCAAACTTCCTATGGCCCAAAACACACTGATTGGATCCAGAGCATGCCATGACAAGAAATGCAAAACTTGCCAAAACGTCTCCACCACCCCCACAATTACCACACCCCACAACAGAGCCATCAGCATTCCTGGATCTTAGGGCTGCACCCCTGGAAATGTAAGATATCTCATCAAATGCCCTGATGGAAAATATATAGGAGAGACCAAACAACAACTGTGCACCAGGATGAATGCACACCAGAAACCTATGAAAGACAAGAACACCCAATCACTGGTGGGGGCACATTTCTCACAAGAAAACCACTCTTTAATCTCTCAGTTCTAATCTTCAAAGGGAATTTACAAAACACTTTTCACAGACAAGCCTATGTGAACTTTACTTCATCAACCTCCTGGGTGCAAAAAATCATGGACTAAATATAGACATTGGATTTAGGAGGCATTATCACCCGCCTGACATCTGACTTCCCAGGTACCTCTCCACTATTTACCTGCTACATTTATCCACCTTACCTTCTCACCCATTGACTCCTCAATTTATATCTTCAGTGATTGGCTTTCTTGCCTGTAGACCAAGCTCTGGCTTCTTTGCTATTCATTCCATCCAGAAAGAGTGCGCACACCAACTGCAGAGACTTCCTCAGCCTGACGAAGGGTTTTTAAATCTGAAAGCTTGCTAAGAGCAGTTTTTCCAACTATTTACTTGGTCTAATAAAAGAGATCAGATTTACCCAAAGAACCATCTACCCATGTTTGTTCAGACATTTCAGTTATTTTTTTACAAGCCCATTCTTCACTTTTGAAAACCATTAATTTTTGCTGGATAATTTGCAGTATGTGGTTTATCCTTTACGGCAAGATAATTCTGCCTGGACTCTCTCTTTTTTTTCTTTTTTTTTTCCTTTTAAAATGTAGCTATCATCTAGCGGGGGAAAAGCCCAAACTTTTAATGTTAAGTCAGGATCCTAGTTATTAGGTGATGGTACAGGATGCACTGCAGGATCTGTAATGATATAACTGTATATCTATATGCAACTCCAGCTGAATTCATTCTTGGCTTATGATACCAAGATGGAAATATTGCATGTTTCTGTGGCCATAAGCCATTTTTTCCATCAGGCTTGTGGCTGAGAACAGTTTACAATATTCCCACTGATCTCATGACAAATACCCTCTGCCTTCAGTGCATTAGCACAAGAAACTGAAAAACGTTGGAGTGAGCTTTTGAAATGAAAGGTTCTTTGCTTACTTAATTTAAAAGCACTGAAGCAAAAGATGTAGACATCTATGTAATTCAGATGTGATGATATAAGTACAATGTAATATTTAGCTTATTGGAATTCACCTTTAGACTCAGTAACTGAAGGTGGCAATCTGTAATTTTGTTATTGTAACTAGAAAGAAAGGGTTGATTTGTTTAGCAGTGTCTGCCCTGCTGCATAGCTTACTGGTCTAGGATAGGTTCAAAACCTGTTTAGCCACTGGACTGCTAGGTGCCTTTGGACAAGTCACATCACCTCTCTATGCCTAGGTTTCCCCACTATGTCCTTGTAAGGTGCTTATATGCCTTCCATTAAATAGGTCTGCATGAGAAATATGTTTGTTGCTAATTTTACTTGCATCATTTCTACCTCCTATGTCAACCAGCATGCTCTGCAAGAAGTTGAAAGAGTCAAAAATCTTCTTAGCTTGTAATAAGCATGTGCCATTTTGTTTGGGTTATAGTAAGGGATCTGACTGATTTATTTTCTAATATGCTTTTTTAATAGTTCAGTTCAGTAAAACAGCTACTACACTATGCAGAGCCATTGCTGTCCTACACATGTTTAAAACCTTTTAGACCCAAGCCATGAAATCCTAACCCTTTAACATCAAGGGACATTTTGTTACTGAATTGAATTTGGCAAAATTTCACCAAAGGTGGAAGTTGACTTAATCAGGTTCTATTGAAATGTGCATATGTGAATGAAACATGTTTCTTCTTTATATAGTTGGAGATGAGGAATTGATGAAGAAGATTGTCAGGGTAAATCTATTCCCAGAAATGTGATTCCTCCTCTGTACGGTTGTTTCTTTAGGTGTGCAACGAGAAGGTGGATTAAATCATAGTTTTAAGAATTTGATTATCGATAGTTATTAATGTTGTATAAAACTTAGGGGTAAATGTGGATCAAGAATTGCCTGAAATGAGCACTTCAGTGTCCCAGAATTTATTCTATATATTGTATTCCCTTTATGTAATTTTATGTCTGTGATGTTGTGTTTAAAGAATGCTATCCAGGGAAAAAAACAATGAAAATTGTTCATTCTTTGATGTTCCTTTGTTGGGGGTGCCCAAATTAGTCCCATTTTGGATCAGTTGCTACCCTTGGATGAAGCCAGTCTGTCACATGCAGTGTTGGAAGGTTGAAAGCTTTCCCCCTTAGAATTGTTTCTACAGGTATTAAATCATTGTGCAAGGCATGTTCACTGCTCAGCAAGAAAGAGTTTGCTATCTGAGGTCAAAGCCTTCATTACCACCACTGTAAGTTTACAGATGAAGGTTATTTTGTCAAACACACAAATGCACGGTTACAGAGAATTGTGCTTGTGGAAGGAATTTCTATTCACTGACATCTGAGAGTCTGTTGGGGTTTTTTTTAGTGATAGCTTGCATGCAGTGCTAGCTCTGGTACGAGCATAATTTATTGACAGTAGATGGATAACTCAGTTAAATATCTCAGTAGCTACTTATGGGTTGATAAATATCTTTACAGAAGTAGGGACTTCAAACTTTGGGTTGAAATAGATAACAGCCTTATGATCTTGGGTTGCATTTAAACTTAATTTCCTCCATGCACTGCAGAAATACTGGACATACAATACTTTTCCATTAGAAGTCACTGGGTCAAGATTTCACCTGCAATGTTCATGTAATACCAGTGTTATTTCTGTAAAATGGGAAACCAGTCTAACTCTGATGCTGAATCTCATTCAGATCTCCATGTCTGAGTGTAAGCTGTTCCTGAAGGATATTATTGTGTGCTATACCTATAAACAGCACACCTATATTTTATGTATTATTTATAATAAAGTGTGTTATATATCACATAACCATGCCCCCTACTTGCTGAACCATGTGCGTCTCTCCTACCACTGCACCATGCGGCCCCAGGCTCACCCTCAGCTCCTCTACCTATGCCATGTTACACTGCCCATACAGCAATGGTAGGAGTGGCAGCCAGGCAGGAACCTGGGAGCCTCACCATACCACTTCATGAGCCACCAGTCCTGTCCTAGGTGAAATGCTTTCTTCTATGGGCCACAGAGCAGCATTCCTTGTTGGTTCCTAGGACTGTTTATATATTTTACATCAAACAGTCATTGGTTTTAAAAAAGAAATAACACACACATAAAATTCTGGCAGTAGGAGCCAGGACTCCTCTGTCCTAGGGGAATACAGTAACCGTTAGGTTACAGATGCATGGTCTTTCTGGTGTATCTCTTTATGATCCCATGAGTCTCGTACTTTTGGTTGCCAAGTGGCGTAGCTTAATAGAATCATAGAGTCATAGAAGTCGGGCCGGGAGGGACCTTGTAGATCCTCAAGTCCAACCCGCCGCCTGGGCAGGAGAAAAACTGGGGTCAAATGACTCCAGCCAGGTACCCATCAAGCCTCTTCTTAACGACCCGCAGGGTAGGAGCCAGCACCACTTCCCTTGAAAGTTGGTTTCAGCTCCTAGCCACCCTGACTGTGAAGTAGTTCTTATGGATGTCTAATCTAAACC
>NW_017728886.1:160429323-160433353 GCF_001723895.1 Crocodylus porosus
GGGGTGGGAGACGGTGTCAAAGGCCTTGCTGAAGTCCAGAAAGACTACATCCACAGCGACACCTGCATCCAGTGCTTTTGTGACCTGATCATAAAAGGCAATCGGGTTGGTCTGACATGACCTGCCCCTAATGAAGCCATGCTGGTTGCCCATGAGCATCATCTCTGAGGCCAGCCCATTGCAGATGTGCTCCATGATGATCTTCTCAAAGAGTTTCAACACGACTGGCGAAGTCTCCTGCCCAGCCCAGCCCAACCTGGAAATGAGAGTAGTCTTCTGGAAAGGAGGAGCTGTAGTTCTTGGGAGGGCCTGGAACCAAGTTCTCTGCCTTCTTGAATAAATGCTCCTACCTATTGGGCAAAAAAGTCAGCCCTACCACTGGCTGTGTTCAAGAGTGAGTAAGAGTGATGTGCTTTATACTGAACTTGGTGCTGCTAGTGTGTAGTTCAAGCAGGCATTTCCCGTATGAGCTGTCTGGTTCCTGACCTGACAGAACAGCCTCCCTTGCAGTCTTGAATCCAGTATCTAGAGTCTGATGATCCTGGTTTTCTCTGTTTTAAAAATCACAAATTCTCTGATTTAAAAAAATACTAAATCCATGATTAAAATGAAATGCCATGCGTGTGTGAGTGCATGTGTGTGTGTATCAATTGAACACAATTTTTTATTGATATATTTACAATTTTAAAGTAATTTGGAAGCCTATCAGTGCCTCAATCACTATAATAAAATTCTAAATACCTACATATTTTGGTATCTGATTTGGGCTTTTTATCATGAAAAATCAGAGCTCTCCCTGCCCCCTTCGCTCACCAGATTGCAAGTCCAGGCCCCTAACTCCCCATCCACAGGGCCCCAGGCCCTGCTGGAGGGGACACTCAGGTGCCAGGGCTATGGGGCCAGGGACCTGGGTCTGCAGTCCCCTGCCCCCCATAGCAGTGCCTGAGTCCTCTGGCTGTTGCCCACAGAAGGTGATGGCTGCTGAGGCAAAGTGGAGCATGGGCCAGCTCCCTCTCCCCTGTGAGTGGCACAGCTAGAGCAGAGCCCATGGTGGGGGTGGGGTGAGTTGCCCACTGTGGGTTTGGGGCTCCCTGCCCTGCTGCTCTCCCTCCAGGGCTTCTGTGGCCCAGCAGGCGGGACCCAGTGCAGCAAGGCAGAGTGGGGTGGGGTGGAGAAGGTCAGTGCCATCGATGGAAGCCTCATGCTGCCATGGCAAGGTGCCCCCTGCCTGTCTGTCTGATAGCAGTGACGGGTGCAACTCTGTTGCTACCCCTGCTGATGCCATGAAGTTATGGCATGGCAGTGCGGGGCTCCCAGTGGTGGCACTGGGGCTTACAGCAGCAAGGAACTTCCCTGATTGGGCCCATTCTGTCCTGCCATGCCAGGTCCTGCCCGCTGAGAAGGCCAAAGGAGGAGGGCAGCAGAGCATGGAGCCTGAGCCTGTAGCAAGCAGCCTGCACCTGCCCCATGCACAGATCAAGGGGGCACATGCCCTCCCCCTCCCCAGGAGTGCATTCAGCAGTGGGGAGCCAGCTTACCTGCTCCCTGCCCCCCAGACAAGCTGCCTGTGGGTGGATCAATCCCACTCCCTGCTAGAGGGCCTGCAGCTGTGCATTCCGGCCCTGAACCCCAAGTCCCAGTCCCAGTTCCCACCCTGCCCAAGTCCCCCACTCCCTCTGTGCCTATGGGAGCCTCAATTCCCTCCCTCCCTCCAAACTTACCTGTGGGGAGCAGCTCTGAAGGTTGTCTGGTGGCCATGTGTATTATACCATGCACGCATGCATATGGCACCCCCTGCCTAATTGCCCTCCTCCCACACCCCCAGCCTCTTGCAGGCTAGAACTCTGCCAGCCTGCAGAGAGCTCTGTGCAAAAGTAGAAAATCCATGTGTTTCTCCATTAAAATGAGAAATCCATGTCTTTCTTAGTTAATAGTGGAAATCTGCTTTTTTTTCCCCTGGTTTTCCAATAGGAAACCCAGATCCTTCCTGATGTGGAGAGGTACTTCATATGCCATAGGGCTAGGATTTCCTTCTGGCTAGTTGTTGGGGCCTACCTTGCAACTAGGCACTCCAGGAGGTGCCTAGGTTTCCACATTCACTGTAAAGGAAGCCTGGGTGCCTAATTCTATTCTGTGGCACTAAGTCTTGTACTTTATGAAATGATGGGTTACATTTTCACATCAAGCATCTCAATATGAAAATCTGAAGGCTTTTGTTTTGTGCTTTTAAAATTCATTAAAAATGTGCTTCCATGTTAATGGCAGTAAAATGCAGATGTGGGGAATCTATATCCGGTTGTGAATTTCAGATTTGGAGGAACTGAATTTCCTTGTAAGTGGTAATTAAAAGCAGAAAACAGCTGTAAATGACTTCTTGATGTTAGATGTGAGACCAGGAATTATTCATCCTGTTGGCCATAATTAGTCTTAGAGATCCTTAATGTTCTTTATAATTTCCTTACAATTATACATACCTGCATTTCACAACTTGCTAAACCATAGCTTAACAATGTATGAGTTGTGCACTCATGCTGTTTTGTGCATATAACATCCATTCTATGGCTATCTGTTGGCCCTTAATCCGGATGTCATTCTTTTTCATGAATGGTACTTTGCTCAAGTCCTGTTGAACACAGTAGGACTTGGGTATTGGCTTTACTTTTAAGCGTTTGCTTAAGTACCAGAATCAGGGCTTACAATTTTTGTAGTTTTTTAAAATAGTCTCTGAGCTATTGCCTTTCCTCTTGCACTTATATTTCTTCACAACCCTAATATTTTTTCTATTCTTTTTAAGGGATTAAGTGCTGTGATTGTTATCAGGGCTGTGTGAAGCTTCAGTAGCCGATTCAATTCGGGGGAGATTCGGCCCAATTTGGTGGCCGAATCTCTCTGAATCCAAATCAAATCAGGAGACGCATTAAAAGGTCTGAATCGAATCAGAAGCCTCCGAATCTATTTGGAGAGATTTGGAAGGCTTGAAATTTTTTTAATACAAGTTTTGCTTTCAACAGTTTGAGGTGCACGTTCACAGAAATCCCTGCACCTGTCTCCTTCAAACTTGGCAGGCTTCATGCCCTCAGAACGGGCTATCATCCCTGCTGTTTTCATCCAAATCTGCAAAAAAAAAGACAAAGTTATAGGTATTTTACTGATTCCCCATTATAGTGTGTAACCAGGCAAGCCCTGTTCCTTTGTTGCTACAGAGTTATGAGTGTGGGGGGGAAAGTCAGGTCAGGGACAGGGCAAGGATAATTACTTAAAGGCACAGTTCAGAGAGGGATCACACCAAAGGGGAATTTTGCCTGATTAAGGGCCAGTGATTATTAAAGACCATGGTTGGGGGGCTATTCTTTGCTCCCTGGGGCACAGCATGAGAAGAATCTGTGGGGAAAGCTGGGAGCGGCAAACCCAGCGCTGCAGTGGATCACTGATCAGACCAGGTGAAGGTGACCATGGCGGCTGGCAAAATGAAGAGGTGAGAGAGGGGAGATACTTACTGGGTTGATCCTCAGTTGGAGAGAGGGTCCCACAGAGGAAGAATCCACTGATGCCTACAAACAGGGCCATCGTTGGGGGGGGGGGTGCCCTGGGCCCCTTGGGAGGCCTTGTGGATACTGCCATACAGGCCCTGCCTTGGCCACCATGCACCACCAGCTCCACATAGGGACGCCTTTGCCTACAAGGGAAAGAGAGAGAGAGAGACTGGAGATGAGCCAACAGGCTCAGGGGAATGGGTTGCACTGTGGTGAAGGGAGAAGGAAGACTGTGTGCTGTGATAATGGCTGGGGTTGCCTGGACCGTGCTGGGAATTCACTAATAAACCAATTTACTTTTCATAGTTTCATAGTTTCTAGGGTCAGAAGGGACCTGAGCAGATCATCTAGTCCGACTCCCTGCCATGGCAGGAAAGAGTACTGGGGTCAGATGACCCCAGGAAGATGTTCATCTAACCTCCTCTTAAAAACCCCCAGGGTAGGAGCCTGCACCACTTCTCTTGGAAGTTGGTTCCAGACCCTAGCCGTCCTGACCG
>NW_017728886.1:160433938-160446016 GCF_001723895.1 Crocodylus porosus
AAGATGTTGAACAGTGCGGGCCTGAGGACCGAGCCCTGTGGAACCCCACTGCCCACGTCCTTCCAGGTTGAGAAGGACCCATCCACTACCACCCTGTTTCTAGGGTGAGTGACTACACCCTCTCTCACTCAGGAATTAACTTATTCTTCCATTACATCAAGGTGTGGCAGGGGAGTCCCAGGGAGTGAGATTTCATTAGTCAAGCCCACGTGGCCACATGTCTATGGCTGAATCTGCGAATTGGCGCTGAATCTCCCAATCCAAATAGGCCGAATCGAATCAGGACCATGATTCGAATCACCAAATCAAATCACCACCCCTCCAAATTGGCCAAATCTGAAGCAAAAACATGCTGTTTCACACAGGCCTAATGAATATTGCTTTGATTAGTACAGTAGCTGATCAGATGCATCTCTAGCTGACCACACATGTTTTCCTAAAGTGTTAAGAGTGACAGTATGTTCAATGAAAACGCATGGGCCCTATTACTTTTTGGGGCACAGATAATCACTTGAAATGCATGCATGTGTGTGTGCGCACTCTCTTTCTCTCTCTCTCTCTCTCTCTCTCTCTTTCTCTTTGTATGTGTGTAAATATATAAATACCCATATAAAGCTGTGTTAATAGAACATTATTCATATGTACAAAGTAAACCATGCAAAAGTTAGGAAATGCCAGAATAAAAGTGACCCTTTCATAAGAATCTAGTCTTTAATTACATGATCACATGCTAACTTTTTTTTTTTCAAAGGGACCTCTGTTTCATTCAGGGACCTCTGTTTCATTCAGTGCATAGGATGGAGATATTGAGTTAGCAAGCACTTATTAATTAATTTTCTTTTTTCATCATTGTTTAGTGTGTGGCACTGTGCCTTATTTACAGTGTGGGCAGATCTAAGCTTTGAAGCCAAATTTATTATTTTCCTCATGAGCTTGTTAAAGGTGCTATAACTTCAGTATTTAACTGTTTGCAAAGATTAATAAAACTTCATAACACCCCTTAGAGAAGGGAAGGGTATTATGCTCCATTTGGAGATTGGCAGTGATGGCAAAGAAAGATCACTGTCAAGAGATTCCACTAATATTAAGTACCCAGTTTGGGTACTTAGCATTATATAGCACTTCACATTCCTGCATAGCTACTGTTGACTTCACTTGTCATGTTTTGTTGAATACTGCAAATTACAGACCAGTGACTCAAACTGAGGGAGCAGAAAAAGGACGGATGCATAATTAGAGACCTGTCCTATTCCTATATGTGACTAGAGCTGCCAGCTGTTTGAAAGACAACAAAGATTTCTTAAAGAGACTGTCCTCTATTAAAACTGATAAACTACCAGCTAACATCGTATTAGCTACCATGGTTGCCACATCTCTGTCCTCCGTAAAAATAGATTACAAGGCATAAGGAACATTATCCCTGAAAAAAAAACCCTGTATCTGTTTCCATTATAGTCTCCTGCTTTGTCCTCATGCACAGCCACCTTTATGCTAACAGCTTTTTATCCTAAGCACACCACTAGATCCACTGTCTACAGTCAAGATGTATATTACAACCATATCTGCTCTGATCCCACCAACAGGGATGTACACCTTAAGGATCTGGGCAGGGATTCCTATAATCACAATACAATCCCAAAACTATAGGCACTCAAATAAACAACTTAGACTCAGACCTTGCTCTCATCTGCTATAATACTAACTTTGGGACAAGGACAACAGAGTCCCTCTGATTGTCACCTACAGCTGCTAGCTTGAACACCTTAGATACATCATTAATGACTTCCAACCCCTCCTGGAAAAGAATGACTGTTTCAAGGTAGTTATGGGACAAACCAGCTCTGGCTTACAGGCAGCTTTCCAAACCTCAAAGAGCATGTCTCAAGCAGTGGGCTAACTCCCAGTCTTACTGAGGCATCAAGTCTTGCAATGGACCCAGATGTCTTCTTCATTCCAACATCAATACAGACCACATCATCACTGGATCGAATAACATGGATTATAACTTCCAAGGTTCATTCACTTGCAGTTCCACCAATCCCATATATGCTATCACCTGCTTATAGTGCCCCTCTTCTGTGAATATTGGGTAGATGAGGTAAGCCCTACATGAAGGAATGAGTGAACACCACTCTGACATCAGCTGCAGAAAGCCACACAGGTCTGTGACAGAGCACTTTAATGCCTCTTGACATTCCATCCCTGACCTGAGGGTGGCTGTTCTTAGGCAGCAAGCTTTTTAAAACCAATTTTAATAGGATATTGTAGAATAAGAAATCATCCACAGATGGGATTGTGGTTTAAACAGGGACAATGGATTTTTATGCCATTACCAGGATTAGCTTTTTTGACTCCTTTGTTTCTATGGGTTTATTGCTTGCTTATTTGCCTCTCCCAGTACTACCCCCCTCACCCCTCTCTCTGTCTTCCCCCACTCCATTGTCTTTTGTATTCAAATTTTTATCTCGTTCTTATACTGCTTTGTCTATACCCTTTCACAGCATCTCAATTCAGCCCATGAAAGCTTGCTCACTCACTAGCTTGATCAGGGTTGTGCAAAATTTCGGCAACTGTTTCATTTTGGAGGTGTTTTGATCTGTTTTGGTGCCCAAAACACCAAATCCAAAATGAAACAGAATGCTTTGAAACATCTCTGAAACAAAATGAAACCATCCAAAACGTTTTGGAGGCGACCCTGGAATAACTGTCCTTTTAAAGTGCTGGGAGGCTGGGGCCGAGCGGGGAATGGGGCCAGGCAGGGCAGCCATGGGGGCTTGTCCCGTGGCTCCCCCTGCTGGGGCAGAGGCAGGCGCAGCTGGAGGAGCCACGGGAGAAGCCCCCGTGGCTGCCCTGCCTAGCCCCATCCCCCACCTGGCCCCAGCCTCCTGGCACTTCAAAAGAAAAGCAAAAAAAAAAAGCCCCACACTCGCTGAGTGCAGCAGCAGCGATCAGGGCCTCTGAGTGCTCATGGCAGAGCCCCGCTGTGCAACACAGGGCAGTGGGGGGCAGCAGGAAACGCCCCCTTGCCTGGCATGATCCGGGTGCTGCGCTCTGTCTGGGAGCTGGGGCTGCTGGGGCTGTAGCCACCCAGCTGTGCCTGTCTCTCTCTGGCTGATCTGAAGCTCCAAATCGGCGCCGAAACTCTGAAACAGATTCAGCTAAATTGAAACAGAACAGTGATCCAAAACACTGAAACAAATCACTGTCTTTCAAAACAGACAAAACCGAAACAACAAAACATAACCATTTTGCACAGTCTGTCTGTCTGTCTATGTCTTTAAGATGCAAATATGTACCCCGACTTCTAATTTCAGACTAACATGGCTAACTATGTTTCTCTTAAATGACTTGCCCAGCATTAGATAAGAACTCTGTGGCAATTCTGCAGAGCAGTATTCAGCATTCAACCTTGAAAACATGTATTTGCTTTCCTGTAGTTCCCTGCCTCATTTCCTACACACCCTCCAAATTCTGCAACAAATAGAGATGTAAATTTTGCAGGGAACCTTCCCTTTATTACACAACCCTGATTTATCCCTGATTCAGTCCTAGAATCTGTCCTGCACATTTGGGGGAAGGGGAGGGGGCATGGAATGGAATATGGCCAAGTATTTAAATCACTGGATGCTGTATGTTCACAAAGGAGCTGAGCTAAGGTTTCACTGGCAGCCTTAATTTTTCTGTGTTCTAACTGATAATGTCCAACCACAATAATGTTCTTTAGACAAGTTTTTCTTTGCTCTATCCTAAGTCTTAAAAACAAACTGGAAAAAAAGAAATTCCATCACGTTTCTTTATATTGCCACCCACATGATTTATTAGCAGAGTTCAAACCTTTAAGTTCACTATACAGACCCTTGCCTTTTTATCAAATACAGTAACTGAGGGCAGTAATTGGTTACTACCCTCTATGCCAACCAGAAAGAAAGGGATGAGATATTTTGCCAGAAGATTTTATAGGTATTTGTTGATGGCAGAGGGTTTGATGAGACTGGAATCTTTGGGCATTTATATCACATACCTTTTTGTCCCACGACACGCCGGAGAGCTGCTGTTTCAGAGCAGGCTCAGTTATATGAGTCTGCTCTGCACATGGGCTGATGTGAACTGTGCTGCACCATGTGCAGTTGTATAAGCGGCAAAATGCACGTCAGCATGCAGAAAACGGTGGCAGTGCACTTCTGAAGGAAAACACCTTCTATGGGTTTTCGTTCAAAAGTGTGCCGCTGCCATTTTCTCAGTGCTGACACACATTTCACCACTTACACAACTGCAAGTGCTTTTCAAAGTACCAGTGCTGTGGCTCTTGCATGTTTAAAAATGCCCTTTGGTTCTAGACCAATCTCTGGAAAGGCTTATGTTGTAATGCTCACAGATTTCTCCTTTAACCTTGACTACATCTGTCAGGGAAGAACAGGGAAAGATCCTAATATTGCCTCTTTCCCATCCCTGACCCTTTGACTCACTCCCAATCTCTTCTCCTCATGCTTTTCTTTTTTGTCCAGCCAGGTTCTAATGTCTCTCTCTCCAGCTCGTTGTCTGGACTTGCACTAGGTCTCCTTTCTGTCCCCTCTCTAGTTTCTTGTTTTGGCCTTTTTTCCAGTCTTATTGCTTTACTTTATGCCCTAGTTCTTAATTCAACCTATCCAGTCTTCCCACATTCCCTCCCAAGTGGGTCTCAGTCCCAGTCTTCCAGTCTCTCCAAGATTCTTGGCTAATCTCAGCCAATACATTCTGAATGAAGTTTTACTGAAAAACAGCCTGTGTCTGACAACCAGGTTGGAACTTTTCAGACCAAATAGTTAAAGGTTGATGAAGCTGTACATACTTAGAAACAAGGTCTTGTAATGGTGAATGTTGGGCAACCATAATGACAAGTTGACTCTTATATGCTGGCTCTGATATATTAATATGAATAGGTATAACAAGCAGGGTTCAGTGCTCTGGTGGCTCTCAGTTGAATTTTGGTCTTCAGTTTCTGGAAGCAGTCTTCGTCTTTCTCTCAGTTTTGTCTCTGACCTTCAGTAACTTTTGGACATTTGCCACAGTCTTTGTTTACAGTAACAAGCATAAAAACGTTACTTCCTGACAGTAATGCTGAAGTCTAGGTTGAAACGACTCACAGGTGAAAAAACATAGTTGTTCCACTTTGAACCTGTAATGTGTTCCCTGTACAATACCAGTCTAAAACTGGATAGCTAACAAAAGGAAATCAGTCTTTTGCCCAGGACTGCTTTGTCAGCAGTTTCACTAACTGTAGTGTACTTTACATAGCGTGCTTCAGTACATTTTTCACCATGTATAATCCAAATAATTATATGTATATTTAATTATACGTAATTAATTGTACTATAATCGTATGTATATGTACATGTATAATTTATCATCCAGAAGCATATGTTCATCTGCTATTTAATGTCTATACAGGTTACCTAATTTCTGTACAGCAACCAAAGACTTGGTAGATCCTCTTCATGAACTCCTAGCTATCATACACATAGGCCTGCTATCTCCAGGGCCTCTCCTTCACAATCCTTTCTTCCACATTAGTAAAACAGGTATTAGAATCTGTGATTTTTTTATATAAGCAGTTGATGCAGTTCTGTACCTTCCATAGCATTCTGTGTTAGGAAACACATTGTGATATGGGAATGAAACCCCACAGAACTTTTAAATAAAAAATAATATTTATAGTGGGTCTTAAATCTCATGCATTCCGGCTAGATTCTTCTTGGGGGTTGTTTCCCCACAAGTATTAGTCAGGGCTTAGACCCCAATTTTGTCCTTTGGTTTAATCCTTTTTGATTTCAACAGCATGTCATAAAACCTTTGACAAGTTGGAATAAATCTAAAGTCAGCAGGGTATGATAAAATTCATCTTGGGCTGCTGAAGGAACTCAAGGAAGAAATCTTAAACTGACAACAATATTTATAAGTTCATGGATGGTATCTGAAGTCCAGAGGCCTGGAAATAGCCTAACATGGCACCCATATCTAAAAAGAGAGAAAATGAGGACCTGGGGGATTTTAGACCTGTCATCCCACTTTTATTACTTGGCAAATTAATAAGAGTGCCCTGATGTATAAACATCTATGGCCAGGTTGTTTCCACCTATTTCACATATAAGTGAACCTAATTGTGATTCTAGTTCACCCTGCTCAAGACCCTGAAAATCATGTCATTGGAAAGGTGAGTGGATCCTCCCCTTCTGCTTTTGTATGACTCAGCCTTAAGAGTAAAATGGCAGCATGTTATTGAAGTAGATGAATTGATGTATTTTCAGGACTTGAACAGAGTGGAATAGAATTGAACTTAGGCACTTGAGTCCACTTGCATGCCTAACGAGTGGAATAGGATCTGGCCCTTACGGAGAAAGGCCTGATCATGAGCAACCAATGTGGATTTGTAAGAACAAATCATGCCAAATCAACATGATTTCCCTTTTTTACTGCATAGCTAGTTCGGTGGATGAAAGGAATATATTGGAAATAATATACTTGTGCTTTAGTAAGGCTTTTCATACAGTGCCACATGGCATTAGAGAAATGTGGTCTAGATAAAATCATTGTTAGGTGGATACATAAATGGTTGAGTAACTGCAAACAGAGTAACTACAAATGGATAAATGGATCAATGTCAGAATAGCAGAAGGTTTCAAGAAGGGTTCCAAAGAAGTCTGTTCTGCATCTGGTATAGTTTAATATTTTAATTAATTATTTATATGCAGGAATTGAGAGCTTCCTGATCAAGTCTGCAGATGACACAAACCTGGGAGGATTTGCAGACACTTCAGGTGATAGGGTTAAATTCAGAAGAATCTGGATAAACTAGAAAGCTCTGGCATATAGGCAATACAGTGAAATTCTATCAAGGCAAAGGTAAGGTGCTGTATTTGGGAAGTACCCTGTGGAAAAAAAAATTGGAGAAAATTGAAGTTACCTGGGAAGAGAACCCAAAGTACAAATCAAGGGTGGAAGAAGGTTGGCTAGATGGTGATGCTCCTGAAAAGGATCTGGGAGCTATTGTGAATCTCAGACTTAATATGAATCCACAGTATGACAGCATCACATAAAAGGGAACTTTGTGCTTTACTAGCAGAAGTATTGCTTGTAAAATGCTGGAAGTAATGGTATTCTAACACTGTTAGGCCTTAGCTGGAGTATGGTTTATAGGGCCTTGCATTTACAAAGGATCTTAGAGAAACTGAAGAGGATCCAGAACCAATCAGAAGAGGTGGTGAAGAACTTGGCATGCAAACTGGAAGAGGAAAGATTGAGAGGACTAGATGTACTTAATTTGGAGAAAAGGAGATTAAGGGAGGGGAGCATGATAGAAGTTCTCAAGTAGTTGAAAGGCTGCCATAAAGGAGAGAGAGAACAATTAGGGCAGGACATGAAGCGAGGGGTCTAAACCGCAGCAAAGCAGATTTAGATTTAATCTCAGGAAAAAAAAAATCCTGAATGTCAAAACAGTAGGACAATGGAATAATTTGCCTAGAGGAAGTTGTGGAATCTCCTTCGTTAAATGTCTTTGAGAAGAGGCTGAATAAGCCTTTGACTGGAATGGTTTCAGAATTGTCAGTAGGGTAAATTAGTCTGGCCAGAGCTCTGTGCTGCCTAAACCAGACTGCTTCTAGTATCTGAACTAGCTAGTGTACTCATATATGTAGATACAACTTGTTAAACTAATTTTAGATGGCTCCCGGAGTTCTTAAGTACTGGATTGTTTACACCTGAAACCAGTTTTACGTACACTTCAGGTGGCTTAAAGTTATGCTCCTCAAAGGCAGATTTATCTCTGGTCCATGCTACCCAGCTCATGTTCCATTAATGTGTGGCTACTCTCCACAGATGAGCCACCAAAATTGCAGTCCTTCAGAAGCCCAGGATGCAATGTCCCCTCCCCCATTCTCCTTTTCTGTATGGACAAACTTTCCGCCCCCTGAACTCTGCTTCCCAGGAGTGGTTTTGGCACCAAGCCAGCTCCCCATTTTGCCCCCAGGGGTGTGACATTCCCACCCCCAGGGATGCCACCCCATGCAAACAGCCTACAGAGCACATGCCAGCTAGTCAGCTCTCAGGTCACAGATGGGTCCAGGAGTGGGGTCTAGGCGGTTGGTGGGGAACAAAGTAGGGGGCCAGATGGGTGCATCAGCTGCAATCTCCCAGATGTGGGGGTGCATGGAGCACCCCTGCAGCTGGGATACCATGTCAACTGAAGTCTCCCTGCCATGGGGATCCCTGAGGTGCCTCCACAGCTGGGAACACAGGTCAGCTGATGGGGCTCCCAGCCACAGGAGCCCATGATGAGTCCTCCTATGGCTGGGAGCTCCATCACCTGAGGGGGCTTCTAGCTGTGGGAGTTTGCTTCTTGCTTGTGCAGGGGGAGCCTGCACCAGCAATAAGGTGGCATGATGGGATCTAATTCATGATCCCACAGTCGCACCTCCTGTCATACACATGTGGCAAAGCAAGGAGTGTGATTGTGTGGCTTGCACATCAGATTCCACTGCACCTATATTTGCACATGTAGAGGGGCCCTGAGTTGTACTTTAAGGCTTCAGGTTCAGTAAAACCTCAAGTTTCATCTGGCTTTTCAGTTGAAACCTTAGACATAACAATAATTCTCTCTTCACAACCTGAGTACAGGAGTGTACACTGAAAAAATATATATATTTACTGAAATTTGTGAACCACACAAGAGAACCCACACTGAGTCTTCAGTGAACCTTCCTTCACAGGCAGGAGATGAGGCTTAGAAATCTGGGCTGCATTTTGGGTTTCTATGTCTGTTAGTGGTATTCTGCTGCTGTAAGGAATTCAGAACTTCTCCAGTAGTGATGAGAAATTTACTCTTCGGTTTCTGCCACAAAAGAGTGGTGTTCTGAAGTGTTAACTATTCACCTGAGAACTGGCACTATTCTGTTGGTGAACACAGTGATTCCTGTATTTATGGTGTGTGTGTGTGTGTGTGTGTGTGTATTTGTGTGTGTGTGTGTGTGTGTGTGTGTGTGTACTTTGTGCTAAAACATGCTCTACATTTGTACATGGTAGGAAGAATAGGTTAGGGAGAAAATTTTAAGCATAGCGGTGATGAAAAAATTCAGGAAACTAGAGGTGTATCAATACATCAGTCCGATATTGGATCAGCACCAATACAAAGAAAATTGACTGCATCAGAAATTGCCCTGATGTGACTGATAAATGCCCATGCATGCATGCAGCCACAGTGCAGTATTTAGGTGGTGAGGAATGCAGCCCAGCAGCTTGGAGAGCTGCATGCAGCTGGTATGTCTGTTGTGGTAGAAGCAGGGAGGGAAGGGGTGTGGGGGTGCAGACCAAGGCCCCTGTGGCGAGGGAGAGAGTGGGGCTGAGGTGGGGCAGTGACGGGGACTGGGGCAGGCACTGTCCAGCCTGGGCCAGGAATGGGATGGAGCCGTGGCAAATCTGGGGTGGGGTGGGGGGGATGGCTCCTGCTGCTGCTGCTGCTGCATGAACTCCAGGAGGGCACGGGGGGGGCATGTCCCCCCTGGATGTGCGTGGGCGGGGTGGGCTCGGGCTGCGTCGGGCTCTTCCAGGCACATGGTGGGGAGGAGATTGGGATGGAGCTGTGCTTGGAGTAGGTGGTGGTAATGCTGGGATGGGGGCGTTATGGCAAGGCTACAGTGAATTTCTGGATGGCTGCAGCCCCCCCTCATTGCTAACCCCCTCCTAGAGCCGCTGCTGCCCTCCCCAAGCACCCCTGGCCCAGCCCCTGCCAGGACGAGCCTGATGTGGCCATGGCCCCAGTCCAGCCTGCCCCACATAGATCTGGGGGGCACCCCCCCTTTGCCCTCCCAGGGTGCACACAGCGGTGGGAGCTGCCCCCTAGAAAAGCCACAGCTCTGTCCAGTACCTGCCCCGCCCTGGCTGGGCAGTGCTTCCCCAAGCCCCAGCCCCTCTCCTTCCTCACTGCAGGGGCTTTGATCTGCACCCCCTCCTTTTCCCTCCCCACTTGCCTTCCACTACAGTATTAAATAAAGACATACCAGCTCTTTAAGCTGCAGGGCTGTGTATTTGAAAATGGATCGGTATTGGCCGATATGCCTCCTTAAAAATTGGCTATCTTTATTGACCCCTAGAATCTCTCGGTGCACCCCTACTGGAAACTATTAGCTTAGTTAAAACGCCCTTAGTAAAACTTCAGCACACGTAAGCAAAAGTAATTAAATTAACACAAATTTAGAGTAGACACCCAGGTACGTATTTTTTAGGTAGTGTTCCATGCAGTGTTACAATGGCAGTCTCATTTTCAAAAGTGACTTAGGTACTTAGTAGCCTAAAACACATTGGAAGTCTGTGGAATTTCTAGGTCAGTTATGCATTGCAGTGCCGAACAGAACAAAGCTTACAATCTCTTAAGAATCATGCTCATAATCCAAATGCTTAGATTAGATTTTAATGAAGAAAGTAACTTTAATGCAAGCAATGTTAGATGCATCTTTGAGAATGGCTTCCAAAAGCAGACAACTTTAGTAAATTGTGCCAGTCATTAAGTAGTAGCATCATCATGACCAAGGTTTAGCAGTGGAAGTGACAGAACAAGATGCAGGACAATACCCAAGCCAATTGTCCTGCACTAATTTGATTTAACATTTTGTATATTGCATTGGCCTGCTTACAGAATAGCTCTCTGGGATTGTGTAGTTGCAACAACTTTGATGAAGGGATTTAAATAAATGCCTACTTTCACACTACTTTTGCAATGTATTCTAAGTACTTCTATATTTCCTCTTGTGATGTTTTGTAATTTCCTAACATAGCCTTTCCCAATGACAAACCTTAGATCTCTTATAATTCTTACAGTACCAGTGTACATGGGTATTCTTCCCTTTTCTCTTTATTCATTAGCAAACTATAACAATATAACAAAAGACTAATTTTACGTTAAAAAACTTTAACTCATCTACGTTGGTCCATATTTTGATCCGTCTTACATTGATTTAAATCGAGACTAATACCATTGAAATCAGGGGGAGGTGCAGCTGTGTAAACTCAATGTGAAATATGGATCCAAATTAAGATGGTACAGTTAATGTACAGATCTCAAAGGGGAACATTAGCACACTATGTTGCCCATATAAACAACAACATCAATATCCAGATCTTATGAAGCCACTGAGGAGCACTGCCTGTAGCTCAACATGATTTCATTTAAGTTGTCTGCCGTTCTTGTGAACTGGGGTTTTTTGGATGTTGGGCCTATCTTTGACATTAAATAAGAGTAACCAGGCATTGGAAGGGTCCAATCCAATGAAAGTTCTCTCATAGCAGAAATAAACTCCCTGCAGCCAGTTCCATTAGCTTTAAAGTGGATGTTTGTGTTACTATAGTGGTACAAATCCTCCCCAACACAGAGTAGAATTTAGGATCAAATATTAGGGGGCTATGTCTTCAGATATTGTTCATAGATGTTAGCATCAGAAGGGACCTCAACAGATCATTGAGTCCGACCCCCTGCCCAGGCAGAAAAGAGTGCGGGGGTCAGATGTTATTAATTTGTGACTGGTAAATATTTATTAGTAATGTATATATGAGAACATCCAAAATGTATTGATTGTGTTCCGTGCCCTGTGTATTCTGACAGCCTATATTTGAACACAAGGAATAAGTATGTCATCCCAAAATACTCATTTGCAGCCTAAATCACTAGTGTTGTGACCATAACTGCCTATCTGTGCACTCAGGCCAGGTACAGACATTACACTTCTACCAGCATAAGTAATAGAAGTTTGGTGCACATAGACTGGTTTAAAAATGGCAGAACCTGGTCTAAGATGCCCCCCTCCCATCCCCTCCAAAAAGGCAAATGTGCGTTCTATTCGTAACTGATCTAAACTACATCACTTCTAGGAAACCACATAACTTAGATTGATTCTGCCCTGGGCTTTTTGAATGTCCGTACCTAGACTCAAGAAATGGATTTTTAAATGCTGTAAACTGCAACTTAGTTGAAGATCTACACATGGAAATTCAGACAGGTGGTTTCATTGGCTGCTGCAGCGGCCACTGGGGCTTCTGGGGGCTCATGGCAGACCC
>NW_017728886.1:160446116-160466873 GCF_001723895.1 Crocodylus porosus
GGACTGGGAGAACAGGCAGGGGATGGGCCCTTTTTGTTTCAAAGATATGGTCAATTTGGCAGTGGCCAAATCTCCAAATCAGATTCAGCCAAATCAATTTGGGATAATGATTCAAGTCACTTAATTGAATCACTGTCCCACGCATCACTCGAATCTGAATCTGAAGTGAATGCTAGCCACTTTGCACCAGCCTAACTATAGGCACACCTTTTTGTGCTTAAAAACCTAATTTTTACCTGGTACTGGGTTTTCGGTTGTAGCCATGTTGGTTTAAGGACACAGGCAGTCAAGGTTCTTTGAGTAGATGTGATATTTTTTATTATATTATTATTACTCAGTTGGTTTAGTAAAATATATCGCATCTACTCAAAGAACCTTGCCTGCTCCTTTTTTATATATGAAATATGTTATTGCATATATAGACAAATGCGTAGTTACTTACCCTGATTTGCTTGCACAAATGTTATGTTCTTCACCAGTCTCTGGATGATTCTACCAATATTTGGGGAATGTTTCCAAGTAGTTCAGTCTTTGTGCTCATCCAGTCCTTGCTTTTTTCTCCTGAAATGATTATCAAAACTGGCATATTTAACCGTAGTTTGTCAGGGAGGAGCCTGGGCACTGAACTTAAAGATTCTGGCTATTTAATGTAGATGTTGGAATGTCCTCAGATGGTGAAATGACACTACTGAAGAAGCTGGATTTTTTTTGATCAAGAGGCAAACATTTTCACATTCTTTGAACAGGTCACTCCACCTCTTCATTCTTATTCCATTTGCTAACTGAAGGTTGTCTTAGATCTAAGCATGTACATTAGACGGAGTAGTCCTTAATAGCAATGCCAAGAGCTGTGCATGTGCACAGAAAAATATAAATGTGCTTGGCCAGAATAAGTATGTCTGCCATCCCCTTTGACCCACTGGGTTAATGTGGAGAAAGTCATCAGCTCACTGTCAAGGTTTGGTATAATTGTATCTTAGATCCAAATAGATCCACTAATCTCTCTCTCAAGCTGCAGTAGTTCTGTTAGCTGAACACAAATGGGACTTAGGCTGTTCATGCAAGGTAGCTGCCTTAGCTTTGTAAGCAAAAATTCTGTAGACATCCTGCTTGTGTCTTTTCTTGCTGTTTCCCACTCCTATGCCAATCATTTGGGCTTACCATTTCAGTTATGAAAGAATCATTTTGAGGTTTGGCCATGCAGTTTTGTAGATTTTAAAACTGAACACAAGTGCCTAATTTGAATTATTCACTACCCACAGGGCTAAGTTTGTTTTATATGTGCCAATATCCGATTATGTCCAATCCAGTTTTGAAATGGATCTAAATATAACTGGGCACGCTGCATTTTAAAACTTCTTTTGATACCTGTGATGTCCTTATGATCTCTGCATACATGATTATAGTTCTGGAGCCCTCCATATAGATTTCCCTCACATTTAGGTGCTGCTACATCTGGATTTTATGTGGAACTTGGCACCTCGTAGGTGCAGCCCATTGAAAAGCCCCTTTCTGCTAGGAGCCAATGAGAACAGGCTTTAACTGCCTTGTGCAAATTCTTGTAATCTGTTATTGCATGAGCAGTTGGGAAGGTTGAAAACAACACAAAAGAGCACTTTCTTCTGCTTGTGCTCCCTTTTCCCATTCACATACTATACATATCTTTCTTCTGGGGAAGTCTATGCTTGATCTCCATTACATAAACCTTGCAGCTTGCAGCAAGATCCTATGGACAACAGCTGTGTGGGTTCACGACAGCTATCTTTTTACATTTTCCTGACACCGTTTACGGTTTCAGTGCAAAGAGCCAGGGAGCACAGCATTGCGTGGTGGTGCAGACAAAGGGGATGGAATACTCTGTGCCACCTGCTCTGTCATTTGCACAAATGCTAGGGTAAAACAAGCTACAAGCTGTTAACTCTGTTTGTTGGATGATAACTTTATGCAGCAACGATTCCTTCAGTCATCAAGGTCAGCTGCTTTTCTTCTTTTTTATTTTTATTGTCAGCCAACCACTCCCTTAGTTCCATGCCGCAGGCATGCGAATAAAACAAGCAAGGATGTTAACCTTTTGGAGCAAACACTGTTCTGAAGTCCCAGGGCCATAGTTGGGGCTAGGAAGGGCTGTGGAGAGGTGAAGAAGTTGAACACCATGGCACAGCACCTCTGCAGGAACTAATGATTGCTGCTTCTCTCACTACCGAGAAATGTCACAAGATCTGGAGCTTTCATCAGGGCAATGTTAAAATATTTCCCCTATTTGAAACCCTCATATGCCAAACTGCCAGACCCAGAGCCCTGTTGTATTCAGTAAAGCAGGAGCAACCTTTTGCTTGTTTTTCCAGCTTGCTTGTAGGACAGGTTGCTCTAGTAAAATCACCAATTATAAAAATGATGAATGCCCCCTCTGTTTGTACATTGCACTGGGACCAGCATTCCCCACTTGAGCATGTCTAGCCCGTGCTGCTAGATAGGGGATAGGAGTGGTCTCTGCAAATGTTTTATTAGTTTAAAATAAATTATTCAGAATGCAGGTTCAGCTACAGATTGCAGGGAAAGATAATGGAATTGGATTTCTGAGCCTGTTTGCCCTGTAAAGATATGGAGTATGCTTTTCAGGAATTCACTTAAGTGGAATCAGCTTTGAATAATGTAACCTAGAAGTAATATTGCTGCCATCCAGCTAGTGTCTGTGGAACAGCATCCTCTCATCTCTTCAAGTATTGGTAGTTTACAGATAGATATCTAACATTTTTTGGGAGGGGGTATAGTTAAAAGAAAAAAATCATTTTAACCACTAGAGAGGGGCATGCTTTGTACAAGATTTCCCCCCCCCCCAGTAAATAGTTGACCACATCAGCATCCGATTCGGGTGCGTCATGTGGTTTCTCATGTGACGCTGGGCTTTGCTGCGCTTTGGAGAGTGAGCCTTTGTGACTCGGCACTCCTGGACAGTAACATTCAGCAACACGAGAGACTTTTGGGGGGGGGAGAGCCAAAAAAAAAAAAGCCCAGAGAAATAAAGTTGTAACCATTTATAACAATAATACTAATTATGATTATTCTTTATCCTTAACTCTTTGATTTTTATTTTTAATTTTGGGTCTTCCCGTTCCTCCGTTCCTGCAGGCTTAGAGCTGCGCTGTTCGGAAGAAGCGAGATTGTCTTCCCTTACAGCTACGACGCTGCATCGCTCTCGGCGTATCCTGCTTTTTCCCCATTTACCTGGGCGGCTGCTGCTGCTGTTTCTGCTGCTGCTACTGGGGCTGCTGCAGTCTCACTGCCTGTGCTTCACCCTGGCATGTCTGATTTGAGACTCACTCGTCTGCACACTGCTAAGGAAGAGCAGCGATGGAACTTTGTGCGCATTTTTTTCCTATTGCTGCTGGAAAAGAAGGGTTGCAATGTAGGGTGTTTTTCTGGGGGTTGAGGTGGGCTGTTAATCTAAGGTGGGATGGGAGAAAGTTTAAGGAAATATGACGCAAAGTAATTCAGTACACAACAAGGGCATCAGCAGCAAGAATCCAGCCTTTGTGGCTCGAAAGGATTAACGTGGGAGAAGCCACAGTGATGCAGTAGTGCTTCACCTCAGCATTGTGCTGGAGATGGATAAATAAAGGTACCCGTTGTGTCCGCCTGTGAGGGTAAAGCCTTGGAAAGAAGCGAGCCAGCCAGCGAGAGAGCAAGTGAACGGAAAGAAGAAATGCCGTGTGCTGTTTGTCTGATTCTGTGCATTCTCATTCTAGAGATGGCATAATTTGCAAAATAATATATGGATGGAGGGACTGTAAATTGTAGCCTGAACACTCCTGATGCTGTCAAGGAGAGGACTGATGAGCTAGGTGACTGTACCGATGTCCCCAGGGAAAAGAGCGGCCATGCAGTATATATTTATATATATATATGTGTGTGTGTGTGTGTGTGTCTATGTGAGTGTGTGCATATGTAGTCATGAAAAAAGACATTTCTGACCAATTTACACAGGAAGTTTGTCACTTTGCTGGATCAGACTTGATTGCAGCTTATATTTTCAGCTACAGCTCTCCACCCATTTCCTGAATAAGAAGGCACTTTATGAAAACAGATGTATGCAGAATTCTTTGTAAGAAATGTGAAAGCAGCTCCTTTCAATTTAACACCTTGAAGCACTGCATCTTCTGCATTGTGGCAAGAGGAACTGTGGGGTTTTTGTTTTCTTCATCTTAAAATCTTTATAAACACAGCTGTATTCAGTATGGTGAAAAATTCTATATTGTAAATAGAAATGTGATCAATCTAATCAAAATAAATGTATCCCAGATGATTTCTGGACCAGCTGGCTACCACAGACTTCAGATGGCTAAATGCTCAACTGAGATGAATTCAGCATTATATTTACATTTTTTTAGAATTTCAAAATCAGCCTATAATTACAAAAAGAGATTCTTGGTCTAGTGAAAAGAGGCAATGCTCACAGTTTGGCAGTGAATTGCTCTGAAATGCATGCTGATATTTTTCGTTCCTGGATGGACATTTGAGAGATTGTGTTTTTAGAACAGATGGACTTGTCATAATACAGACAGACTTAGTATGGTAAAAACCAGTAGACAGCTCAGGTTGGCCATATCTGAGTAATGTGCAAAATGAAGTTAAGGGAAACAAATGCTGCTCTCAGCTAGTGAGGACTTTGGATGATTTTTAGCAGCTGCCTACTATGAGAAGGAGTTATTTTGCTTTTGTTTTTTGTTTGCTTTTTCTTTTTATACATTAATCCAGACCATGAAGTCATTTTCAAATACGTACGAGGGAATTTCCCAATAGTCATGGTGAGCTACCCTGCAAGACGCCTGTCTGGCCCTTCCACTATTTGTTACCCGTCCTACAAAGGCAGCCCTGTGTGTTGGATTATATTTAGCCGGCTGTTGGATAACATTCCTGTGTGGGGGTACAGGAGTCTTATTACTCCCAAACTGTAGTTTTGTTTGTTTAAAGAAAAATAGCCTTGGAAAATGCATTGAGTTCTGCAAAGGAGTTGCACCTTGACTCTCCATTTCTTGAATGCTGTGTTTCCAACTCAGAGACTTTAAAGCAAACAAGGAAGAAGAAGAGACAGACTCCAGCTCATAGCTTCAAAGCTGCAGAGACAAGCAAAATGTCAGCAGCTTGTAATTAGCAGTTCATGGTTACGTCAGCGACTGTATCTCTCCAAGAATAACTATGTGATGTATGCCACAAAATAAGGAGATAGTCATAACCTAGTTATCAAGCCTGGTTCAAACGAGAGCAAACGGATTAATTAATCTTCTGTGTTCATAAATCAAACATGGATGGATTACATGCAAAAGACTTGCTGAATTCTGCATAATTGAAGGGTAAATTATCAACTTGTCAGAGGGCACATAGTCACTAAGCGAAAGTGTGAACCCTTTTAAAAATGCAGATGAACTATCCAAGAAAATGCCTTTCATGGCTCCCTGTAGTATGAGCAGCTAGCAGTATGACTCCGAAGCATGCTGGAAAGGGCAAAAAATGGCAAGAGACAGTGAGGTGTTTAAAAGGAAGGAAAATGCAAAGGAAAGTATGGTGAAATTCTGTGTTGGCATTAATGATGTGATTCTCAAATACCACTCGAAAAGGATTAGGGTGGCCTGATGTGGTTTACGTTCAGCTGCTGTGTAAGAGGGCAAAAAAAAGCAACGACCTTTGTGAAGCTCAGTGCAAAATCTTGAAGCCAAACATGAATGGCTCTTTGGGAATACTGTAGAGTACCAGGGATGCTTGCTCTTAAAGGAACATGCCCAGGCCATTTTAGGATATTTTTGTACTCTGTGCTCGTTTTAGATCTCCTCTGCTAACACAGCAGCATTTAAACAATGATTGTGGGGGGTACTTAATCTGCTCTGATTGACCTTTTTCACATTCTTGCTGTAAAATGTTTACATGGCTTTTATCAATGCCCTTTTGCAATATTCAGCTTGCATTTCTGTTTCTGTTCAGGTTGTTCGCTTAGTTTCCATATCCCCAGCAGAAGTCAGTCTCAGTTCAGCTCTGTTTGTTTACCTCCTGAAGACACACTGGGGCAGCTAGATTTTTGTATTGCACAAACACAGGTTTTTTGACCGTGAACACAAATTTGGAGGAGGAGATGACTGTATATTAAACCAATAGCTCTTTGAATTGCATGTAATATAATTTAAACATACGTACTTTAATTAATAGAAGGTCACAAAAGCTGGCATTGTCTGAGCCCATTTTAATTTACATCTTAGACTTAGTCAATGAGCATAACCTGCCTGGTCAGAATAGTGTATTCTGTACACTCAACAGGGTGGAAGACATTATTTTGTTGTGTTAGTTCAAACAGCTGGTCATTAATGCAGGACCCATCTCCAGAGTGAAGTGCTAGTGGACATGAATGGCTGCCTGATTAATGCTGCCCCTCGAAGGGTCCTTCATCTAGCAGTGATGCTTGCAGCAGAATAATGCGGCATGATTTGATTGCGCTCTAACAGGGTAGTATGTCATTGTGTCACCCAGCAATTGAGGTTATTATGGGGCAGGGCAGACAGACGGGACAGTGGGGTTACTAGACCATGGCATTTTTAGAAATACAGGCCTGACCTACTTAAGAGTTATTCTTGCTGGCTGGCAGCTGGCTGGTGCATGGAGTGTCCTGATAGGCTGAGGCTGTTGCTAGGGGGAATTAGCATGAATTTTTCCACATACAGACTTGGTGATTGAATGATAAAAGCTGACTGGAATTAGAGATTCAGTTCAGTATTATGCAGATTTATCTCCCTTATTTTTTTTTTTTCACTCCCAAGTGCAGCAAAAGGACCAAAAGATAGTTTGTTTCTGTTTATTCTTTGACCCATTTTTTTCCAAGGGAGCAGAAGTGTTATAAAATTTTGATCATCATTTGCTATTTTAATTACTGAACTGATGCCGCAAAGGGTATTTTGAGGCATGCATCTTTAATGTTCTGTATATTTAAACCCTGTCCTCCTTAGAAAAGAGCAGTCCGTTTATATAACCGGTGTTGCATCCACACTACTGCCTTGGTTCAAACAAACTGCCAAGGATTCCCGGACTGGAAGCGGGGAGATATACCAGGTTTTATTGCGTAACATTATTCGTGACTATTTTTGGCTGCACATGCTTCACAAAATTAGGCCGATGTTTATGTTTGTGGATGAAATTCATTTCCCCACTCTCTGTCTCCCATATGTACAGAAACACACCCCGGGTTTCCTTTTACAGAGGAGTGTGTTGTGTGCAGTGCTTATCTGGAAAACTGTTTGACTGCTTCTGACATCTCTGTATATCATATTCAGTGCATAGGTTATGTCTAGCCTGTGATTAGTTTGATAAGATAACTGCTTCTGGATTTCCATGTGTTTTTTTCCATATTCAGTATGGAACTGGATTTGCTCAGTAGTTCCCTCTTCCTTTTTTTCCCCCTTTTTTTTTTAATCCCCATCCTTTTAAATCAGTACTGTGTTATTAGAGAACTCTACACTCCCTCAGGAGGCAAATAAAAACAATGCTCAAACAAGAATTCTTTGATGTCATTATGAATATTTCCTTTGTTATTATCTCTAATTACAGAAGATCTTTGTTTAAACCACAATTTTCCTTTCATGTGATTTGCTTTCCATGCAAAGAAGTTACAGTTTTGTGCTTGTAATTGTAAATGGATTTTCATGGCAATGCATTATGATGTCACAAGAAAAGAATTATGACTTATCTAAATAGGATGGAGGATATGAATGGGAGGGGAGCGTGACTCAAAAATGTTTGTTTTTTTAATTTGCAAAATAAAAATATGACTGCATGGTGGAAAGCAAGTTGATTTGTGTTTGAAACTGTTTTTCTTTTCTTTCTTTCTTTCTTTTGTGTGTGTGTGTGAGAGAGACTTTTTAGGGTGATGTCAGCAACATTCATAGCTGTCTAGACATCCAAAATTTTCAGTGAATACAAAACTTTCTGGTTCCCTTCCCTCTCAGCCTCAACCTCAGGCTCTCAGATAGGTATGAAGATGTGGCAATGAAGACATGTTCTCATGGTTAAAGAAATGCATTCAAGCCTTCTTGTACTATTCATATAAATATTTATATTGCTCCCATCTCTTCCCTACTTTTGACTTTCCCCTTCTTTCTTCCTTCTCCTCATTCCCATTGCTTGGAAGTGTGTGGGTTTTTTCCTCCCCAAATTTATACCATCTGATGAAAGCTTATTCTTTGATCTTCCCTCTTGCTTTCTCCAGATTTAAACCCAAACTGTGCTATTGATGTCTTTGTCCTACTATCTGCACAGTGTGTTCCTTTGACCCCTCAGACTGTGATTTGAAATCATCTCTGTGAATTTGTTGTGAAAGAATCTATATCCTACCCCTGCTAGCAATGGTTGGCCACCATTGTTTCTCTCGTGGATTCAGTGGTCCTCACAAATCTACCTCTACATTGTGATCTCTGTTATTCACTCACAGATAAATCCGTCTGCAATATCACTATGTCAGCTAATAGTTCAATCTGCATGGCTTTCAGATCTCCGAGGTGTTGAAGAAGCATCGGCTCACCGCGGCACCTTCTCAGGTGCAATCCCTTCCTTCTATTGATACATGCAGAAGAGGGTAGGGCCAAGGCTATGTTCAGACCAGTATGTTTTAAAGTGGCTTGTACTCTGGTGAAGCAACATTGTTCAGGTTCCATGATCAGGAAAGTGAAGTACCTTGTGACCAGCCCCTGCTGTAGTAAAAAAACAAAATACTTTTGCCATCCTTTGAACACAATTGTTCCTAGACCACAATGCAGCCTTTAATTAAAACTTGGAATCTGTGGAGATGCTTATAAGAGAATGCAAATCAATATTCATAGTCTCTGAGCTTTCACTTCCTTCAAAAGGTTTTTAATAGACCCTAAAAATGAAAACCTCACTTTGCAGAACATCAGCTAACAAAAATGAGTGCGGTAGTGAGTGTGTGAATGGATACACACACGTGTGCGTATACAAGTAGCCTTTCTTCTAGGGAAAAAAGAACCTATTAGGTGCATTTCATTCTGGAACATTACAAATAGGAAAAAGGATTTTAAAGGCAAGCAAGAAATAATATGAAAGTTTTCCCAGACAGTCTACCAATAAGTGTTCTCCATGTTTGGGATTTCAATACAGCATATTTCCTTACTCAAGAGGGAGAATAACCTCTTATCATAAACATTAAGTCTGATATTTTAGCAAATAGTTGAGTTACTAAATGGAGAAAATAAAATGTCACATACATTGTATTTGGACTTCTCTGATATTTTATTAAAGCTACTTCAAATAATAAATAATCCAATTAGACATTTTGTAAAATCTAAGTTCTAAGGGATAATTAACCAATAAATTAAACTAGTGGAAGAGGGAAAAAAGGCAGATTCATCCAATAAGCTTGTTTATCCACATTTTTTGCTACTATTGGTGGAAACCTTAAGTGGCAGAAATATAGGGTTAATTAATCCAAAAGGACCAAAGAAAAGGAGAGCATTTATATATCTCATCATAGTAGGGTATGGCCAAAGGCTTTGAAAAAATTTAGAAATATTGAAAGTTCTGTGCTTTCTCTTTAAATGATGTAATCTCTACTGATAACCTCTTCTGAGGCTCCAGTTAATGTAGCAGCCCCTGTCTTCTAAATGTCATCTACCTGCAATGGCAATTGAGTATGAAGCTTAATGTTTGCATACTGCTGCTTTGCCTTGGATGGGATGTGGGTCCTGCTGTGCAGTATCTCATAAGTCCCGGTGCTGCTGCTGATTCACCAATAAGCAAAAATGGACAATGATTTTGACCATAAAAGACACTGGATATGTACAGATATTCAAAAACCTCTAGGTGGAATCAATCTAACCTATGTGGGTTTCTGTAAAAGGGGTAGGTAAGATTGGGAGTGAACAGAACACACACTTGCCCTTTGTGGGGGAGTGTGCAAGCTGTCTGCACTGGCCAAGGCCAGCAGGATGAAAGCACTTCCGCATGCCTCCCACCATGCCCTGTGGGCTCCCTGGGCTGCCCGAGAATGCCAAACAGAACGGAGTGGCCAGGCAACCCCTGATTAGCTGCTGCATGGGGGCCAAACACTGCCAACCTTTGTCACCTTGGCCCTGCCCTGAGCGCAGCCGTAGGGTTTTTGAAGAGCCCAAGAGTGGGTGAATGGGAGGTGGCAGCAGCAGGCATCTGGCATGATTGCAAGAATCATAATTGCAGGAATTGTGGACCTTCTGCCTAATGTATTGGTGGTGCCAGGTGACTCCTGCCACAACCTGCTGTTCTCTGGAGCTCCAAGGGGCCTAATCCCACCGCTGCCTAGGGTAGGGGTGGGCAATTATTTGGGCCAGAGGGCCATATAGGGAGTTTTGAAGAGCTGTTGTGGTCAGCACCCCCACCCCACTCCCCTGCTAACAACTCATCAAAAATATCTGTGGGGCTTTGGGTGGGTGGGGAGCAGTGTTTGGGAGTGGGACAGGTGGGTGAGGCTGGGACCATGGGCCCGGGTTGCGGGGCAGTGACAGTTCAGGGCTGCCCAGGCTGAGCCACAGTCGGCTCCCTGCATGCCCTGCACTGTGGAGGAGGGTAGGGGTTGTGTGTATGGGGGTGTAGTATGGTCTGAAGTTGCCCCAATAGCAGTCCGTATGGGGCTGAGCCCTACCCGCTCCTGCTGGGAGCAGCCCATGGTGTGCTGCAGCTCATGCCCACCAGACCCAGCCCTGGCCTGTGCACAGCTTCTGGTGGGGCTGTTCCTGGTGCAGCTGCAACTGGCCAGGTACTGCTCTGTTCACCTTGCCTCCAGCAGGAGCCACCCAGCTGAAACTTCCCATCCACCTGTCTGGAGCAGTGTAGCTGGGGCAGGAGTGGGAGGAGGAGCTGTTACTGGAAACAGCCCGGTCAGGAGCTGCATACACTGGCTGGGGCCTGAGTTGGTGGGACTGTTCTGCTTCCCTCACCTCCAATTGTGGCTTGTCCTCCCACTCCTGCCACTGCTGTGCCACTCTGGGTGGGTGAGGGGGCTCTGGCTCCAGCTCCCGGCCACCTTTCACCCACTCTGCCTGCCTGCCCAGCTGGCTGCTCATCATGCTAGGTGGTTGGAGCATTAGTGGTACACAGTCAGGAACTGGAACCAGAGCCCAGTACACTAAGACAGGAAACACCCAGCTAAAGCTACTTCCCCACCTAAAGTGGTGCAGCAAGGGGAGGAGCGGCAGGAAGAGCTGCAGCTGCAGCTGCAGTTAAGGGGAGTAGAATAGCCCTGCCAGCCTGGGCTCTGGCCAGCGCACACAGCTTCTGGCAGGGCTGTTCCTAGTGTGTCTGCAGCCAGCTGAGTACGGCTTTGCTCCCCTCGTCTCCGGTGATGGTTCCTCCTCCTGTTTGTGCCCTTGCTGTGCTGCTCCAGGTGGCTGGGCAGGAAGCTTCAGCTGGGTGGCTCCTGTTGGAAGCGTTGGGAGCAGAGCAGCGCCAGGAACAGCTCTGCTGGAAGCTGCATGTGCTGGTTGGAGCCGGGGCTTGGGGCATGGGTGGGAGTGGGCTGCTCCAGAAAGAACTGGTGGGGCTTGGTCCCATGCGGAGCACCACGGGGCTAGATCCAGTCAGTTGGGCCAGATCTGGCCCATGGGCTGTATTTCCCCCACCTCTAGTCTAAGGACATTGTATAAAGATAGAAAAATACTGAGCTACAGACACTCTCTTTTCTCCCCACATTTCCTGTCTGCAGCTGAAGGTTGGCCACAGGCAGGAGGCAGGCTTGGGGACAGAGGCTTTGCTGTCTCAGCTCAGGGATGGGGCATGCTGGGCGCTCAGCTGGAGTAGGTGAGTGTGGCCAAGTTCCAGTGTGCCTTCCTGGGAGGGCAGGGTGTGGGGGGGGTTGGGGGAGGGAGAACTATCAGGGGCTATCAAAGAAGCCTGGGATGCTAGTGGACAGCTACCTAACTTGATTCGATAGGGGATCTGGTACAGAAGTTTGATGCACTGAACTGATTTCACGGTCAGGGTGGCTAGGATCTGGAACCGACTTCCAAGGGAAGTGGTGCTGGCCCCTACCCTGGGGGTCTTTAAGAGAAGGCTTGATGATTACCTAGCTGGGGTCATGTAAGCCCAGTGTGCTCTCCTGCCCAGGGCAGGGGGTTGGACTTGATGATCTACTTGGGTCTCTTCCGATCCTACATCTATGAATCTATGGTTAGATCCAGGACTACTTTAGACCAGGTTCTACCACTTTTAGTCCAGTCTATGTGCCCCAAACTTTTGTATGGTTATGGGCTTGGTTTGATTTTCTAGCACGTAGTCCATATTATGTGTAACACCTGTATGTAGCCCCTGAGTCCTATCCTCCTCTTTCAGTTCTGCAATGGCTGTGGTGACTGATTTAATGTTAACTGTCAAGCACTGTGTGGCTATGGGTTTCTAATACATTCTATGATGTAATCCCAAACTGCCAATTTGCTGAAAAATTGGACAGAATATTTCAGGGAAATATAGAACTCCATGAAGGGGTTCCTGTAAGGAGGACCGAACTGCCTTCTGTGGTGTGAGGGAGACAGAGGCATATGCAGCCATAGTGTGGGTTGTAATCTGTCTCCCTCCAGGGACTGTCCAACATCCTGCTGGTGCATAAAAATCAACTCTTGAGCAGCAAATGTGGTTTGGTTCTAATTTCAAAGCCGCAGTGCAAGGAATTATATTATACTTTTTTAAAAGAGTGGCAGTTGGCACATTTCTTTTTATTGTAGTTCAGTAGGGACTAATGAGTGTGTTACACATTCAGAAATACTGTAAGAATTCTTTCCCTTAATCCTTGTATATGGGCAAAAATTCCTTTGCTCCAGTGCTCAATTGTACAGAAGAATCTATTGGATCCATGTGGCAAACTAATTTATCACCTTAAAGCATGAGGAGAGCTGTCATGACTTCCACATGAATCAGATTCTTTTATACAAAATTGTGTGTGTACATGTAACCCGCTTGTACTGTAGAAGGGAACTTTTCAAAATGCAACTTGAGCATGCCCAGTGTAGAGATGGGCAGATACTGCATCGGCCTTGGGAAGGTCAGTGAGACACTCTTGAGCATGCTTGGTGGGGAAATGGTGATGATTGGTGCCCATGTTGGGTCTACCACTGAGCTTAAGGAGAATAAATGCAATACCAGGAAATAGGTTCAAGGGTTGTGTGGCAGACAGGACCCAGAAGGGGGGTACCATGAGAACTCTCTGTGAAGTGGGACGGGGTCTGGCCAATTGAAATGAACTATCCTTTTAAACAGTGGCAACATGTAGGGAATGCACGGGGGTGCGCGTGCACTCCCTGAGAGTGCTGGTGCACCCCCTGACAGGCAGCATTTCCCACCTAGGCGATGGGCAGGGGGGGCAGGCAGGAGCACTGGTCGGGGAGTGGGGGCACCAGAAGAAGTGATGCTGGCACTTCCAGGTGTGCCCCTTCTGGGTTGGTGCGATTGGCCGCAGAGGACCACCCCCCCTCCCCTGGTCACTGACTGGCTGCTGTGGGGGCAAGTGTCCGCTCTGACTCAGGAGGCATCAGTCACTTGTACTTTTAAAAAACATAACTGAAATTTCCATAAAGGGAACCCACTTTGCAATGAAACAAATAGGAATACGTTCCAAGACCTCGACTACTGAACCCCAGACCCATTTCTACCACTTTTACAAGACAGTTTTGGTACTCACCAAGATCAGACAGTACACACAAGCACAGGGTGGTGGTGAATGTTACCATAAAGGGGATGGTAACTACTTATGTACATATGACATGTACACATGTTACAGACAATGAGCAAGGAGCACAGTTCCACACAGGAGACTCTTTTGGCACATGTCACTTGCACAATGCACCGCATAGAGCAGCTGACTGTGGGCTTCCACCACACCGATTGCATAGGGTTGAATTTTCCTTTCATATAATGAATTTTCAGTATAAAAAAGGTCATTGCATAAGAGCGAATTTGCACATACAGAACCTGCATAAAGTGAGGGAAACCTCTGTGCGTGTGGGTGTGTGTGTGTGTGTGGGGGGGGTGTAAGCCTGGGGGTTGTGCACTTTATTATAGGATCCTTACGTGCACATAGAAGTACAATGCACATAACGCACACAGAGTATGCATATTCAGTATGTGATGTAAAACAACAATCATTATCTGTCAGGATAAGATTGCAATTCATGGCTCCAAATACATTATTTCTGTTTACTTGTAATGGAGATAGTACGTCATAAAACTTGCATAATTCTTAGGGGTGGCAAAGTAATCTTGTCATCTCATTTGTATGGCAGTAAAAATGCATCACATTTTTATAGCACAAGAAAAGAATGCCATGCTGAAGAGCATAGTGCAATGAGTGAGGTAAGTAGGTAAATAGAACTTCATAGCCATTCACACTATCATGTATTCTTTCTAGTCTTGGTTTCTACAATGATAACATAGTAGTTGTGATATATACCCCAGTGTAAGACATCTTTTCAAAACCTGTTTTTCCCAGCCTAAGCAAACCTACTCAAAAGTGAATATATATATATATATAGAATCCTTGGCAATAATTCCCCATTGAATTGAATGGAAGATTTGCATAGGACTTTAAGGGGGCCAGGATTTCATACCTGGTGTTTTCCCCACCTGTGCCTTCAGCTTACTCTGTATCCCCTTTCAAAGATGTAGTGTTTCTACAAAACATGTGACTCTGGAAATCAAATCTCCATAGGCGGAGCACAGTGGCTCGTCATAAATTGATTGCAGAACCCATGAGAGCAATACGGCTGCTCTCTGAACACACAAAGCAAAGCTTCAGAAATGTAAAGGTGTTGTGCACAATGAAGAATGTTTAATGGAACTCCAGCTACATGTGCTATATCATAGTCATAGAGGTTGTAGTGAATGGATGGTTGTGGTGGATTGCTATATTTCATTCCTATTTTGGTATATTTGGGCTTGCACAGAAAATGTTTGTGGCCATTTACAGCAAAGATGGTATATGGGTGTTACAGGCAGTGCAGCTTTCACTGTTGGGTTCTCCATGTGCTTTTTCTTTTTGGTTAGAACCTGAGTGCTTGTTTTTCTACAGGCCCATCATTATGAAGTAATGGGTGGGTAATGGTTATTTTGTAATTCACTTCAGTTTAGAAACCTCAGACTTTTATGTTGGGAGCTTTTCTGGGATTTTTTTAAATAAATAGTTAATGAATTTTACCCTGACTTGGTGAAATGTTTTATGTTCTAGATTGCTAGTGTTCTTCCAGATCTTCTAGGTGCATATTTGCAATGTTTGCAATAGCCATACATTCAGTATCTTTATTTCTTAGCTAAAAATAGCAGTGAACTGTATTGAGTACCACCATTATTCACATTCTACACTTTTTTTTTCTGTAAATCTCAAATATATAGTTCTTTGCATGTGAGGTCTGTAGGTCTCTTACATGACTTATTCACTTGGTCAGAAGTGTTATTTCCATTAAAGACTATGGGTTTTTTTTCTCTTCTGAGGTTGGCAAGATTATGCCCCCTTCACTGTAGTGTTTTGCTGTGTCTGCTGCTGAACTTTATTATGATGAGTTTTTATGGATGCTTCCCTTTAATGCATGTTTATGTTCTTCACTCACTGTCATAGCCAGCTGGTCTTATTTCCATTTCCAAGCTTTATTATTAATAAAATACCAAGTATAATACTTATGTCTGCAGATTTCAGAGCCTTTGCATTAGTCCAGAAGTTCTCAGCCATTTTAGACTCAAGGCACCCCTTGGAAAATAACAGCTTGTAGCTTTAACTCATTTAATGACTACAGAAAATAATAGAGCAATTCTGCTGCAAATAATTCAGAAAAACCACAACAGGTCAGAATGTTTTTGACACTGGATTTCTATTTGAAAATGTTGGGTTTACCTTGTGAATCATATGTAGGTGTTTGCACACTTAACTTAGCATTAATATTGTGCAGAACATTGAAAAGGATCTTGTGGTACCCTAGGGTGCAAATCACTGCATTAGACCCCTTGCTCACTGTTTTCAGTGGTGTCAAAAGGATATTTTAAACATAATTTGAATAGTCTGATGCTTGTTTTTGTAGTTTCGACTCTCCCTTGGACATTAGGTTATATGAAAATGGAAAAAAAATATGACAATTAAATGAAGTTTTCCAAAGTATTTTTCTACCTGTTTTAATTGCAGTAATCTTACATATTACAGGAGTAGAAAGTGAATGGACTAGGGAGTCAAACTAGTCAAGATAGCATGTGATTTCATAGAACTGATTATTTTCCCAACATCATAATGAGAAAGAAGCAGGGCAGGGAGATAGTTATGTGAGGTTCCAACTCATTTTTGTTTTGTTTTCTCTGTGAGAAACTGAAGTTAATCATTTGCAGTGAACATTGCAGTTAAGGAGTAGTACATTTGTACTGACTGAACTATTCTAGTGATCAGTCCAGACTCCATTTTACAGTAGATTGGAGACTTTTGCAAAGGAACTCTCCAGAGTTCTTCAAGTGCTGTCAACTCAGAACGATTAATTGATCTCCTAGTTCTCCCTTCTTTGCTCAATCAAATTCCTGTTTGGCATCAGTAAGGAATCTGGGGTCCGCAAGGAATCAAGCTTGGGGTTTGGAGCAGCAGTATCTGGAGCCTTAGATTTCTACAAGGTCTTTTGAGCCACAGAGGCACTTAAATGTACAATTGCTGGCAGAAATTGAAGGTGGGAATGCTGCAATAAAATTTCTACCATACTCCGGTGCTACATAATGATGGAGACCAATAAACTTTGTTATAATGTAGCACTGAAACAGTAACTTCTTTGCAAGACTGCAAATCACATCAGATGGAAGGAAAAAAGCAATCCAACAGAACCACCTTATTTTTTTAGAAGAAAAATGTCTCATAGAAACATTATTGTATGGATTTTATTTTCCCTGTGGTTACTCAGCTGGGGCACATCCACACATGCAAGCACGCGTGCTTGCAGCAGCTCAAATAGAAGCGGTGCAAATTTGAGCCGGGGCTTTTTTGCCTCAGCGCACGTACTTGGACACGTACTTTGTTGTGGAGCAAATTGTACCACTTGAGGCAAAATAACCCTGCCTGGCTCCTCCCAGAACTGCAGACAGGGGGAGCTGAAGCCTGGGGCCAGCACCTGTGCTCTCCCTAGCAGTATAAAAAGCTGCCCTGTTCTGGCCACATCAGTACAAAAAGCTGTCTTCGCAAGTTGCTCAGGGTTACTCTCTCTCAGGACCTTCTGGGGCCCAGCCAATTGGTACCTGGGGACACTAGTCCTTGTGCCAGCTGGACTGCTGAGGCAGCTGTGAGAGTTCCCTGGACCCTCTACCCACTGCAGCAGTCTGGCAGTGGGGGCTGCTGCCTGGCTGTGACCTGCTGGGCACCTGCCAGACCCAGATGGGAATTGCACAGCCAGTAGAGGCATCTTCCCCTCTCGGCCAGCTGCCAGTGGGCTGTGGCTGCAGAGTTGGCCTCTGTACAGAACTACAGATGCTATAAGAGGCACGTGCAGGAACAGGAAAAGTTTCCCCCTGTTGCAAGTTTGCAGCACAGGGGCAAAATTAGACCCCTGGATATGGCACACATAGAGAGGCCAACTCTGCAGCCACAGTCCACTGGCAGCTGGCTGAGAGGGGAAGATGCCTCTATTGGCTGTGCAGTCCCCATCTGGGTCTGGCAGGTGCCCAGCAGGTCACAGCCAGGCAGCGCTGTTATGTGCGCCCCTGCCCAGCCATCTGGGCAGCTATCGCCTGGAAGATGTTCCTGGTGTGGTGGCCTGCTTTGAACTGTCAAAGCATGTCCTCCTGGCCCCATTTGGCCAGGAGGTCAGCCACCTCCAGCTGGGTCCAAGGTGCCAGCTCTGAGCAGGCAGGGTCCTGCCCCTGGCCTCCCTAGCACGGATTCTGGTGTTCCCGATTGGAAAACTGAAAAATCCCTGATAAAAAAATTCCAAAGTCACTCTGTAAAATGCCCCAAAATCTATGTTCCTCCACAAATAAAACAAAAGACCACTATAAAGAGAGAGAGAGACAGAGAGACAGTGATCAGTTAGGCAATGTTTTATTGGTCTATCTACAGTATTAAAGCAATTTGGAAGACTACCAGTGTCTTTATCATAATAATAAAGTGAACTCTCCATACATGTTTCATGAATTCACGAATACATGAATATATATTTTACTGCCCCCAGTAAGGGCTATGCCCCCCATAGGGGCTACAGCCCCCCCCGAGGGGCCACGCCCCCCCCCAACAGGGGTATTAAACCCCTCAAGAGGGGCCAAATGGCCACTGCAGGGGCTACCACCCCACCCTGCAGGGGCCACATGCCCCACCCCAACTAGCCCCAGCCCCTGCTCCTCCAGACCCCCCAATGGATGCCCCACCCTGCCCCATCCTGACTTGCACCCCAAGGTCCCCATGGCTGCCCCACCCCTCTAGGCACCGGCACTTAAAATAAAAAAAAGCAAAAAAAAAGCCTCTCTTCACCCTAGAAGCAGGGGCTGTGGGGGCTCCAGGGCCTCCTGGCACAGCCCCCCTGGGCAGCAAAGGACAGCGGAGGGCAGCAGAGCCCAGGCTGGGGCTGTAACCTTGCCCTGCACTGTGCAGGCAGGGCCCCAGTGACCCAGATGGCAGCTGGGACTTCCAGTAAGTGCCGGGGGTGCTTTTGTTTGTTTGTTTTTAATTGTGGGGGTGCTGGGGTTGGGAGGCAGGGATCAGGGGCCTTGCGGGGGGGGCCTTGGGGGAAATGGGGCCAGGCAGGAAAGAGATCAGGAGGCCTCAGGGGGCAGGCGGGGATGGGGCTGGGTGGAGAAGGGATTGGGGTGGCTGGGAGAGTGGGTGGGGTCAGTGGGGGTGTTCCCCAATAGCCCCTCCCCCTCCTCCGGCCTTCCTGACCCATTACTTACTGACACTGGAGCCCTGGTGCTGGCACGCTTCAGCACCAGGGTGAGAGCCAACCACAGAGACGCTCTGGCAGCCAGCCTCCAGTTGCCTCTGCTTGCCTAGGACTGTGGCCTGACTGGCTTTTTTTTTAGCTCCATTTTTGTTTGACCCCTGGATATCCAGGGGTCTAATTTTGCCCCCCGTGCTGCAAACTTGCAATGTGGAGAACCTTTTCCTGTTCTTGTACATGCCTCTTATAGCATCTTAAAGGGATTTGAGACACTGCACAATGCATGTGTGGGCTCACCTGGTGTCCACAGCTTTCATGTAGTTTTATAATGGATGCAATGAGAACTTGGTATATATATATTTTTTGTCTTTATTTGAATGTTTTCAAATTGAGAATCTTTATTGGAGACCCTGAACTTTACTTTGGAATGGAAGTTACTCATCTTTGTAGGCTGGGAAGTGGATCTAGGGAGTCAGGATGCTGATCATATGGTATTTTCAGAAAAATATTTGTGTTTTATGACATAATGCTGGCACATTTCCATTCTTCTTGTATTTTTAAAAGATTTTGGCAAAGCCCAGAAGCTTTAGGGAGAAGAGAAACAACATCTTTAGACATTTCTGTAAGGAGAACTGATAAAAATCATTTCAGAACTGAGGAAAAATCATTCCAGTCTGAAATTTATGCATTTTTTTAGACTATATCATAATATAATTGGAAAATTACTAATAACTGCCCCTATATAAAAGGGAACTGTTTGTCTTGGTTAAAAAAATTTTTTTTCACTTTCTTAAAGTAAAATTTTGTATTTATTTATGTCCAGAAAAGAAGCGGTGTTAGCACCACTATCCACCAGACAGTCCATAGGGATCGTTAAAGCACAATTAACCCTTAAATAGAATGTGAAATACGAATGAAGACAATTCGGTGTCTTCAAATCCAAGTTTCACTTAAATGCAGACAACTCAGTGTTTTAACATCCAACAACTTTGACACCTCAGTGTCCTAAAATCAAAATGCAGATAACTCAGTGTCAGACAACTCAGTGTGTTAAAATCAAAGTCTAACTTTATTAGTACAACAAGTATTATCTTATCAGTTTCTATATTCAGAGAGAGAAAAACATTCAGTACAGTAATCTCACCCAATCTCAGATGTTACTTTACTCAATAGAAAAGACAGCCACTTAGTTCCTGGCAGCAAAGGGTACATTGTAGGCTGGGACGGTCCAGACAGGTGTTTGAAGGCTGGATTTATAACGACAATGACAACTTTCTTGCCCCTCCCTTCAACTTCAATCCTTTAACTCTTCACTTTCAGATTGTACGCATACTGTTCATCTTTTATCCCATCAGCATATTTCTTTGTCTAACAGACCTGTTAAAGGCACACCTCTTAATTTGGCCTTTTTCCGGTATCTTACTTTGGGCATTGTCCATTGGTCTCCCTTATCATCTTTCATTAATGGATCCAATTCTTTCATCCCTCTGATTCAGCTGGTTAGTGCCAAGTTCATTTAATTGGAGCTGGTTTCCAGGCCATTGCTATGTTATAAGAACTTCTCACAGTGATAAAAAAGAAAAGATATAATATAATGAGCACCTATAAAATGTACAAAAACAACTCAGAGCCAGCTAATAATAACAAGCAAAAAGTTAATAAGAACAAAACTTAAGTAATGTTTAAATACGGATAAAATATAAACAATACTATAAGCAGGTACAACTTCAAAGCATTAAACTCCTGGCGCTCTGGTGTAGTGCCCAAAGGCTGGAAGAAGGCCAATGTGGTGCCGATCTTCAAGAAAGGGAGGAGAGTGGATCCAGCTAACTACAGGCCCATTAGCCTGACTTCTATCCTGGGG
>NW_017728886.1:160466884-160493477 GCF_001723895.1 Crocodylus porosus
CAGCTGACTTCCTGCCCTTTGGGCAGGGGGCTGGACTCGATGATCTCCCGAGGTCCCTTCCAGCCCTAATGTCTATGAAATCTATGAAACATAACAAGCTACCCTAACAGCACCCTCCAGCACTGATTTCTGCTTGCAGCAGTAGCGTTTCTAGTCATGCATCTGAGGGAGTCAGTTGATTTAGTGGCTCATTGTTCTTCATCCCACAGGTGTTAATGACCATCTGTTCTTTTTAATGGTCTTGGTGGTCTACGAATCAAGCTAACCTTTCTTTTGGCAAATTTTCTGTCTACTACCTACTCTCAGTCTCTCTTCTCCTATTTCACAGTCCTATAGATTATTTTTAGTTCTTTTGAAAATCATAGATCCACCCATGGAGGCCTGTCTTCAGCCTCAATGAGGGTTACAGTTTTGTTTGTATAGGAAATTGAGTGAGCTGAAGATTAAGTTCTGTGCTTGCTTGATGCAGCCATAACTCTGGAATAATCTTTTTTTCTTCATTCTGCCTGCCCAAAAACAAGGCTTATGCATTACTTGGGGCATGTTGTTTGTGACAAAATATGGTATTTTATGTTGCTTTCCCTTTAACCCAAGTGGCCTGTCAAAATTCAGGATGTTTCAGGGGTCTTTCCAGTTGGATGAGGAGTCGGTAAGTAAAACCAGGTATATTTCTGAACATGAGTGTGTGCCACATTTGCTATTCTTCCTGCAAACATCAGACAGATTCTTTGCTCAGAAATCCTGAAGTGTGCTACTCTCATATACTCTGTGCCTAAGAAGATCTATCTAGCTTCTTCCTTTCTGGGTCATACTTATAATCCTTGCTTTTACTTTCTGTTGCCAGTGCATCCAATTAGCCACTCTTGTCCCAAGTCCCTATGTTAGCAACCAGAGGGCGCATCTACACATGCAATTAATGTAAAGGAATAAACTCTGGTGTTTATTGTTCTGGAGCTTATGGCTTCCAAGTATGCTGTTTGAATGTGTGCCCAGGACTGCAGCACGTTGACCCAAGTTGGAGCAGCCACAGCTGGCGGGGGTACACTGGGGTCAGCCTGCTACTCTGAGGCTGTTTCTTTCCCCTGCTCAACGTGCTATAGAGGGCCTGGCTGGGGCACAAGGGTACTCCAGTGTGGGGCTAGCTGGCAGGCAGATCTAGCACTGAAGTACCCTTATGCCCCAGCCAGCAGAGCAGTATCTACAAGTGCACTGCTGCTACTAGGGGTCCTTGTGTGGACTAGTGGAAGTTTCCAGATCACAGGCCCTGGTTCTCGTGGGGAACTTCAGTCACCCTGACATCTGCCTGAAGGGCAATACAGCAGTGTATAGGTAATCCAGAAAGTTTCTGGAGAGCATTGGAGACAACTTCTTGGTACAAGTTCTGGAGAGACCAACTAGGGGCCACTTTCCTCTTGACCTACTGATGACAAACGGGGAAGAATTAGTGGGGGATGTAGAAGTGGCTGGCAACTTGGTCATGAGATGATTCAGTTCAGGATCATGAGATGATCATGAGATGATTCAGTTCAGGATCCTGACAAAACAAAGAATGGAGAGCAGTAGAGTATGGACCCTGGACTTCAGAAAAGCAGACTTTGACTCAGAGAACTGATGGGCAGGTTCACCTGGGAGGCCAGTTTGAAGGGGAAAGAAGACCTGGAGACCTGGTTGTATTTTAAAGAAACCTTACTGAGGGTGCAGGACCAAACCATCCTTATGTGCAGGAAGAATAGCAAATGTGGCGAGCAACCAGCTTCACTTATCAGAGAACTCTTTAGTGAGCTTAAACACAAAAACAAAGCTTCCAAGAAACTTAGACAAACAACTTGGGAGGAGTATAAGAGTATTGCTTGGGCATGCAGGGGTGAAGTCAGGAAGGCTGAAGCGCAACAGGAGTCAAAGCTAGCAAGGGACGTGAAGGGTAACAAGAAGGGTTTCTACAACTATGTTAACAACAAGAGGAAGGTCAGGGAAAAATGTGGGTCCCTTACTGAATGGGGGAGGCAACCGAGTGACAGATGTTAAGGAAAAGGCTGAAGTACTTAATGCCTTTTTTACCTTGGTCTTCACAGGCAAAGTCAGCTCCCAGAGAACTGCACCAGGCGGCACAGTTTGGGGAGAAGATGAGCAGCTTTCAGTGGTGAAAGAACAGGTTAGGTACTATTTTGAAAAGCTGGATGTGTACAAGTCCATGCAATGCATCTGAGGGTGTTGAGTGAGTTGGCTGATATGACTGCAGAGCCACTGGCCATTATCTTTGAAAACTCATGGCAATCTGTACAATTGGAAAAGGGCAAATATAGTGCCTATTTTTAGGAAAGGTAAGAAGGAGGATCCAGGGAACTACAGACTAGTCAGCCTTACCTCAGTCTCAGAAAAGATCATGGAGCAGGTCTGCAAAGAATCCATTTCTAGCACTTGGAGAAGAAGAAGGTGATTAGGAACAGTCGACATGGATTCACCAAGAGCAAGTCATGCCTGACCAACCTGATTGCCCTCTATGATGGGATAATTGGCTGTTTGGATGTTGGGAAAGCAGTGGACATAATATACCTTGACTTTTGCAAGGCTTTTGATACTGTCTGACACAGCTAAATGCCTAGTTGCCAGCCAGTATCAAGCGGAGTGCCCCAGGGGTCAATCCTGGGGTTCGTTTTGTTCAGTAGCTTCATTAACTGTCTGGAAGATGGAATAGATAGTACCCTCAGCAAGTTCCCAGATGACAGCAGGTTGTGGGCTGCAGTATATGCACTGGATGGCAGTATTCAGAGTGGCCTAGGCAAGTTGGAGGATTGGACCAAAAGAAATCTCATGAGGTTTATCAAGGACAAATGCAAAGTCCTGCACTTAGGATAGAAGAATCCCATGTGCCACTACAGCTTGGGACACACTGGCTAAGGAGCTGGTCTGCAGAAAAGGACCTGAAGGTTACAGTGGACAGTAAGATTGATATGAGTCAGCAGTGTGCCCTTGTTGTCAAGAAGGCTAACAGCATACTGGACTACATTAGTAGAAGTATTGTCAGTAGATAAGGGAAGTAATTATTCTGCTCTATTCTGCACTGGGGAGGCCACATCTTGAGTACCATGTCTACTTTTGGGCCCACCACTATAGAAAGGATGTGGACAAGTTGGAGAGAGTCCAGTGGACAGCAGCAAAAATGGTTTGGGGACTGGGGCACATGACTAAGGAGATGTGGAGGGAACTGAGGTTTGTTTAGTCTAGGGAAGAGAAGACAGAGGGGGGATTTGATAGCAGCCTTTAACTACCTGAAGGGTGGTTCCAAAGGGGATGGAGCCACTGTTCTCAGTGGTGACAGATGACAGAACAAGGAGCAACAGTCTCAGGTTGCAGCAAGAGAGGTTTAAGTTGGATATTAGGAAAACTTTCTCACTAGGAGGTTTAGTGAAACACTGGGAGGTGGTGGAAGTATCAGAGAGGTAGTAAAGTCTCATCTTTCGAGTTTTTAAGGGCTGGCTTGGATCCAAAGGCTGGGTTGGATCCACCCATGATTTCCATTAAGATAACTGTACATACATTAAAAAAAATGAAATTTAAATACAACGAAGTGACCACTGTTTGGACTTATTCCCCAGTCAAGAGGCAAAAGACAGGAAGCATGAAATGGACATCTGAGAGAGTATTTTACCCTCCTTTTTCTGGCTCCAAGAATGTCTTACTGAAATATTTTTAAGAGGTGAAAAAGTAGAGCTGTGGTTTTAAAACTGTGAACTTTACGCTGACTAAAGTAACTGGATCTACTCTTTTATTGTAGGTCTAGGTTGATGTAACATATGGAGGTGAAAAATATGGATGTCTTCCATTTTATTTTCTACTCATTTTATTTATGCTTTTTGTCTGGGAAGAAAAGCATGCCAAAAAAATGGCCAAGTATACTGAGGCATGAAATTGAAGGAGTTGATCATTGCTGTGATTCAGGCACCCAGCCACTTTATGGGGTTGGCATAAAAAGAAACACATAGTAGAAAATACACAACTAAATAAGAAAAATACATTGAAGCCAGGGTGTATTCATGCCAAGTGAAGAAGAGTGCTGTAGCCTTGAAAGCATTAAACCTGATCCAGCAAAAATGTGAGGTGCCCCAGCCATTTAGACGTGAATCTCTTTCTAATCCACACAAGTATTAGAAAAATCTGAAACAGGTGAAGGTTCAAAAGCTGTAAAACCATTAAATGATTTCTCATTCATTTCTCAGATACTGGAACCTTTTAGTGAACTAAACACTCCTTTTCTATTACACTATTAACATGCTGTGGTCACTTCACAGTATACTGTTGATTATAAAAAGGCTGAAAGTGATTTGTATCCAATCAGATCTATCTGACTCTATACACTTGATTTAGGCTAGGGTGGGTGATGTACATCATTTCATTGTTTGCTGTTGGGGAGAGGAAGGATGAAAAGTTTTTATTTTGTGAAATAATTATGCTCCTTCAATCTCATTTTACAGTAAATTTGTCTTTTGAAAAACTGTCTGTATTTAGATGATACTTCACAGTCCAAGTGCTGGTGAAAAGAAGCCACAAATGCTACAGCTTCACTGCTTAGCTCTGAAATCATGAGCGACTGGTGCCTCCTGAGCCACTTGCCCACCCTTGACTGGACAGTCAGTGACCGGAGTGGGGGGGGGTCCCCCGTGGCCAATCCTGCTGACCTATAACAGGCAGCAGCGCACCACAGGCACTTCCAGGCACGCCATTGGCACTTATGGGTCAATGGGATTGGCCGCGGAGGGACTGCTTCTCCTGGTGCACACCACAGCTGGAGCTGTCAGGGGCGCACTAGCGCTCTCACCTGCGCCCTCCTCCCCCCAGGAAAGGAAACATGGTGACAAAAGTATTTTAGTCATTGATATCTGAACGAGTAAGGGCTATTCCTGGGTCTAATAGAAACTTCTTCCCTTGATTCCCCACAAAAATGTCTCCTTCACTTAGGGTGATGTGGACACATACATTTTTATAGAGGACTAGAGTTTAACTGACTTGCCAAAAGCTATGTAGGAAGTTTTGTGGAGGAGCTGGGACAAAACACTGATTTCCAAAGTGATAAAAATGACAAGTAAATTCTAGAATTAATTCTCAGAGCCGTATAACAGGTGAAGCTGATATGACAGAATAAAAGGAAAATGTCATCCAAGAACTATTTCAGACCTTTCTGAGGGCCTCTGCCAAGAACCAAAGGGTCTGGAGTTTGGATTTGAAGATTAGATGACGATTAGCTGTGGAAGTTCTATCATTACATTCTTCTGCCAAGGCACAAATGGAGCAACAAAAAACCATTGATCCAAAAGGTCATTTTGAAGGGATGGTGTTTGAAAGTACTAAAGTTACCAAGATGAAAAGAGTACAAAAATAGTAACCCAAACAAGAATGGAGTTCTGTATGTCAAGCATTAACCCTTCAGGTTCTTGCATTTGTGCATACAAGTGAAGCACATATCTGTAATTAATTTAATATGTAGATGGAGACAGAAACAACATATGGGTACTCTGAATGACTCTCAGATGTTGATATGATGGATAATTATATGTGTTCCTTTAAATGAAATGGGTATTGTAGCATCTAAAGGCCCAATATGGTATTTCGTTTTTCTTTTGATGCCATTTTTCTTCACATCAAGGGACAGTTACTGCTCTTCACTGTCACATGATGACATGCAATGGCCATTACTCAACTATTATTTTGGCATAGAAGCCTTCACTCAATAGCAGCAGCTCTTACGGCAATGATACAAACGCCTGCCAGTATCATGGTTTGCCTTGACTGAAGGTTTCGTGTTTTTTTCTCTCTGAAATGACCAGAAAAAATCTCTCTGCACATTTATCAGCGTTTCAGATGGTTTAAGGAGGAGATATGGGGCCTCAGATCCACAACTCATCTACTTCTCTTATTCTCAAAAAGATAACTGAAGGCCAATAACTTCAGTAAAATGGCTATTAAAGTATTCTGATATACAGTGGCTCCAGTGTCAGTCATGGATTGCAATCTGGCATGTATATTTGTGTTGTGGGGGTAGGCACAACAAGGGAATTCCCTTTGAATGACAAGTGATTGTCTCGTAATGTCATATTACCATGAATAAAGAAAAAGACCCATTATGTGATATTTTAACTAGATGGAAGTTAACAAAGAAATACACTGTGTTGATGCTGAGAGGAAGGGTAGATGTGGTTAAGGCACTGGCCTGGAACTCAGGAGATGGGGGTTCAAATTTCTGGCTCTTCAAGAGACTTCCTGTGTGACCTAGGATGAGTCACATCCAGCTACATGTTCAAAACAGCTCACAGTAAGAACCAGATACTGAAAACAGAGAAATCCACACTGAGGCACCAAGACATGTGCTGAGGCCTTTTGAAAATCTGGGCCCTACTGTAGGTGTTGAGCCTTTTGAGACCTCCTTTGTGAATCTGAGTCTGAGAGTTGAATCATATCTCATCTTCCTGCATGTAAATATCATTTTTGCATTTACCTGGCTTTCCACCTGTGGCAAAATAGGATTGGTGAGGTATGTGTGTACTTGCCAGAAAAGTAGGGAGAGCATTCTCACCTTTCAGCCTAGTTGCCTAGTGGCTAGCTACAGCATTTGCCCAAGCAGCAGAAGGCCCTGGTTCAAACTGTCTGGGGGTTTGAAACTTTGTCTCCCACATCCCTGCAAAGCACTTTATCAGTTCCTGGGCTAGGTGTTGGCCAGCTTATTTTATAATTCTCTCTTTGAGACCAGTCTGCTCAGTAGCCAAAAGAGGAAGACATGGAACCAGGAGGAAGAGAGCAAGCCAGAGGGAATGTGTAGCTCAGTGACGAGGACACTGGCTCTGCATTCTGGCCCTACTTCCAGTTACTTTTCTGCACTTTTCATTTCATATTTATTGGAGACAATTGGCAAACAGCAGTGGAGTTGTACCTTCCCCAGTGTCAGGGCCCAGGGCAGTTCAGCAGCCGTCTGATTTCGATTCACACCCTTCTAGGAGGAAACCATTTTCCAACTGTTGGGTTTGAATCAGAACATCTCCTAGGCTTTGAGGGTTCAGATACAAGATTTGGCTTGGGTTCACCTTTACCTAGAGTGAAATTAAAGTCTGTATTAAAGTGTTTTCAATTGCATGCTTTAGAAAAATGATGCTTACATTCATCTTGTCAGTCTGCTTCAAAGCAGGACCTTTTTCTTTCTCTAAGGCCTTGAATAAATGCAGGATGTGTTGAGGCAAAACTGTTTCCAATTAGGCTGGTACATACTATACTTTAAGGATTTCAAGGCTAATTCAAAGAAATGTCCTGTAGCTGGATTTCAGAATGATGATGTATAGAAAGTTACCTGGAAAAGAAAATCACTTGTCTGAATTATTGTGACTGTGCACCAACAGATCTTCAATGGGCGCAAATTGACACATATCCATAGACTTCAATGGTGCTATGCTGAGTTGCACTACAGGAGGATTTTTTTAAAGTGTTTTTTAAATGATAAGAGAAAAAGTCAATTTTTTTTTAAAGCATGAGATCCATTTAATGCGCTTGCTGCCTTGGTAGCTAATGGAGACTCTTAAAGTATTTCTTACTTTAGAGAAATAAAAGCAATTCCAGTGAGTTGTCCATTGCTTTTATCCAGTGTAAATCATTACAGTAATGAATGTGCAATATTCAGCAGAAGCAGCAGTTCTTGATTGTGTGTGTTTGTTTTTTGCTTTACTGAAGAATCATTGTCCATCACTAATACTTTTGTGGAGTACTGGCCTGAAAACTACTGTCATACCAAAGATTAAAAAAGGATTAGGGGTAAGTGATGGATTCCTCTGGTAAATTTATGTACACATGCAACACATTAATTGTTCAGATTCAGTTCTCCTGCTCAAGACAAATACTTGCACATTTATGTCTGACACTCTTATTTGTCAATTTGTGAAGCTGCCGCTACTGTGAACCCTGAACAAAATAATTATAGTAATCCTTTATACTCTCTCCCACATGCATTCCCCCACTTCACTACGTGCTTTCATAGGTTCACTCACACTCACTACTACTCTCTTACCAAACCTCCACCAACAAAGTAACTCTATTGCTAAGTTTGAGCTACTCTATTAACTATGCTCTTGAAATCCCTACTAATTTCTTTTGCCTGATAGATGTAGGTGAGAACCATAAGCAAAAGTAAATTCTATTTGGAAACAACAATATAAAAATAACCATTTCTTTTTTCCATGATGCTAAAATAGTGTAAATATGCCTAATGAGAACAAGATGTTTCCCAGATAGGCTATTACCCTGCAGCCGGCTCTATATAAGCAGACCCCCAAACTCTATGTGGAAACCTATTGACTTCAGTGGGGTTCCACACAAATGCATGCTTCTTTTCACATGGAGATTATTGTCTAGTATTTTTCCCCACATAGCGATGAAGAAAAGAGTAGGGTTTTTCTATTTTTTTAATTTTTAAAAGTATCTTTCTGAGGTTTCCAAAACAAGGTGTGTGGTGAAAGACGAGTTGTTCAATCAATCCTCTAAAGGTTGTCTTGCTAGTTTAAAGGGTTAGTATCACTTAGTGCTAGCCTAGGCATTCTTAGGTTGCCATCCAGAGAGATCTAGGTATCTTCATAAATTACAGCATGGCTTTGATAAAGATTAGAGTTCCACTATTCCTTCTGCCTACAGAGGGATTTGCTTTAAAGGAATCGTATCTTGGGGGCCCTGAACAGTCTTCTCACCAATAATCTTATCTATTCAGCTGTACTGTTTATGCACTTTGTGTAAGGAAAGAAGTGGTGGTGACCTTGTAAGCAGCAGAAAGCTTGCATTTAAGCCTACTTCTGGGTCTTCTGTGTTAATTACTTGAGTTAGGTCATTTAGACATATGAGCACCTACCGGTGCCCTCAAATTGGCCTAGATTATTGGTGCAATTATTTGAGCTAGCAGAGGTTTAGCCCTCAAAATTTCCAAGTGCAAAATGACTTCAAAAATCCTGTTCCTGGAAGCTGCAGAAAAAGAATGCTGTTAGAAGACATGCAATAAAATAAGTAAAGGACACTGTCTTGAATTATACTGTGACGTTATTTGTGGATTTGGTAAAGATTCAGGTCATGACCTTCTTTTACCTAAATAGGGTTTCCCACAGCTTAATTGTGAGCTGTGTTGAATAACTGTCTTGCACACAGAAGCTGTTAGAATTTTGACATATTTTGACATAATACACCACAGAATAATTGTTACTCCATTTTAACAAGCAAGCTATTTCTATTGTCTGATTTATATTATCAGGAATCTATTCTCTTCCTGAGGACATATACCGTCCATTAATTTAAATGGGAGACATTCAGAGGAAACTGTAGAGCGATATTGTCCCCTCATCTTTGATTCTTTTAGTAAACGTTTATTTTGATCTGGAAAACAGGGAGCTTCCGTGGAGATTTAGATAAAAATCTCAAGACTTGGGCAGAAATGACTTTCTTCATACCAGGCTGTAAATTTTACATTTAGTCACCTATGATGACCAATTACCTCAAATTTAGTGTTGGGTAAGGTAGCGATGGGGGTGAGTGGTGCCAGTGTTCACCTTCTGGGTTCTGGAGCTGTGACAATGTGGCAGCTTCAGCCACAAGCCCCACAGGCTGCAATTTAACCACTGGGGATATTGGCAACTATATTGAACTACATCTTCACCTCCCCTTTGCAGTAATTATTGGCTGTTTGATGTGATTCCTGTCCACTCTGTGAGCTATAGCAGAAAAAAAAACCCATTTGAATAGTTTGGAAAAAGATATTAACATTACTTTCTTTGAAAAGTTGCATTCCTTAGTTCAGGCTGCCCAAGCACCAGTACTCAGGGATTGAACAGTTGTGCCACTTACCTCCATCATCACCTTGCTTATTGCTGAATTTGAGGTCTTCGGTGACTGTTGGTGACTAAGGGTGCCTGTAGATGTGCAGGGAGGCTGCTCCAATGCACTGTAATTATACTGCATGGGAGCAGACTCAATCAAGTCTGATGGAGGGGGCTAATTAGCATGCACCAGCAGCCTCCATGTCTCATGTATCAGTGTCCCGACTCCCCACATTTCAAAAATGTCTGTGGGGCTGCATTAACTAAAGCTTGTCAAATGAGTTTTAGTTAAAATGCTCCCACTGCTATTTTGAAGCGTGGGGATGCTATACATGACAGGCTGTAGGCTCTTTAATTAGAGTGGCTCTTGGAGCTGCTCTAATTAAAACACCCTCCCCTCCCCCCAGAGCACTTGCAAAAACATCCTAAAATTATTGGCAGGGGAAAAAGGTTGGGGGTGGGGGGGGCAGTTGTGTTCACCCCTTGAGTTGGTTCCAGCAGCTACACGGCTGCCCTACTACCAAAGGGTGGGTTGTTCGTCTTGTGAGAAGCCCTTTGGGATGGATCCAATCCATGGGGCCAAATGAGTTTGACCACCCTGGTTAGATCAACCTCTTTTCCTCACAACTCTTGGAAATCACCAAAGAGAAAGTGCAGCTTCTGATGCTCAAATAACCCTTGTGCCTATATGAGCTGTAATGCGACTAAGCCCTACCTCAGTGACTTGCATCCTGAGAGGTACATTTGTGACATTTACATTCACTTAAGTGCAGATTGTAGATAACTTACTTATAGGGAAGCAGAGTGATCCCAAACAGTGTGAAATGGTAAGCAGTATTGAAACATGTTTAGGAGAGGCAGTTTAAATATTAGAGGTGGCTTTCAAGCTCTAAATAAAAAGTGCATATAAATAAGGAATAAGGATGAGAGATGCAAAGAAAGGTTTTACAAGTTCTTGTCTTTAAATGAGACTGTTTGCCAAAGGTAATGATTCTCAATGCATTGAAAAAAAAAAGCTATTGTAAAAAATTATAGGGCAGGGAAACTGCTTGGTTTAGGACAGGGGTTATCACCTGGGGGTACTTGGACCGGTCCTAGGGGTTATGCGCAGGTGGGTGGGGACAGACCGCTGCCACCTCGCAGAAGCAGGGCCAGGGTGGGGCGAGGGCAGTGGTGCTCCTCTGTGGGGCGAGGAAGCTCGCGCACAGCGGCCGCCACTGCCACACACCAGCCCAGTGAGCTTCCTTGTCCTGCAGAGGGGCATACCCCAGCCTGGTGAGGTTCCCCACATGCTCTGGCCCTGGAGCTGGGAGGCGGTGGTGCTCTGTTCCTGCTTGCTCGCACACTGTCCCTGCCTCCCTCCATGTCCAGCTGCACGCTACTACTCCCCTCTGCCCCATGCTCAACATCTGGCCACGCACTATTCCCCCTCTCCCCGCACTCGGCATCTGGCTGCCAGGGGTACTTAGACTATAAAAGGCTGAAACCCCTTGGTTAAGGAGACTGGGAGCATGTCTACATGAGATGCTATGTTGCCGTAGTGATGAGCTATGGTGATGTAGCATTGGCAGGCATGAGCTGTGATGCCAACGCTATTGCACAGTAGGGTTGGAGATCACCTGTGCGCCACTGGGACTGCACAGTAACAACTTCAGCAAGTACTAAATGACTGCACAGTCAGGTGCACGTGTAGATGTGCCCTGGATCAACTCTTGTCATTAGGCTCTCATTTTGAACTCACCCCAGTTCAACAGGGGCTCAAAGCTATTACCCAGCTAGTGATAGGTAGCTGTTAGATTCACTTAGATTTGATTTGCAGGCCAGTTTCTAGAGAAAGAGTGTCCATGTTACAAAAACACTAGCACAGCTGATGTTGACTAGCCATTTTGTTAATAGTTTTGAGACTGGAGCAAAGGCTGAATACACTGCCTGGTGATTAAGGCCTTCATCTGGAAAAATGCTTAAGTATGGATGCAATTAAGTTTCTTAAAGTTATGCTTCATTATTTTGTTGGACCAGATGTTAAATTAACCCCTCATTATTAGATGACTATTCAGACCTGGCTTGACAAAGCCCTGACTTGAATGATCTAGTAGGGGATGGTCCTGCTTTGAGCAAGAGGTTGGATTAGATGATCTCCTGAGATCCCTTCCAACCCTAATTTCCTATGATTCTGTGATTTACCTTGACTCAGTAGCATAACTTAAGGCAGTGGAGAAGGGAGGGGGCGGGCAGCGGTCAGGCATCAGCCCTGGGTTCCAGTTTGGAGGAGGTGTCATAATGGCAGACCTGCAGAGAGCCTGTGCTGCTACTGCAGCCCCTCTTCAGGAGCTTGTACTGAGGTGGCAGCAGTTTGTGTTGCTGCCACAACTGCAATAGCCCCTGTGCAAGGAGGGAGCCCTTTTCTCCCCTTTCTTCCATGATGCTGCCCAGGGCACCCTTCTACCTTCACTCAGGGAGCATTGGATTAGGCTGGAATTCAGGGCTGAGGAATAATGGTTTGGATATATTAACATGGCACCGCCAATCCCCATGCTAGGGTTAGGGACAGATATTAGCAGTTACTGAATATTTTGCATGTTCTGTAAAAAAAAAAAAGAAAAAAAAAGAACAACAACATAGTATTAGGATTTTGATAAATTACTGTTACAGTGATTCAGGGTGTTCATCTTTCGGCTGACGTAAGGTCTGACCCCATTGCAGTTACAGGAAAGGCACACGTGGATTCCAGCAGGCTTTTATTCAGGCCTTTTTGTGCTTTGGACAGGTTCAGTTAATGGGTGGCTTTACATAGTATTGGGAAAAGAAAACATGAACAAAATAAACAGCAAAATCCTCATGCTGTACCCTGGGGCAGACCTTTTCACTGTCAGCTGTCCCACATTAGAAAGAAAGATGGTTTAAAAAGTAGATGAACATCAGTGGGACAAAACCCTGAGTGACAGCAACCTCCTTTTCAGAAATAATACAAAATTGGGAAAACGTCCAAACCTGCTTCTGAATTTTGTGGATTTGAATGAAGAAAAGGTGGTTTAGTTTGGTTTCTGTTATCAAGCTATTTCAGTTGGGAGTTCTGAGGTTTTATACATTGTTTTAATGTTTACTTCTCCTAAAAAGACTTATAAGTTTGTATATACACTTGTGTTTTCAGGCCACATATTGTTGTTTTTAATTAAATCCAGTTCCCATTGAGTAAATCAGTGACTCTCCACCAGGATGCTACACCATTCTGAGGTAGCTTGGGATCCCTTCAAGGGGTCTGTGGAAGGCCGTGCAATGTTAGCACTGTCAAATGTGCAAATATGATTCATGTGATAAACCCAGAGATTTCAACTAGGAATCTTTAGTATTAAAATCATTCTGCCCTTTTGTGGTCTTTTTGAGTTTTTTGCAACACAGGAATTCTTCTATTATTTTTTTCTCACCAAAAAAATGGTGAAAATTAAGAGGTAGCTTTTTCTGAGGGACATCTTGAATCTATCCGGGGGTGCCTCGGGTCAAAAAAAAGAATGTAGCAGGTCAGTGAAATTATTGTTGCAGGTGCTGAATTTATTTTTATTCCTGGTATAATGCCAAATAAAGGAGCATTATGAACCTTATTCTCTCAACCCCTGCCCAGGGATCTCTCTCATTTTCTTTCTCTGCCTGCAAAAGATGTAAGTAATAATTCATACCCTCTTGTTCCTATCCCAGTCCTCCTTGGGTCACCACAATCTTAAGGATCCTTCAGTACTATTTTTGATATGGGTCAGTAATAGTTCCCAAAACAGTTTTGATTTCTTGTCATGACATAGTTTCGTCCTGCCTAAATAATATCAGTGCAAATTATTGATACCAAAATTACATAAAAGTTCAAAACCAGAAAACAGTATTCTAAATCAGTTGTAAGTAGTTGCTATAGAGAAACCAGGGAAGATGTTTCAAATGCAAACATAGCACTCTCTCTCTAAAATCTTGGTTTAACTAGCACAAGTAGAGCTAAAGTTTTTATTGAAAAAGCTATACATTCCTTCAATGTTTGCGTAGAAGTTTAGGTGCAAATGTTGGAAAAAGGCCCATGGGATCAAACTCTGTCACAATGCAGAGCTCTTTTGACTTCATTCTTTTGGCTTTGTATGGTCCCAGGGGTCCATTTGCACAGTTTCAGCTGCAAGATAAAGGATTTAATGATTAAGGAGAGGTTTAAATATTGAGCTGGTGGGTAGGGCCCAACAAGGCAACAAAAGATCCACCCTCAAATGAGAGAAGACCCACAGACTCCAGAATTTCACTGATTAAGGGGGACAAAGAAAGAAAACATAGGATGACCCTGTGAAGGTCACAGGGTCAAAATAAGGGATCCCTAGGGGAATAGTGAGGAGAAAACCATTTACAACATACCCTGCCCCATGAAAGAGTCCAAATAATGCCTGCCTGGAGGTGAAATTTTCTGCTTATCCAGTACAACTGGAAAAGTGTTGGTGAATTTTGAAAAATTGTTGTGCCGAATATAGAAAAACCTGGCTTATTTTACTCATGGTTAGTTGGACTTAATATTTTGTGCATGATTTAAATGATTCCTCTGATTAGGATAATTGGGCAGTTACCTCAAGTTTTCAGAAAAATAATAAAAATAAAACATGTTGCTCAGGTTTTCCAGTTCGGAGAGAGCATATTTGGTTTCAGATTATATCACTCTGACCTCTCAGCTTCATTTAGCACCCATATCGAGGATGGCATATCCCTGACAGAGAAGTGGGGCTGTGTAGAGGGGAGAGAGAGAGAGAATGAACCTTTAATAACCTGAATCAGTTTAAAGAACTTAATAATGGAGAAAAAAATTGCATCTAGTTGTAATATAGTAGATGAAACAATCCATGACCATGATCAAAAATAAACCAAAACCACTAAAAAATATGTATATTTTAATTGTTTTAAAGTAAGGAATGTGGGGCGGCGGCATTATTTCTATGAGGAGCAAGTCTCATTTGTGCCAGTGCAGTAAGGTGTCCAACTGCATCTCTGGTAAAGGATTGACTGAAGCAGGAGAAGGAGGAAAAGAGAAGAACTTCCCTTCCAAAAACTGAAATGTAACATTTTCCCTCTTTAGATAGTCCTGAATTTAATCTTTTGTTGGGGAAGACTATTTCTGCTTAGGAACATGTACTACAATTATTGGTTTTGATTCTTAATAAGTATAAAAGCATGTATACTGAACCCATCACTATGCCTGCAGTATAAAAGCCTGTATTCTGTATTCTCTCCATGCACAGGTCATGGATGTTTCATCTAATATATTACTTACAACTAGCTGCATTGATTAGACAGAAATAGCAGCCCCAGCATCTCCTCCCACTATGCAGCATTATATGAAGCAACAAGACATATTTGCCACAGGCCCAGTATTGGAAGAGTTTGTACCCATCACCTTTTATCTCCTCTACTATTATTTGTACCTCGTCTTGCAGTGAGCTGTGGAACTGACTAAAAGTACAACAAAAGCTCTGAAAAGGACAACAGGGAGAGAGTTGCTGCACTGAAATATTTTGATCTTTTCTATGAAAATAAAAGATGATTTTTGCAGTCAAAAACCTGTTTTCTTCAGGAAAAAAGGTGAAAATCTCGCCTCCAAGCAAACAGATGATGCTAGGCAGATTTGTTTCCTTGTGAAATTTTATGCCACACAAACGTGCCTGCCGGCAGAAATGGCCAAATTTCCCATTGTCTGTATATGCGAATCCTTTTAAAAACCCAGAGACACTGGGAGCTTTTGGAGACCAGGCTTCACATCTCTCAGGTTGCTGACGGACATTCATTTAAAGGTGAGATGCGATCTGATCCCTCATCCCAACAATTGTGTCTCCTGCCATGCAACATGTGTATGGCAGGACATGTAATTTTGGGATCAGAGATCAGACCATAATCATGCCCTACTTGCCAGTGCTGGGGGAGTCTAGGATCATGATCCTGGGTAACCTCTGCACTAGCAAGTTGAAAATCAGGTTCTTGAAAATCAGCTGATTGTTAGCTGGTTCTGGGTTTGCACCAGGGCTCAAAGTGGCGTTAGTGTAGTTCCTACAGCTGGCCAATGATCATAGGCTGGACCAGACTGAATGTCAGCCAGTGGGGACCATATCAGGTCTGGATGGTAACCCCAGTGCAATCTTAACCCTGACGCACATTCAAATTAAGGTGCAATTAAAATCAGTCACCGAAGTATTTTGTGTAATATTTTTGTGGGTTGTTTCCCTTTTTGTGGCAACATTATTTCCTTGAAACTAATGTTAGGGGCCTAATGTTACTAGAAATGGAGGCAAAATAATGTTTAACATGTTGGTCAAATTGGGGGCCTGGTACAACTTCCATGTCCTAGTCCTGCTGGGACACCTACTGTGTGGGCGCATCTACATGAGATGCTAACTGCACAAAAGCCTAATTCTACTGTGCAGTAGCATGCAGGGCAAAAACCATGCTAATACGCTAATGTGCAGTAGTATTAAGGTACGGCTCAGTTAGCATCACTAAAAAGCCATGTGTTGGTGCTACTGTGCAGTAGCACCCATTACTGTGCATTGATTTAATACTTGGTTATGCAAGTATTAAACATAATGCGCTGTAACTACAGTGAATTAATGAATATGTTGATGCTCCTTATTTCTAATAAACTCACATCAGCCCATTATTGTTTAATTACCATTCTCTGCATGCTCTCCACTTTAGCAAAAGTTATTGCTGTTAATGTTTTTGTAGTAGGTAAAAATTCCCATTCCCACCCTCTTGTTGCTTCCAGCTATGTCTCTTCCTCTGTTTATCTAGTGCCTGAACCTCTTTATTCTCTAACTCTTCCCCTTCTTTTAATCCCCTACAATGTCTACAGACATGGCCATCCAGGCTCCCGTATCCAGACTTAAAGCTGCTAAAATTATCTTCCTCTCTCACTGTTCTGACTCTGCTACTCCTTGAAACGTTTCTGTTTAACCTGTTTTGTTTGCTATTTGTTTGCTAACCATAACTCAGACTCTTGCTTCATCTAACTTCCTCCAGCTCTCCATTCATTGCATATGCGTTTTCCATCAAAACTCTCCTTTTACATCTTCCACTTGCTGTCATCATGGTGCCTTCTTTAATATGACTCTTAATGCTTTAAACAACCTCCTTGCTGTAGCAAGCAGCCTCTTACCTTTTAGTGAAGTCCCTCTTTATGACACATTCTTGTGAATTCCCTTCAACAAGCATCCACTAAAAAATTCTCAGTCACTGTTAATTTAATCCTCTGGTTAGGTTATAATAGATCTGCTCTGTATCATTGAAGTCTAATTAGAGTGTAAATCAACAGGGCATTAGCAATGTCTTCCTTCACTTGTGCAGAACCAAGAGTATCTTAGCATCAAGCACAAGAAGAAACTGGGTTCTGGGTCTGGTCTTGCATGACTGCAAGATAGAATGCATTCATAGACCTTGGTCTGCTCCAATGCCTTTCTTGTTTATCACTTTTTGTTTTTCAGGTTCAGGCTGTGGTAGGAATTCGCGTAGCCTGAGGTTTACAATTTTGCTTTTGTCAAATGTAGTGATTTATCCTAAGTGATGGGACTGACCCTACAGATTTGGTCACAAGAGAAATGGCTAGATGGAAGACAAACTTGGAATTCTGCAATATATATTGATTGAATATGTGGCTATAATACAAAGTGAGAAGCCTAACGGCAAGTTCTTAAAATAGGACTGTCCAACTGGTAACCCATGGGTGGCATGTGGCCCACAAGGGAATAATGAGGCCCCCAGAATCCCACTCAGCCATTGCTGCCCCCATTGCTCTGACTGCAACAGTAGCTGGGGTCTTTGGGCAACCCCTCCCTTGTTCAGTTTGCACATCTTGCCTGCCCCAGGGGGCAGGTTGGTATGACATAGCCCTGGATGCCAAGAGAGCTGATAGCCTGGAGTACCTGTGCAGTACAATGCAATGGGAGAGCCCATGGCCAGGGAAATGAAGGTGAGGCCAGAACAGTGTTAAGATATCATTCATCAGGGAATATGCCTTATCAAATAAACAAAAGGCAACAAAATGTTGCACCAACCAGGGCTGATGTTAGACTGCAGGGGAAAAAAAGAAGGTTGATGAACCTCCATTTAATGGGAATACACAAAATAAATGAATTCTAGATCTTAATCTTAACTAAGCATTAATTAGTAAATGTTTGTACAACACTTGGAACATGTACAGTCTATGTAAATGCAATAATTATGAATAATCATGTTATTTTGGTGGGTGACTGATAGCATCATTGGAATGGATGTGTCTTTTTGAGCCTCTCATGTTGATGTCAGCTGGTGAAAATGCTTCATTCACCTAAATGCTTAGGTGGTTGCTGCTGAGAATAAATGCACTACACTGTCCTAGGATGTGTGTGGAAAACTGGCAACTTTGTATCCTAAGGTGAGAAAACCAGTGCTTCTCCTGACTCTGTAAAGGGGAAAACATTTTTGGAAACTGGAAGTCAATAATAAAATCTAGTGTTGAAATTTGCTTTCTAAGTGGTAGGCTGATAAAGAACCAATGGTGTTTTGGGGACAGGTGTTACTGGTGGTTGTGTATTTCTCTTGGAAGTATTGGACTATTCAGTACCATAGTAAAGGAGGGCTGAGCGGGGCCACCACTCTGGCCACCAAAGCAAAGGGGCATCAACAGGCCGATACAAGTCAATATTTTGTTATAAATATTTTGAAAAATTTTGGCTGATGTGGCTGATAATGTCACTGATAAATGCCACATGTATGCATGCAGCCGCAGCATGCATGCAGCCAGCCCAGCAGCTTGGAGAGCAGCATCCGGCTGATGATTCTGTTGGGGGAAGGGGCATGTTGTGGAGACATCAAGGCCCCCTGGCGAGGAAGGGGCTGGACTGGGGCAGGTGCTGCTCGGCCGGGGGAGGGTGTGGGACAGAGCCACAACTGGCTCATCTGAGGGGTGCAGGAAGGGGGGCAGTTCCCACTGCTGTGTGTACCCCAGGCAAGCATGGAGGGACCTATGCCCCCCAGTCTGTGCATGGGGTGAGGGTGGGCTGCTGCTGCAGGCTTACCCCGGGTACTGAACTTCCTTGCTATGGCACTGGTACTATCTTTGCCACTCAATGCCCCTTGCCAGGGCGCACTGTGAATGTATCTGGTTCAATAGCCAGCCTGCTAGCATCCCCTGTTCTGGGCAAGGCCCAAACAGCAGATAGGAAGGACATGCTAATTAGGGCAGAGCCCAACTGGGAGGTTCTAAAATGCTTGCAAGGGGGAAAGAAGAAGCAGTAGAGTCTATGATACTGGTAGGGAATTGGGAGATGCTGATTTCAGGACTCCCTCCTGAGGTTAGGAAGGCAAGGCCACTTGCTTATGGGCTTATTTTTATGTTTTGAGAATGAAACTCAGGGACACACCTACACATGCAATTAATGTGCAGAAAGTGCAGTAAGCTTTCCCTGAGAGCATGTTTACACACATGCCAATCTGGAGGAGTTCAGGGCAGTCCTGCCCTGCTCTGCTACTGTATGGCTGCTAGGGGGAGTTCTAGGCTCTCCTGGGTGTGAGCCCTGGGCTGGCAGGGGGCACTAGGGTCAGGCATGGGCTCTGGGGGGCTGGGGGAAGCGGGGAGCTGTCCTGCCTGCAGGGCAGATGCCTGCCACCCTGCACCCCTGCTCCCAGCAGTTACCTGCTGCCCAACCCTGGCTCTGATCTCAGAGCAGGGACTGCGACAGTGTGTCCCCACAGCAGACAGCTCATGGGCCCTGGCTCTGAGATCATTTGGGGGGGTTGGGGGGGGGTGGTGCAGTTTTCCTGCCCCCTGCTGCCTGAGCTGACTGGAAGCAGATTGCTCCTGGTCAGCTATATAACTGTAAGTGTATTAGCTAATGCATAATAAATCTATTACCTGTATTTGCAGGTAGTAGAAAACCATGCATTAGCATATTTTAATGTACAGTAGCTGCTGCGCACAGTTACAAGGTTACACTTTACTGTGCAGTAGATTAGTTTACTATGCAGTTAAGCATCTTGGGTAGACACAGCCAGGGATACTGTAAAATGGCTGTCTTTTCCCTGACTGGGGAACTAGAACTCAGTTTAAATCTAGAATAAATAGTTTCCATTTTCAATACTGATTGCACTTAACATTCTTAACATTGAATTTGTTGCCTTTCCTAGTATTAGCACTGTTGTGCAATGACACCCTTTGCATAGTCTAGATCAAGAGATAGCTTCCAAAGATATTTGTTTATGCTTGACTCAGATATGGAGGAGGTTGGGAAGGGGTACATCCTAGAGAATAACATGACTAATTCCTACACTTTCATCCATTCCTAAATTGAATTTTGTTTTGCTTGACCTCAGCTTCTCGTTATACCTCCTTGCAGACTCTGTGGTATACTCTTTATGAATGGTACATTATCAGCTCTCATTAATTAAGAGTGGCCCAACAGCAACCTTTTTGCATGATAATATTTTCCTAATAGGTTTTGGAGGTAAAGAACAGCTCTGAGCAATGAAGTTTTGTTGTGGAAAGCTTATGTTATATATAATCCAATGTTGCTTAGTAAATGAAGCAGTATCTAATGAAGCCCATGCTCAGCTTAGCAAAATTATATCTGTTACTGTATATATTGTTTCCTGGCAGTAATAGCTAGGAGTAGTGACAGGGCTGAGATAAAATCCTAGATCACACCACCACTGAATTCTGTGGAGGGGAAATATTTCAACATTCATATTTGAATGTTGCTGTTCAGATTAATTTTGAATGAGGATAGTATTTATAGTAACAGCTAAACAAGAGTCCTGATATGAAACAATGTCATTCCTTGTGAATCTAACAGAAAATCAATTCTCTTGCTTTGCCTTCTCTAAATATCTCTTGGTTTCTTGCTAGCTCTTCTGCTTGGTCTTTTAATCGCCTCATGATATGCAGAGCTGGATGTGGGTAGGGGTCTAGAAAAAAATCCCCCTTCCTCAAAGGCATCTTTCACAGTGCAGCTGCTGATCATGTGAACATATTCATATTTCCTTCCCAGCTGACATTCTTTCCCTGCAAATGTCTGGCGTGATTGGAGATGGTAAATGAGTGTTCAGAGGGAAAGAAGCTAGGGAATTACAGGTAAGAATAAGAATTTCTCCAGTTGCATTGAGATAAGCAGCATATGAAATGCAGAGCAGTCACTGGATAACACAAAGAGCACTGTACTGGGAAGATGCATTACATGAGCCAAGGACATTCCTCGAAAGCAAAGGTTTCAGAGCAGAACAGTTCCATTCTGTTTTCTAAGCTTTCCCTGGATTTGAATTTTTCTCTCCTATTTACCTTTTTTGTGCATTTTTATTTTGTTTTATTAAATTTAAATTCACACTTAAGTGTGCATGTAGAATTTAAAATGTTTTCCCTAAAGGCTGTATAGACTTAAAAAAAAAGGAAGCAGCCCCTTTAACTAATAAAAATTAGAGGGCTTATTGAGGCAGGATATTTTTCAATTTATTTGAAAGATTACAAAAAAAATCAGCTTAAACATAGGTCATCAGAGTTTCAAACTGAATGTTGAACAGGTTTATTTTTTTTAAACATTCTTTTTTTAAATGTTTAATTTAAAGGGGTTCTTGAATTTAACTTAAATAAAAATTACGATTATTAACTAGCCTGTGCTGTATGCTGCCCTCTTCCCCACTTATCTTTTTTGTCTTCCTACTCCATAGTGAGATGCTCCCTGGCTCACCACCAACATCTGATCCCTCTGTTCATATTCAGACTGTGGAGCATTTCTGGCAGAAATCTCACAGCCAGGCTGACTTCTTCCCACTACAAATTTGTTCTCTTGTCTTTTGGTCCTACCATTTTCCTAGCTAAACAACTCTACTTTTCAGTCTAATCGAAGCTAATAACCTCAGTCCCAGCTACTCAGCTCTTCGAACTCTGCCCCCTTCCTGACTTCATGTCTCTCTGCCCAAAATATCACAGATTTCTTTCCTGAGAAAATTGACAAATACGATGCAGATGTCTTCCTCCTGTTGCTCCTCTTCAGGCCCCTCCTCCTACAGTTTTTTTTCCTTTTTCTCCTTGGTGACAGATTCAGGAGTTTCTAGACTGTTCTCATTCCCTAATCCCTCCATTTATCCCAGTGACAGTATCAAATCCCATTTAACTATCTCCTGTGAGCCCATTCTCATCACCTCCCTTATTTTTCTCCTTAACCTCTTTTCTTACTTTCTTCTCACAATACAATCATGCTTTAGTCGACCCCATCTTAAAACAATTGACTCTACTTGCCTCTGTGGCTACCCTTTTATCTCCTTTCTCCATTTTCTTTCTAAGCTTATTGAATATATAGTTTATTCAATAAACCTCCCCTACAGTTCCATCCCAGACCCTCTCCACTACACCTTCTGTCTCTTGTGCTCAACTGAAACCGTTCCTGCCCTGGTCTCTAATTATCTACCTATAGTGTCTGAGGTAGATCAATACTTCAGTAGTCTCATTCTCCTTTAGCTGTCAGTTGCCTTTAGTATAGTCAGCTATGTACTTCTTGAAAGCTTGGCCCCCTTTTGCCTTCTGTGGCTGTGTCCAGATGTGTGTGGACATATGGTTCCCTGTAGACAACTAGCAGTGGCGCACCTTGTGCCACTCCTAGTTGTCTCTTGGGAACTCCTGTGCCGTGCACACTGGCGCATGGCAAGTTACCCTGGGTGGGGTAGGGAAGGCTGGGGCCAGTACTGGGCTGGCCCCAGAAGCCTTACCTGGGGTCCTGGGGGTCTCCCAGGACTGCAGCAGCAGCGACCCTGCAGCTGGAAGCCTGGATGGCAGAAGAATGTGGCTCCAGCTGGCCGCTCTGGCTTTGGGCGCCACTTGCTGCTGCCATGTGTGCCACTCCACTTTTTTTTCTGCAGGATTTTTTAACCCTTGAATATCCAGGGGTTAAAAAAATAACCCTCTGTGCTGCTCCCTTGCAGTGCAGAGAACAACTGAACATGCACTTTGTGGTGCCACACGCAGTGCCACATACCACGTGGCTGTGCTTATCTGGATGCGGCCTGTGAATCTGTCCTCTTCTGGTTCTCCTAACCCTTTGATTATTCTTTAGTGATCTTCCCCATTCTGTTCCAACTTTCTGTGGATTCCACAGAACTTCCTTGGTCCCCCTTCTCTTCCCCAGAAATTAATCTCATTTTTGGTTATTATTATTATTGTTATTAACCTCAATTTCATTCCCAAATTGAATTGCCACCACTGTGTAGATGACTGTCAGATGTACCACTCTTCTCTAGATCAGGGATGAAATAGGGCAACACTATGCCCTGGGCCATTGCGGCACATGGGGAACACCAGCTTCTGCCATGCTGATTGCAGTGGCAGAGTCAGCCTCTACTATAGCAGAGGCAGCTTTTGGAGCCCCCGTCCAAGGGCAGCACCTGGGGCTGTTGTACCAGTTGTCTCCCACTCAGTTATGCTCCTACTCTAGATAAATCTCCTTTTGTCCAGACTTATCTCAAACTGTCTACTTAAGCTCCCTGCAAATGTTCAGCTCCCAGCCCAATCACATCACAGTGAAGTCAGTTTGCTGTGCATCACCTCTTTTCTCCTCATGTGCTCTACATCACCTCCTTTATCCATTGTTGTGGACAAGGCTACCATTCTTCTTGTCACTTGGGTCCATAGCCTAAGCATCATCTTTGAATTGGATTCTCTTTGTGCCGAGATATGTTATATCCACAATTTATAGGTATTATTTGGCAACATCTCTCTGATATCGCCCTTTCTAGCCATCCACATGGCTGGAACTCTTATTCAGGCTCTTATAATCTCTCATATCAATTATAGCAGGGATGTCAAATTCACCTTGTGCCCTGGGCCAGATCTGGACTGTGGAGTTCCTTGTGGACCAGATCCAGCCTAGGGCATGAGGAAGCAGTGGCAACTCCAGCTTTGACTTGGAGTATGTGGTAGCAGCAGCTCTGGCCCTAACCCTGCCCCAGAGGACATGGTGGTGGCAGCTTTAACCCATGCAGCATGTGGCTCCAGACTTCACTATGAGCTGTATGCCGAAGCTGGAGCCACCACTGCTGTATGCCCAATGCTGCTGCAGCAGCTCCAGCTCTGAATCTGGCTCCAGCATAAGACATGCGACAAAGGCAAGTGTCTGGGGAAGTAGGGCCATGGCAGTGCAGATAAGCGAAGCAGCCAGAGGGCAACTGGAGCTGTATCAGCCTTCACTTGCCTTCCTGCTGCTGATCATCATATCTGTCAGGGCTTGAAGGCCCCAGATTCTGAGGCAGGCCACTCCCCACAGCCACACTGGTAGTCTGGCAGGCCACATAGATTGGCTCCATGGGCTGGATCCAACCCGCAGGCCATATCTTTGACACCCCTGAATTACAGCAACATCCTGTTCTCTGACCTTGATGAATATAGTCTTGCTTTGCTTGTATCTATTCCAAATGCTGCTGCAAAGATCATTCTCCTAATCTACTTCCTTTCATCATGTCAGCCTTCTTTTTGAAACCCATTACTGACGTGCCCTTTCCTCTCTCTCTTGCAACTGACATCAGCCGCTTGTCTTCACTTTCAAGACCCTGCACAGTCTACTCTCAGCCTACCTACCTTGTCTCGTTCAGAAACGTGAGATCAACTCCCACGTCTGATCAGCCCATCACTCACTTGCTAAACTTCCAACTGAGCACCTTTGTTTTGGGGAAGCTCCCCATAGACCTCCAGAAAGCCTTTTCATTCTCAAACCTCTCCTTCAAATTATCTTTTGCCACGATACCTACAAAAATCTTGACAGCCATCAGGTTGCTGCTGTTCTGAGGCCATAGCTTCTCCTGCTGACCAATATTGTCTCTCGGTTCTTTGTACTTCCACATCTGTCTGTATCCATCTGCTATTTTTGTCTTATATTTAGGTTATTATCTTTTATAATCTCCCTGGATTAGGGGCCATTTTTTTGGTTCTGTGTTTGCACAGCACCTAGTTCAATGAGATTCAGGTCTATGCCTGGGGCTCCTCAGTGCTATGGTAATATGATAGTAATAATTTTTTACTTTTCAGGTGAAACTCACACTCTTTTATTCTGTTTAGATTCATATGCGGTGCATATCACAATGCTATCTAATAAACTCACATCAGGTGAACAGAATTAAATGACATTACAGTAAATCCAGCAACTCTCATAGAAGTGCAATTATGGTTTTTAAAAGAGCCTAAAATGTTTAAAGAATCTTTAAAGCATGAATTTCTGTAAATGCTTGCCTCTTCAGTAAAGCATAGCTCATGCCTCTATACAAGGCTGAATAATCCAGTCAACTAATTAACTATACATGCTGTCATTTTTTTTCAACCCTTTTATTTGGAAGTGCATGATGGTTTCCCTCTGTAACCTAGTGAACCTAATATAAGGCAGTGAATTGTCATTTGAGCTAATCTTACCATACTCTTTTCTCTATTTAAGGAAATAATAAGGCTACAAGGATGCATTTATTACATATCAAATTATTCAGGTCTTTTGTGTTTCATGAAGCTCATTTAAACAAAAATCTGATAAAGGAATAAATATGTAATCATGGGTAAAAAAGCATATTGGATTTAGATGACATATCAAATTCTAATGTTAATGGACTTAGCACCAGTTGACAGACATTTATGCCTCCGTAGCCTCCATTGCATAAATCACTTGATTATTTTAGTTTTACATGCCACCGAAATGCATAGCTCTGCCATTAACCCTTAACAAACTAATATTTATCTGTATATCCTTCCCTCTCCTTCCATTGACTTAACTCTCCCCAAACTGCTGATACACTCCTTTTGTTTCCCATAACAAATGATATAGTACACAGTTGCCTCATACTAATCCACAATCTTGCTGAAATCCATCCTTCTTGGTACCACAAATGCAAATTCTCTCCAGCTCCCCTTAACACCAAGCAATGGGGCGGTCACCTGACTGACCTCACTGACTAATGCAGATCTGTCTTCATTTGAACTGCCTTGTTATTGAACTCTAAGCTTTTCAAGCTAGGTTATCAGCAACATCATGTCTGGAGGACAAGGATGGTTTTCTGAGTCATGTGAGTGGTTAGATGAAGTCCCCCTTTACTCTCCCTCTCCTCCCTGTCCTTAGGACTTCCTGCCTGGGAATTTCTCCCAGTCCCTTGAGTAACAATCATAACTTCCTAAATCCTAACTTCAACCAGTTTTCATATGTTATACAGCTACAAATACGTCAGTTTTCTAAGAGTTCATGTGATAATCATTAAACCATTAAAAAAAATCTTTATTAATGGGGAAAATATCAAAATAATGACCAAAAAAATTCTTCCCAAGTATTTATGCAAATTATAAGAGCAAAAGAAGATTTTACCCCCCTCCCTCAAAACCTCCTTTAGTTTTCATTCCTTTCTTCAGATTTATGGGCACTCAATGTTTGAATGAAATCTTGTCTCATTTTCTCACGTGAAAGCTCTTGAAAAACAAGCTTAATTCATTTTTTTAAGTTACTTTTGGAATTTTAAGATTCATTTTCCTTCCACTAAAGAAAGAAGAGTTTGCAAATGTAATGTGGTACTGGTTCACAGAATCATAGAAGTAGGGTCGGAAGGGACCTTGTAGATCTTCAAGTACAATCCCCTGCCTGGGCAGGAGAAAAACTGGGCTCAAATGACTCCAGCCAAGTACCCATCAAGCCTCTTCTTAAAGACCCCCAGGGTAGGAGCCAGCACCACTTCCCTTGGAAGTTGGTTCCAGATCCTAGCCGCCCTGACTGTGAAGT
>NW_017728886.1:160493797-160496689 GCF_001723895.1 Crocodylus porosus
GGTCCGCCCTGTTGCCCCCGGATCATGTGGGTGGCCCTCCTCTGGACCCTCTCAATGTTGTCCACATCCCTCCTGAAGTATGGTGCACAGAACTGTGGATGCACAACAAGGTCTGGTTAGCCCTGCCAACCGTGACCTCGCATTGTTGGCCCATGTTCATCTTGGAGTCAGTAATGACTCCAAGATGCCTTTCTGCCTCTGTGCTCTCAAGAAGGGATTTTCCCATCTTATAAGTGTGTCGCTGGTTACTATTGCCCAAGTGCAGCACTCTGCACTTGTCAGTATTGAAATGCATCCTGTTTTTGTTAGCCCACCCCTGTAACCTATCCAGGTCTTGCTGCATCTTTCCCTCCCTACTAGCGTGCTCACCTCACCCCAAATTTTGGTATCATCAGCAAATTTAAACAGGTTGCTTTTCACCCCATTATCCAAATCACTGATAAAGAAATTGAACAGTGCGGGCCCAAGGACCAAGCCCTGGGGGACTCCGCTGTCCACTTCCCCCTAGGTCAAATATGACCCATCCACCACCACCCTCTGAGTACGACCCTTCAGCCAATCTGCAATCCATCTGACTGTGTAGGCATCAATGCCACACTCGCCCAATTTCTTAATGAGGATGGGGTGGGAGATGGTGTCAAAGGCCTTGCTGAAGTCCAGAAAGACTACGGCCATGGCAACACCTGTATCCAGTGCTTCTGTGACCTGATCATAAAAGGCAATCAGGTTGGTCTGACATGACCTGCCCCTAATGAAACCATGCTGGTTGTCCTTGAGCATCATCCCTGAAGTCAGCCCATTGCAGATGTGCTCCATGATGATCTTCTCAAAGAGTTTCCCAAGGATTGAGGTAAGACTGATGAACCTATAGTTGCCCGGGTCCTCCCTCCTCCTTTTTTAAAGATGGGGACCACGTTGGCTATCTTCCAATCATCTGGCACCTGGCCTGAGCACCACAAGTGCTCATAAAGCCATGCCAAGGGCCCTGCAATAACCCCTGGTAGCTCCCTCAACACCCTGGGGTGGAGAGCATCTGGACCCTCTGGGCGTCCAGCCCTTCCAGAAGCTCTCTAACCTGGTCCTCCCCAACCTGAAGTCTGGAGGTGTTCCCCTCAAGTCCATCTTGCATCACGGTGGGGAAGTCTTGATCCCTGCCCAAGAAAACAGAGGTGAAGAATTGGTTAAAGAAGTCTGTTTCTCCTCTGGCACAACTACCAGATTGCCTAGAGAATCTTGCAGGGGACCCACATTTCCTGGTGCTTTCTTCATTCTCCCTATATATTTGAAAAAGGACTTTTTATTATCTTTGATTTTGGACACAAGTCCTAGCTCTATGTCCGCCTTAGCGTTTCTGAAAGCCCCCCTACAAGCCCAAGCAGAGGAGGTATACTCCCCTTTGGAGACAGCACCCCCCTTCCACTGGTTGTACTCTGCCTTTTTGGCAATCAGGCATTCCCGGACACCCTTGGTTAATTTTTTTAACATAGATATTTTTATTGGCTTCTTCTAAAGTTCCCCAAATTTAAATTGTTTATGTTAAAAGAAAAAAATCTAAATTATGTCAATGTCTTAGGAATTGATCTTACTCTTATTGCTTGATATAACATTTATCTAACTACTCAAGGTATTAACTGTTTTCAGCTTTTGCTTTTCCATATTTTTATTTGTGAAGTAGCTAATTACTTTTATAAATATATTTAGAAGAGCACACCCTGTTCATATAAATCCTCATTCTTTTAAATAGCTTTATCTTTCTTGAGGAATCTCAAGTGGAGAGAACAACATTAATGACAGGTTTTTGCAGGTTTGGGTGTAATATTAACAAATAACCACTTTGACAAAATAAATGCAAAGGAAAAGACAAAAATAAAGTATACATTAAAAATAATCTGTCACCAACAATGCTGAATAACTACTTGACACAGTGTATGAGTCAGGGAAGATAGCTGTGACTCTGCTGGCAGACAGGAAGGTACTGGTTTTGTGCTGCATTTTTGTCTCTGAACACTCATTTGACAATTTTATGCACAAGAAAATTAGCTGTTCTTTGCCTATGGTTATGCTAGCACAATAATGTAATGCTCTTTTTAAAACAAGATTATTTGTGATTTTTTTCCTGCTTCCCCACCCTTCATATTAGTAAGAAATTAATTTTTTTTCAAAAGGGTACAGGCTAATTAGGAAGATGGCTCTATATTTTTTCAGTGGGGGGTCTTTTAATGCTCACAATAACAAGACCTCAAGGCATGTGCTTCTGTGTGAGATAAACCACATTTTGCATCATTGCTTTCACCTTCACATCTTGGGCCTCTGTCCTCACCTCTCTGTTGCTGGCCCTGAGGCAAGTGTTATATCCCATCAACATGCATTCTGTTATGTCTCATTCCTTGAATAAATACACACCTTGTTTAGCAGATGGGGAAATGAAGGGTCAGATTAGACCCTGTGGATGTGCTTGGAGGAGCCCCCTCTGTGTCCTTCTTCCCATTTACTGACAGTGGTGCGGGGCAAAAGACATATTGAAGATTCCCTTTTCCATTGTTGAAACCCTAGAGGACTCTGTGCAAGACTGTACTTGTAAATGCTGCACCTAGTTGGGTCCTGATTCAACAAAGAACGTAAATATGTGCTTAACTTTAATCACATGAGTATCCATTTGAAAAACTTAAATACTTCAGTGAACTTGAGATTAGGGGAAGGGGAAAGGATAATGCAATACAAGTGCTTTCTGGGGTGTGGTGGGGTTCATAGATTTCATAGACATTAGGGCTGGAAGGGACCTCAGAAGATCATCGAGTCCAGCCCTCCGCCCAAAGGGCAGAAAGTCAGCTGGGGTCATAGGATCCCAGCAAGATAAGCATCCAATTTGCTCTTGAAGGTGTTCAGAGTAGG
>NW_017728886.1:160496789-160509984 GCF_001723895.1 Crocodylus porosus
GCTTTTTTGAAGTCAAGATATATGACATCAATCTCTTCTCCCTTGTCCAGGTGATAGGTCACCTGGTCATAGAAGGAAATGAGATTGGTGAAGCAAGACCTACCCACAACAAACCCATGCTGGCTATCCCTCAGGATGTTGGCATCAGCCAGTCCATTGAGGATGGCCACTTTAATAAACTTTTCTAAGATCTTCCCCGGGATAGAAGGCTGATGGACCTGTAGTTAGCTGGATCCACTTTCCTCCCTTTCTTGAAGATAGGCACCACACTGGCCTTCTTCCAGTCTTTGGGCACTACACCAGAGCACCAGGAGTTTTCAAAGGTCCGTACCAGGGGCTGGGCTATTACGCTCACCAGCTCCTTGAGTACCCTGGGGTATAGATTGTCAGGGCTGGCTGACTTGAAGGTATCCAGCTTCTCAAGGTGTTCCTTCACGAGGTCAGCATTAATGGAAGGCAGGGGATCTCCCTCACCTGGACCTCCCTGTCCCGTAGTGGGCATGGGCGTCCCATGGGACTGATGAAAGACCAAATCAAAGTACCCATTTAATAGTTTGGCTTTTTCCTGGGTGTCAGTTGTCAGTTGCCCCATCTGCTTCAGCAGGAGTCCAGTGTTCCCCTTGCTTTTACTTTGGTTCCCCACATATCTGAAAAAGGATTTTTTATTGTCCTTGATGCTGAAAGCTAGTTAGAGTTCAGCTGCAACCTTGGCTTTCCTGGTTTGCTCCCTGCAGGACCGGACCAGTGAAGAATAATCCTCCTTGGAGGTGAATCCCATCTTCCATCCTTTGTAGGCTTTTCTTTTTAGCCTTAGGAGGTCTGCTAGGTCCCTGGAGAGCCAGGGGGGCTGCTGTGTCCTCTTGCTGCCTTTCCTCTGAGATGGAATAGACTGAGCTTGTGCATTGAGGATTGCTCCCTTAAGGAGCAACCACTCTTCTTGAACTCCCCTCTCTCTGTGGTCATGGTGCCTTAGAACCTGACTGACAAGCCTCCTGAGCTTGTCAAAGTTGGCTTTTCTGAAGTCAAGGACTTCTGTGTTGCTGACTGTCAGCTCATGGTCACACTCACCCAGCTTCCCATCGATCTCTAGGTCACTGATAAGGTCATCCCCAGTACCCAGTACCAGGTTGAGCAGCACTTTGCCTCTTGTTGGCCCATAGACTTCTTGAGTCAGGTAGAGGTCATCCATGCACAAGATGAAGCTTTGCGACCACTCGGATTTTGCTGAGTGATACTCCCACGAGATGTCCGGGTAATTGAAATCACCCATGACAACCATGGTCCTGGAGCAAGCAGCCTCAGTCAGTTCCCAGGTGAACTTCTGGTCAAGCTCAGGACTTTGGGTGGGAGGTCTGTAGTAGACTCCCACCGTTGTGTCCCCTGTGCCGTATTCCCCACGGATTTTAACCCAGAGGGTCTCCAGTTGTCCACCCTGGTCTCCAAGATCAGCTTGCAGGGATATGTAGCTTTCCTTAACATAGAGAGCTACACCCCAGCCCCTTTTATCTACACGATCTCTCCTGTACAGGGTATAGCCATCAATATCCGTGGTCCAGTCATGGGTGGAGTCCCACCAGGTCTCCATTACCCTATGACATCATAATTATTTGCATTAAGCAGGAGGGCGAGCTCCTCCTGCTTGTTTCCCAGGCTCCTGGCATTTGTGTACAGGCAGGCAAGTGTCCCCTTGGGGGCTCTTGCCTTGCCCACAGATTGTACCAGGGCTGGGGCAGGGGTGTGCTCCCTTAAGTGCCTTGGCCTGCTGGCTTTGCAAGGGTTGCTCAGCAGGCCAGCAGTGACAATAGTCCCCCCACCCCCCCAACGGGCTTAGTTTAAAGCCTGGTGGAGCAGGTCAGCCAGTCTGGCTGAGAAGACCCTCCTCCCCAGGGGAGAGATATGGAGGCCATCTCTTCCCAGCAGCTCGCTGCCTCTCTCACCAAAGAGTGGGCTATGGTCATGGAAGCCAAAGCCTTCCCAATGACACAAGCGCTGCAGTCTTTGGTTGACTACATAGATCCTCCTCTCCCAAATCTCTGTAGCACCTCATGACCCAGCTGGGAGTGCTCCGAGCCATGTCATTGGTGCCCACATGAATAAGGAGCATGGGATAGTGGTCTGTGGGCTGGAGAAGCTTTGGGATCTTCTCTGCAATGTCCCGGATGTGGGCCCCTGGGAAGCAGGAGACTTCCCGGGCAAAGGGGTCGGGGCGGCAGATTGCTCCCTCAGTCCCCCTCAGGATGGAGTCTCCCACAACAAACACCTTACTTCTTGTCTTGGGCTCAACTCCAGCTACCAGCCCCACTCTCCCCATGTTGCCTGTGGGAGCTGGCAACTCAGCAGGCTCTGCTGGAGCAGCAAGAGATGTGTACCTGTTGCTAAGCTCCCGTGGGGAAAGGGGCCTTGGTGCGGCAGGCCTTAGGTCCCTTTACCACCTTGATCCATGCCTCTGACTCGACAGAGTGGGAGGTCCCGGAGTCCTCCTTTGTCCTGGAGGGAGACTGTGGTCTACCCTCTGGCTCCCGGGGGAGAAGGGCCTGGCAGTAGGAGTTGATCTCCTGCTCACTGTCCCTGTTGGCATGCAGTCTCTGGACTATGGCCTGGAGCTCCTCCAGCTGGCATGCCAGAAAGCCCAAAAGGGAGCAGACCCCACAAGGGGAGGTGGCCATGCTCCCGGGCCCCAGAGCCTGAAAAAGTGACAGACAGCCCACACAGCCAAGAGCCAGGGGCTCTGTCTGTGGAGCCAAGAACCATGGGCTCCGTCTGGGTGCCAGGGGCGGGGGCACAGAGCCCGAAGGGACCCTCAGGGTGCAGCGCGTGCCCATCCATGTCATGCGTCTGGTAGGCTGGCTACGGCTGGACAAACCTACCCTGGAGGTTCACAGGCAGGGTCTCAGGCCCTCCCGCGCACCCTCCTGTGTGAACTCCACGCTAACTCATGTGCCAGCAGACAAGCGCGCCTGTTTGCACAGCCTGTTAGCGCGACTCCAGTCGCGTGGCTCCCTGGGGGGGGGCTGGGCGAAGTAGGGGCCTGGGTGGGGCTTGACTCAGCCCAGCTCCACTCAGCCGCCTCCTCCCACTCACTCAAGGGTTAACTCCCTCCCACCATGGGCCCCGCTTGCCTCTGGCTGTGCTGGGGGTTGGCAGGGGGCTCCACGGCTGCTGGGGGGTCTTTGAGGGGCTTTGGGGGAGTGGAGGCCCAGCGGGCTTTCACCCGCATGTCTCTTGGTGCTCTGGAACCTAACTGGGGCACTTTTTATTTTTTTTTGGTTGTTGTTTTTGCCTCCAGGAGGACTACGTAGCATCTGTTTGGATCAGTACAACATAAGACTTCAATAGATCATAATTTTAGCCTCTCTGAACCTTTCTTTATGATGAGGGAGGGAAGGTTCCATGTATAGTTCAGAATGGAGTAACAAAGCAACTTAAGGCAGCCTGGATTACTTTGTGACTCCAGTGGAATACTTCAAGGCCTGCATTATCTCCTATCAATACAAAGTATTAAGGTAAAATGCAGTGTTTAGTTTGATAACTTCCTTGTTCTCCTTTGGTAGTGGTGGTGGAAATACTCTTATCCTCTGTGGAAGAATTTTGGGGTAATTCAAGGAAGGAATTTCTTCCATGGCTTTTCCTTGGTCCATGAAAGAACATGGTCCAAGCCCTAATGTTTAACTTGTCTACTGAAGTGAGCTTACTTTAATATTTAGTTTAGCTTCATTGTCATTATGCAGACATTTCTGTTGCAGGCACTGAAGTCTCATGAGTTAATGTGTTGGATTAGGAATCCACATAAATATCCAGGGGCTGTAATATAGTAAGATTATGGCCAAGAGATGTGTTCTTTCATGTTGAACCCCGAACCCATTGGGTGATATTTATTCTAGTAGAAAGGGCCCATGAATGACCTACCCATCACCTAAACCCAAGCTAAGTTTATAAGACTTAATTCTAATACTACCAAAACCTTTATACCTACATTTACTTTTACCAGGCACGTTTCCATACAACTCTTCTACACTTACAATGTAGAATGTTAGCAATGTTTATTCTTTTGCCATAAATCTTACAGAAAGCTAACGAAAGTGTCTTAACAGCCAAAAGATGTTGTACTAGATGAACAAGAATGATTGTATTGATGTGTAGCTTTGGGAGTCTGTACTGAGTATGAGCCCAACATTGCAACTGAATGTTAACAACTTTGCAAAATATACACATGGGCTAGGAACAGAAATTACATGTACGGCAGTTTATGTGATCAGAAACTGGTTTAAACCTGTAACAGAAAAGAAGCTCAGTGCACATAAACCAGTTTCAAAATGGCTGAAACTCGTTTAAGATAGATCTGGTTGAATGTAGTATCAGACTTACTGATTTATGAAACTTTATGTTTGAAACTTTAAGTTTATGACATTTCTGTCACAGTCCCCTTCCTGGTTCAAATTAAATCACAGTCCCACAGCATCCCAGCATGCTTTCCAGTCTTGGTCTTGGCTGTGCTGTCTGCTCCAGTGAGCAGGGCTGGTGTGAGGGAGCGGGGCCTAGGGCGGCCGTGAACTCCCTAGCGCCCCCTACCGTCACGTTAGGGTGAACCCTCAGAATCTCGCCCGCCACGACTTTGATGACTAATATGTAGTATGGAGGCTGCCTGTTTCCCTAGTGGACGGTACTGGTGTTCCTGTCCCTATTCCAGAATGGGGTATCTATATGCGTCCCGCCTTAAGGGCTATGCATGCCTCCAAACCTCCCCTTCAGCACGCCCCAAGCCTCGCAGGTGTTCTGGGGACGTTTGTATAGTCCTTCGCCCCTCGGGTGCCCTCGTTCTCTCTCTCGGGCCCCGGGGCCCCTTGCCCACCTGGCACCCCCTTGGGCCGGGCTCCTATCTCCAGCCCGATCCCTGCGCCCTGGGCCTGTCTCTCTGGCCACCAGCTAATCGCTGGCACCCCCTGGGTCTAGAGCGTTATTGCCGCCCTAGTCTCGGCGCCCTTGGGCCGGCTCACTACCACGGGTTATTCTGCCCCGCTCTGGGTCCTCGCCCCCTTTGGGACCTGTACTGCGCTCTCTGCGCTTTGCCCCCTCCGGGGCCTTGCCCCCTCTGGGGCCGACACGCCACGCGCCTCGCGCTCTGTCTGTGCCCCGCTCTGGGGCCTTGCCCTCTCTAGGGCCGACACCGCGCACCTCGCGCTCTGTCTGTGCCCCGCCCTGGGGCCTTGCCCTCTCTAGGGCCGACACCGCGCGCCTCGCGCTCTGTCTCCTGCCCCGCTCTGGGGCCTTGCCCTCTCTAGGGCTGACACCGCGCTCCTCGCGCTAGGGGCACAGGCGCTCGCCACCGTGCTTGTCCCCTTGACCCTTCTCTGGGTCCGTTTGCCCCACTGGGCAAACACCACCCTTATGGGCTGGGGTCTGCAACCCCGCACACCGCGCCTCCCTGGCGCAATACGGTGCCTCTTTGGCATCGACAGTAGTGCCCTGCTGGCAACTGTGCCCCTACTGGGCACTGGGAACCCCCAAGCTGTTGGGGAGCCCCCGTGAGGCCTCCTCGCTCCCCTACAGCCTCACCCGGTCCTCCGGTGCAAACTGTAACTTAAACTTAAGCCATCTGGCTGCAACATAAACACAGAGGCTCTGTATGCCTAACCACAACTCCAAGCCCCACCAGGGCTCTCAGTCCTACCTCCCTTCAGGGCGATCTGGTTCCCCGCATCATCACAGCCGGTTACTGTGGTAAGGCTGCGACCACTAACTCAGGCCACTCAGCTCAGCCGCAGAGCTCCTGCTCCTGCGGCAGCCAGAAGGGAACTGGGAGTCAGGCTCCGGCCTAAGCTGTTTATAAAGGCCTGGCCCTGCCCCCTTCTGGCCATGTGACCCGCCTGGTCGCCCTGGTAACCAGCACCTGAGCTGCCTGGGTGATTGGCAGCTCTGCCAATCACCCTCACAGTCACGGGGCACCTATGTGACTCCGTGACAGCTGGTCCGCTCCTCTGTTCCCTACCTGGAGCAATGCAGACTGGCTGGCAAAGGGGCGTGGGGGGCAAGTCCAGCTGGGGATGCAATCCAGTCTGTGGGGAGGTGGGGGGGGGAACACTGTCCCCCAGGCAAACCCCAGCTGGGATCTGGAGCCAGGGGAGGGGGGGGAGGGGTTAAACACCCCTCCCCCCACATCTCAAACTTACTGCTGGCCCTGACTGATGGCTGTGAAATCCCAGAGTTACCTGGAAGCAGGAAGAGGAAGTGACAAATAACCTTGCAGAGTCCTGCTACTGTAATTCTGCACTGCAAATCTCAGAGTCCTTGGGGGCAGCAGGAAGAGGATGTGATCACACAGCCAGAGAGCTGTGCGCTAGTGCCCCCCTGGCTTCTGGCATGAGCCACTGCAGGCATGTGGCTGCGTTTCCCGAATCAAAGGTATATGTCTGTTCACTTCTGTTTCAATTTAATCTGTGAGGTTTAGACTAACTTGCTAAGACTGAACTGATTCATCCTTGGGCTTTTTGACTATCTGTACCTAACTGTTGGATTTAACTGTGGCTTTTAGCCATGTTCAAAGGCATTTGACTGAGTTATCTTTCCTATATTGTCTTTCCCATTACTGGGGTCGCCTTATAACCTCTTATTCTTTTATTCTGGAACTAGAACCAAATTTTGGCCAATAATATCCATGTTTTTAGATCTGTTGTTATCACTTACTTATGGAGTGGCTCCTTGACAATTAGACATTTAAACCAATGAAACTAATTATTCAACCTATATTTACATGAGTAGTCCTATTCAAGTCAATAGAAATATTCACAGAACTAAATGATGAAGGACTATAATAATCTTTAAATAAATCAAAATATTATTCTGTATTTGGATCAGGTTCAGTTGCAGACTATTGCTTGGTTTTTGAATTCCATTCACATGACTAACTTTTTATAACCCATATATTATAGGACTACGTTGTGTGAAAAATAATATTTAAGTAGGAAAATATCTGACAAAAAGAATGCAGTTCTCTCTGTCACTCTCAGTTAAGTCCATGAGTGGTCCTCCCCCAGTGTGCTCATATCTTTTCCTTTGTATTTGTTCTGATTCCGTAAGTACAATTACAGCTCTTTGGCTTGCACCTTATGTCAAATGGGGATAAGAACCGTCTACATGGAAGCTGGACTTTAAACATGAAAGGATAAAATCTTCAACGTCTAATACTTTTCATATTCAATACATGGATTTGAGATGGCAGAACATGCATTTATATGCAGAAGGAATTGAATGGATATACTGTGAATTAATTCATAGAGTGGATCAGTTTAATGCACCACTCAGACCCATAGGATGACCTTCTAGATATCCAATTCAGCATATGTCCTAAGAGTCCCAGTGTGGTTGCATGGGTAGAACTTTGAAGAAAGGACACTTCATCCATGCTAGGTTGGTCAGGGACTGAGTTGGCAGTGAAGGGGATGAAACCCCAGGAATCTTATTTGCAAGTACACCTGAGAATGCTAAGATTTCCCCCTGCTTGAGAGCTATATAGACAGTAGAGGAAACAAGAAAACGTCAAGTCTTTGCTCTAAAACTTAGTATCACTAGCATATCATACAGCAGAAGTTGTAAATGTGAGAAAAAAAAGAATGAAAAAATGTGAGTTAGTCTGCTATTTCCAGCAGTGTGAGGCTTTATAAATATATAGTATGTGTCAAATCTCCAAGGACAGCAGGACTACCAAAAATGGAAGGGTTCCTTGGATAGGAAACATACAACCAAATGTTGAAAATCAACAAAACCAACCCAGGTAAACCAGACAGTCAGTTTCAAAAAATACTACACAAGGTTAGGAAATGGCTCCTTGATTTTAGAATTGAGAGAAATTTTGACTCCTGCCAGACACCAGGTCATTCAGGGTTTTGCTTTCAGCAGTGGTGAATATTTATGTTTAGGAAGATTTAGTATTTTATGTTGTTCCAAGTAAGGGTTACATGTGTTTTTTCCATTCTTTTTGTAACTTCTAGTCTTATCTGAATGCTACTTTCCTACTTCTGATTCTCTTGCATTTCCATGTTTGTTGACAATGCGCATGGTTAAAATGGTGTTTTCATATTTCAGTGCAGTTGAGGCCCCTTAAAGCAGAGGGTTGCAAGTGTGAAAAAGAGATATGTTGTTCCCTAATGGCTTATTACCATCCCATTTGCAATTCAGATCAGTTCTAAATTGACTGAAATTTTTAAACACATAGCAGGCAGTTTAAACTAATGATTGTCTGGAGGTTCACATCTGACATGAACTAAGCTTCTGTTCAAAACAAATGGCAAATAATTCCTCCCTTAGAGTCAAAATGTCACTTTTTAAACTGTGCGTTGTTGCCAGATTTTGTCAGTTACGTTAAAAAAAATCTTCTATACAGCAAATGTTCTACATTTGAAAGTACTGACTGACATAGTTTTTGCTTATTTAAAATAATGTATATTCACATCTCAATAGTCTTACTAAAAATCCTTCCCTTCCACCCCGCTCAAAAATCCTGATTGTAAAGTAAAAGGCCCTTGGGGCAGTGGTAGGCCCAAGTTGCCTAGCAACTCTCAGCAGGTAGTAGAGATTCAGCTGCAGCTGTCCTGATTCTTTTCTAAGAACCTCCTTATTACTGTTTGTGTTAATCTTTAACCAGGCTTTTAAACTGTGGTCTTTTTCTCTGGTCCCTTGTTGTTATATTGCAGAGGCCTACTCAAATGTGGTCCCAAAGGTAATAGTATTTAGGGTGACTATTGAATGTCTGAAGAATGATAAGCACTGGAAGGCTTCAAACTGCATGTTCTAACTAACCTTGTTTTACATGCCATACTAAATATCATGAAAATTGGACTCTAATAGGAACAACCATGGTGTTGACGCATAGTACTAAACCTGATTTTACTTCCAGCTATTATTAAATACAGTAAGATTGCCTCTGCGTAATTGTTTCCTTTAACAGCAGCGTGTGCTCCTCCAATAATCGCTTGAGGAAGCAATTTTGAATTTGGATGCAGCTTCAGAAGGAATTTGAAGTCCTTTGTTTTAATTATTGTAGAAGCAAAGAAAAAAATCACTGGAAATAGCCAAATGGGTTTGTGAGAATAGTCTTTCTTGAAAGAAGTACTCTTGCTGAATACTTACTGGAGGATCTTAACAAGCCTATTGCATGCTAGTTGTCAATGAGATGGTTGTTGCTAATTGCTAAAGGAAGTAACTTAATGTAGAGACACATTTCAGGCAAGTTACCTCTGAGGTGGCCCTCTTTTTTGCTTCTGCTTTCCTGCCTGGCACTGGTAGCTTTTGCTAGCTTCCCTTGTTTCATCTTCAGTGTTAGGGGAGCAAATATTTGCAGACACAACTGATGTTGTTTAGACGGCTCTGTCACTTAATTGCCCACACAGCTATTTGAGAGCACAAAAAAAGACCACTGGCTTTTAAAAGCGAGGCTAAAGAGCCTATGTCATCCAACTCCTCCCAGAAATGTTATTTAATTTTCTTTTCAAGCTTTTTGTTCAGCTGTTGTTTACATTTTAATTTAATTTGTAGAGTGATATGATCAGTATCACATTTCCTATTTAAAACAGCATACATTATGCATCACAATATGGTTACTCAGATAGCTGACACTGGTGGTTAGGCAAGGGCACAGAAGAAGGCAGAAACAGGCTAATATATTGAGTGAGGACCACGAGAATTAGACACTCCTGTTCTGAAACCATTTGAAGCCTCTCAAATGGGCTGTTATTTTTGCTGCCCTCCCTCTCTTTCCCAAATGCTTCACAAACTGCTTTCTAAATGGTAGGGCAGTATGGAATTTTCCATGAGGGCGACGTTAGTACCGATTGGGGAAAAATTGTTTTGCTGACAAAAAACAAACCAAAACAAAAAAATCCTCAGTAGTTAGAGTCAAATTAACATTTGGAAATAACTAAAAAAGTGTCATTTCATGTTGATGCAAAGTGCATTTGGGATTTTCAAAAGCAAAATGAACTTTTCTCACAATAGAAACTTTTCTCATGTGTTTCAATCCATACCAATCATTTGGGGGGTTTGAGTAGTTTTGGAGTCCTAATTTTTCATTGAAAAGAAACAGATATTTTCAATGAAAACAGTATTAAAAGAACCCCCAAATCTTCATATCCTGAAGAATTTTTTGCTGAACAGATCCACCCTTCTGCAACTATGTCAGTTTTAAGACACGTGTCGTCTTTGTTTTCCTTGTTCCTGGAGCTCAGCTGAATGGGAAACATTCTCTGCCTATTTCACAAAATGCTCAGTTCACAGTGCATATTTAATAAAAAATAATGAGTTCATTTTGTTTGCTGCATCATATGTGCGATCATGTGTAAGGGCCCATCTACATTATGAAAACCTGTGGGTGCATCTACACATGTACTTTACTGCAGAGTTGACTAATTAGCTCTGAATTAAAGTATCACCATCTACATGAGCACCAGTATTAGGATGCAGTAAATTTATTAACTGTGCTGTAAGATAGTACTGTCCTGGATTGTACTATCTTACAGCTGAGTCATTTACTGTGCTGCAGTGCATGTGTGGATGGTGACTGGGACAGGAGTGCTTTGAACCAGGTCAGAGCAGCCCCAGGTTGCCAGCAGACTTGGGGTGTCAGTAACAAGGCTTCACAGTTTCAGCACTCTTGTGTCCTAGCTAGGCCCCCTGCTGCCCTCTGCCTCCATGCAGAACCCAGGGCTGGCCCCCACCCCCCTCCCCAAGCCTGCTGCTCCACTCTGTCTCAAAGTGTTGCTGTTCTGGGTGCATGTGTAAATTCTGTGCCTAGGAACAGTTAACTCCAGTGTGAACTGCACTGGTGTTTATCACATCATGTTAGTTGCACATGTAGATGCACCCTGTCATGTTATAGGTTTTACTTTCAATACAATAAGTACCTGACAATTAAGTATTTTGGAGGTAATAGTACATAGACAAGAATGCACCCAGTCATGTATCCTGCTCCAGTCTTGGGCTCGGCAGAGCTGAGGTACAATTTAGAAGCACACTTCTCTCTCACCACCACTACAAATTGTAGTTTAAATTTGTTACAACTTCCAAGTTGCAACAGGGTCTAGCAATAGATTATAATTGTCAATGAGGCCTCAAAAAAAATTGCATGAGTAATACAAATAAAAACAAATGGGTAAGCTTTTGCCCTTAATTTTATATGCTCCATTGGAAAAAAGGCATATACATGCACTGAAAATCCCTTCTATCTTATTACACCCTGCATGTGCTATGGGGGGAGGGTTGCATTAGTAATTAGAGAGAAGAGCAGATGGTCCAAGCTTAGTTTATAGTGATGTGTCCATGAAAATAACTTGCAAAGTGAATATTCACAGAATCTGAGTTTTCCTTTATTTAAAATGCTTTTGATCTGAATAGTTTGGTCTCCCTTTAAGAAGAAGCTATAGCAGCGATATAGCATACAGAGGAAAGACGCTACCTCCCTCTAAATAGTGTTTCTTTAGTGGATGCAAAATACAGACTTACTGTTTTCAGTGCTAAAGCTTCAGAGAGAGTGAAATAGGTAGTTTCTATTTTTCATCATTTTGCCCTGTGGTGAACTCAGAAGACAGTATATGGGTTGACTTCTTTATTTCAAATGGAATGCAAAAGAGCAAGGTGACAGTTCATCCTGTGCTGTATGATTTTGGAGCAGTGTGTATTTAGTGTTTACTGCCTCATTCCTTGACCTGCATGTTGTATATACTAAAGACTTGGGAGGAGCCCAGCGCCTCCTAGTTTGACTCATTTGTTTCTGTTGGCCCTCATCAGACATACACCACTCATAGATGGTGTTTCACACCTCATTTGGTCAAGCTAATATCAACAATAACAATCCTTTATTTAGGGAAGAGGTATCAGATACATAATACTGGGGCAAGGAACATACTATAATTAGACGGAAGTTAGACAGAGGCTGTAGGATTTTGACAGTACCCTTCACTTTTCACTTTCTTCTGAGAAGACGGTGTGTTGCTCTACCAAGAAACAGTAGGGAATGCTCCCTTTGACTTTTCATTGGCACGAACTAGTCTTTGTCCCAGACTCAAAAGTATTATCTTCAGGATAACGCTTAAAATATCCTTTAGAGTTATTTTTGTTTCAAATTTTCTTTATATTGCACGTTCACCTGTACCGTCCTTTCAGTTACCTGGTTCTCTTGTGAAAATAAAAATAAATAGATTTCTTCTTCCAAACTGTTTCTGAGGCTTTTGCTGTACATTTTTCATGGCACAAACCCTCAAAAGCTAGTTTCTTCATAAACCCAGACTGTGAGTTTCACTTTCTGTTTTCATGTGGTCCCTGAGAGGGAGGGTGAGATTTTGATAACAGTAAAAATGTTTTCTAGTTTTCAGACTAGAAATATGGAGCAAGATCTTGCTGTTTTTATTTTGTCACTTTGATGCACCAGGGATGTGCCAGCAAGGGTTCACTGCACAGAACTGTTAATGCTGCTGAAAAGAATTACAAAGTTGCTTTGTTGCAGTAGCATTGAAATATGAGAACAGGATTCCTGTTGCAATGCATTGGTTCTCCTGAGGCCTTATTCATGTAAATTGCCTCTTGGTATTTCTGAGACATTTTCACCAGTAGAAATCTTTCTGGAAGACAGAGCAGTACAGATGTTTAGCCTACAGCTGCCCTCTCTTTCCTGCTGCATGCATCTTCCCCAGACTAGGGAGTGGAGTAGTGGGGAAAGCCTCCTTGTGTTTCTCCAGCCTGAGGATAGACAAGGAGTTTTCCTCACTGCTGCCCATAGACCAGACCTGGAGGGGAGTAGAGCAGTGAGGCAATGGCCCTGGCTCATTCCCTAAATTGGGGTGTCCCCCATCTGGGAAAGTGTAGACAACATTGTCCTGCTGCTTCCCTCCCATCCTGGACTGAAGTGGGAGGGGAGTGGAGCAGCAGGGCATCCTTCCCTGCACAACGTTGTTAGAAATATTATTAAAAATGTATAGTGAATAGAGTGTTGTTAGAACTGCACAGTTTGTATCTTGTACCTGATAAGCAGAAACACCACCAAAGACATCTCGCTAATTTACTATCTCTTTGTAACACTAAATCACACATACCTTCAAACTCCTCTGCCTCTACTCTTGTAAACTACAAAGGCTGTGATTTAATTGGCTGTGTCCTTGGGAAAGAGAGGGGTTTGAACTTTTGGTAACCTGGAGAGCTTTCTAAGCATGCG
>NW_017728886.1:160510212-160524631 GCF_001723895.1 Crocodylus porosus
GTGTATCTAGCTGGGGTAATGTAGGCCCAGCACTCTTTCCTGCTTATGCAGGGGGTCGGACTCGATGATCCATTGAGGTCCCTTCCGACCCTAGCATCTATGAATCTATGAATCTATGTAACCTTGGTCATCTTAGGCTGTAGTACATATGCTGTAGATTCAGATGGAGTACTTCTGGAGGCTAAGTGGTTTAATTAAGCTTGTATAAGCATTTTAAAATTTAGATAATTATTTGATCTCTATAAACCAGGGGCAGACTGGGGGGTGGGAGTGGGGAGAGGTGCATTCATGCACTTGCCACCCTGCTTTGATACCTGGTCCACTCAAAGTTTAAAACCAACTCCCTGGCAGTGGCAGCAGCAGTTCTGGTCAGGCAGTGCTGAGGGAGTCAATTGACTTCACGGTTCATAATAATTTACTGACTCCCTCCTAAATGTTTCATTCTGTGTGTGTGTTAATGACTCTTTCTTCTTTTTAATGGTCTTGATGTTCCACCAATCAAACTATCCTTTGTTTGGCAAGTCTGTTGTCTGTTAGCTGCTCCTGGTAATGTAGCTATTTGACAGCTCTGAAGATTATTTTTAATTCATTCCAATGAAGTTATGTTTGCTTTTTGCTTCAATCTTAAACAGAAAAATATAGCCCCAGGCCCCTAGTATATTAGTAAAGCTTTTAGTTTATCTGTAACTGGAGAAAAATGTGTGGTGTGTTATATGCAATGATGCACTTCACCATGTGCACACCTCTTTTCAAAATTCTAGATCCACCCATGCTATGAACCATTTTTATCTGCAAAAATGGGGTAGAAATACGTGGGAAGATTAGTAGTTATTTCTTTCTTGTGGCTAAGGAAAGAACCAGTGGAACCTGTTTCTGCAAAATGTTCACGGTTCTTATCACCATGAAGTCAGTGGTGGTAAGCACAGTAGTATATAATGCTGAAGGATAGTAATCGCAAGAAAGGAGTTATAAGAAAATAAACTGTATTATAAATCATGCTTTACCAGCTATTTAAAATCACCTACTTGGACTGTTTTTTTGTTCTCTGGTTCTCTGGTGCTGAGAGCAACTTCATCCTGGTCCATAAACAGAGTTCTTAGCCATTAAAAGAAATAATATTTCCTAATATTCTGTAATAACTTCCTTCCAATAACTATTTAAAATGCAGTAACCAGGTGGGGTACACGAAAGTGGATATTGAAATATATGTATTAGCAAATAGGAACATTTTCTGAGTAGATGAGACATTTATCACTCAATCTAATTCATATTCATAGAATATAAATGTACATCAGTCATTTTATAGTCTACATTCTCCTGTGCAGACTGTGCAGTGTATATTATAAACCTGAGTTTTAAAGATGCTTTGGTGTATTAGACTGAGTGATCTTAGCATTTTTGATGATTCACACTGTCATTCATGTACTCACGTGATTTAATAAATGATCTGAACTCTTCCGAGTAATGAACCGTATCATTTATCTAAAAACAGTGCTTATATGATTAGCGAGGGGATGTTTGACAGGAAAGGAGAGTTTTTGAGTAACTAATGCTACTAAATATTGCTAGTAAATACAATTCATTTTTATGCTGTACAGAAAAGCCTGCTATAAAAACTGTTTTGACAGGATTTAAACTAACAAACAGATCATCATTTTCCATGTTAATGTGAATGTAGGGTAGTAATTATCAACTAGAGTGTTGCCCTTAAAGGGTCCCACAGCACCCAGTCTCTATGCAACATTGTAAGTGTTTGCAGCCTTCCATCTGGCATCCTGTGCTTACTCAAGGTACCCCAGGGCACCTATACATGTGCAGCAAGACTGCTCTGACATGCTGTAATTACAGCACGTTGGAGCAGACTCGATTAATCAAGTGTGTTGGAGTGTGGTAATTACCTTGCTCTAGCAGACTCCAGCATCACGTGTATCAGTGTTCCCATGCTGAAAATGGCAGCAGGGATGTTTTAACTGAAGTTTGTGACCAGCTTTAACCAGGTAAAGCTTTAACCACCTCGTGATACATGTGATGCTCTGGGCATTTTAATTAGAGTGGCTCTTGGAGCTGCTCTAATTAAAGTGTCCCTCCCCACCATTCCCGGAACATGTGCATAAATGCCCCCAGTGGCAGTCCCTTTCTCTTGTGCTCCCGGGGCTGGCAGGAGGGATCAGATCACTCCAGTTTCCAGTACTTAAGATCCTGGAGGAGTTGCGTTGGCAGCAGATGCTGTGCTTGCCTTCCTCAGGTAGGGACCAAGAATACGGAGAAGATAGATGGTGGAAAGAGCAGGTCATGGCAAGGTGTTTTTCAACGCTTTTAGCTTCTAGGCACTCCTCCATAACTTTTTAAAATTTTGTCATTCTCAGTTGGACTTCCACAGAATTCAGAGAAGTTATGGAGGGAGGTGCCTTGCATTTCAAATGTCTGAGAACCACTAATGTAGGGGTTTCTAGCAAAAGGGTTTGCCCATGATTTTGGTATCCAATATAGATATATATGTGTGTGTGTGTATATATATGTATGTATGTATGTATGTGTATATATATAAGTGTGTATGTTTGTATATATGTATATGTATGTATGTAGGGGGGGGTGTGTGTGTAGATATATGTGTGTGTGTGTATATATATGTATGTATGTATGTATGTGTATATATATAAGTGTGTATGTTTGTATATATGTATATGTATGTATGTAGGGGGGGGTGTGTGTGTAGATATATGTGTGTGTGTGTATATGTGTATATATATGAATATATATATGTATAATGGTAACAGTATTAATAACCCTTCCTCCACAACAAACCACCCATCTATCTATATGTCCATATGCTACCTCTGTCTTTTTGAATAGGTGAACAAGTGCTTGCTTCACTGATCCTAAGGACATGTTGATCTTGTTATGGGTAATCTAATCTGTGTGTACTATATCCTGAATGGATGCAATATGGCTGACCTTACTGAGGCCTTGGGCATGCACAAATAAGCATACCCAAGGAAGAGAGATGATGGTTAATTCCTAGTGCTGCTGTAAGGATAACTGCATTCAAGGTGGATTGGGCATGTGGATTGGGTAGTTATTTCAAATGTCAGAATGCTATCATTCATGCAATATTTGCCCACTATTCAAGTAGGAAGGGAAAAACGTGGAAAAAAAATGAATTAGATAATGCAATTCTTCCTCAGCTGGCAGGAAGTGAGAAGTTGACATCATAACTTGATGTCCTTACCCAAGTACAAGCAGAGCATGGGAATCTAGATATTCCTAGGTGAGCAGGAGAGAATGGATACAATGGCGCAAAAGTGAAGATGGGTGGCAGAGATATAAATGGGCAGTTGTGCACCCTAGGTGGTGGCAGTGGTGGTGTGTTGGTGGGGGTATATGAGTAGGGTGGCCATCATAGAGGACATTCCAGTTTTCTGCTACTCTGTCCTCTATTGATACAAAGCCTGACGCCTTTATGGAATTGCTGGCCTGGCATCAGCCGATGCTATTTTGGTTGCCCTCCTAAGTCAGCACCTGGGGCCAGAGTCGACCCAAGCAGGGTGCGGGACCCGGGGCAAATCAGCCTATGTGGGGCCCCGCCCCAGACATGAGGAAACCGGCAATGGATTTGGTGGGGAGGGGAGGGGTGCCGAGTGGCTGGAGGCATCAGATTTGGTGGGGGGTGCTGAGCAGCTGGATGTGAAGCCAGCGGCATCATGGAGTGGTTGTGGCCACTCTTCCTGGCTCTGCAGGGTGCCCCAAAGTATGGGGCCTGGGGCGGTCACCCCGATTTGCCCCCCTGCCCTTGGGATGGCCCTGCCTGGGGCTGCTACCCCACTCACCCCCTCCCCCTTAGTTATGTTACTGGTATGTGGCAGCAAAAAGCAACATTTCTCCATCAGGGAGGTATCAAGTCAGTGGAACTGATTGTGAAATTACCCATTGGTAGGTAGCCTGTGGTTTAGACTTTAAAATACCAATATGTTTCTTTTGCACTTTGTAGCCTTTGAGGATTTGTTTAATGCAGAACCAAAAAAGCGGAGCTGTAGGGAGGGGCAGGGGGGAAGACAGCAGGAAATGTGTGTGCAAGGACACTCATCAGGCACCACCACTCTTTTTTTTTTTCATTTCCTCTTCCCAGTTGAATAAATGAAAGGAAATGAAAAAGCTGCTACCATGAAAATGTACATTCTTGGTATGTTCAATTATGAAGGCTGGCTACAAAAACAGGCCACAGCCCCGAGGAAGGAAGATATTGCTGAAATGTTGTTTGGTAGCTATTTAACTACTAGTTCAGAATTGCTTAAAAATATACATAAAAATACATGTGGGTCCATTGGTTTTATCTAGTATTTACTTGTGACTATTTTTAACTAGTTTCTTTATATTTTTTAAAATAAAAAAAAAATTATGAAGGTGGTGTTTCTGGATACAGTTCTCATTGGGTTCAAAATCTGAGATCTATTTGAACTATATTCATACCTGAATGCGGATTTGCAGAATGCCAGATCATGAAATTTAAGAAATTATAAGCACTTTAATTCTAGGTCCTTTAGTATTTCAATAAAAAATCATTTGTGGATACTTAGTCTCAAGTTTAATTGACTCTCAAATGCCAACTGCAGTCATTTAAGATGCACCCACAAAAATATGCAAGCACAGTCTTTGATCCTTAAAACATTTCTGCACATGAGCAATTTAACAGACATGAGCTATCCCATTGAGTGCAGTGCCGCTATGCATATCCATAAAGCTATTCACATGCAGAGGTGTTTGAAGTCTGGGGCCTAATTATGTGCAAATGTACAGATGAGCATGAAATTTCCCCATTTACATCTGGGAATTACTCCTTTTATTTGTCCTATGCCTTTTTTTCTTCTGTAGGAACTCATGTTTGAAAATATAACTCTAAATTATTGGAGAAACTTACATGTCTTTTAAAAGTGAACCTAGAATTTCAAAAAGTTGTGCTTGCCTCCAACCTCAGGTTTTGTTACTAAAACTTGTGAGTCACATTTGGAACAATTTTTGAAAAGCTATCTTTACTATACTGAAGAGTTACCAAAGACTGGAATACAACTGGTTAAAGTCTCTCTCTTTCTTTCCAGGTGTAATTGAGAGCATCCAACAGTTGCTGGGAGCTTAATGTAAGAACTCAGAGAAAAGGAAGTGGAGGATGGCAGAGAGGTTACCACATCAGTAGCTAACAGTTGATTGTACTTGGCATTCACTGTCTGTAATAGCTTTTCCTTTCCATTGTTAAAGCTGGACCTGGTGAGTAATGTTACGTTAAATGCAAATCAAAATAGGCAGGTTAGATTTTTGCTCTTTTTACACATGCCACTGTGTTGCTCTCCACAGTGGAATGAACCAAGGATGAATCAGTGTTATTTCACACTGGCTTATCCTAAACTCATGGCAATCTATGGGAGTTTTGTCACTGACTTGAAGGAAAGCAGAATTGGGTCCATGTTGCTGGAAGCAGGTTCCTCATTTCCATTGCTACTGTTACTGGATTCTGAGCCAGCTAAAACAAAAGCAAAATGTAAATCAGCACAGATTAAGATGTGTCCATGTTTAATACCAAGTCTCTGAAGAGAGCCAGAAAAATAGCCATTTCAAGAGCTGCAAATCAGGGGTAGCCAAATGTTAAGAACAGGAAATAAAATTCTCATTAACTGATTTGTCATTTTTCTTTATAAAAGAAAGTGCACGGTATGCCATAGCAGTCCCCTGTCAATACTACCTAATCTCTAAACTCAGTGTAGTAAAACTAATATTTTTGCACTTGTGTATACTGATAGTACTTTTCACCCAAAGTTTGCAGAACACTTCAGACAGGGGGGGATAAGCAACATTGATTCTATCTCACATATTGGGAGCCAACAGTATGTACTGCTCAGGAGACTTGCCCAAAGACAGACCTTGATGAGTCAGTGGAAGAGATGGAAGCAGACCACAAAAGTTCCTAATTCCACTGCTCTGCTCTGCTCCATCTATTATATAGAAATTTATAAAATTAGGTAAAACTAGGAAGGGTTTATGCATTCTTTTTATACCAAGTTATATTGTACTTGCTGCAAGTTTTACAAACCTTTTAACAATAGTTACAAGATAGTATTGTCCTCATTGTATAGATAGGGAAAATGGACCAAGATCCAGAACACCTCTGGTGAGCAGCACTTAAAGACCTCTATTCATCTTAATAGGATTTAAAGATGCTCAGACTCTTTTTTTTTTTAAGTGGGTCGGGGGGAGGGAGCAGGGAGGTGCATTGTAACCAGATCTGGTTGACATACTGAGTCGTCACAATTGTTATAGAGAGGGAAACTCAGAATCTGATAAACCAGAGAAATTTCCAGTTGATAAAATTATTTTTTGTGACTTGTTCTTGAACTTCTCTTTAAAATAAAAACAAACTAACAAAAAATTACCCTTCTTGCCAAAACTTCAGACCCATACTAAACTAAGTTACAATAAAGCAGACACATACATTTTTAAAACTATCGTTTTAGGGAAGTTTAAGGACTGCACTTCTAAAGCTATTAGCTTGTTCTATATATGGATTCATCACATTTATCTAAGTATTTAGTAGAGTGAGGAAGCTCATAATTGTAGATCTATTCATATAAAAGTCTAGAATTATAAATGTTCATTCTTTGTAGTCTAATTTTTATTGAATTCTGACATCATGTGAGCCATTGTCTATACTAGTTTGGGTTTGGGTTTTAAGATAAATGACAAGTTAATTATTGTGAGGGTTGATCAGTACATGGATGGGAGATATTGAGGTGGTATTTTTGCAGACAGCTATATTCTTTACCCCCGAGCCAGTAATGCTTTCTTTCAGAGGAAATTTTAAGCTAATGCTAAGAATTTCTGATAATTTATTTTTAATTCTTTGGGTACTTTTAACAAGAGAAGAAGTTTTAGTTCTAGTGACTAAATGAAATTCTCGTTTGGGCGTGTACATTCTCCCTACTCAGTGTTACCTACTGTATTTGCTTCTGGTCTTTATGTACTGTGGTATGTAACTGTGGGCTGTTAAAAGGCTGTTGCATCCACTCTTGATTTTCTGTAGGTCTGGGGTGGCTAAAATGCCGCTTTTTATGGCAGCTGTAAATAGTGATTGCTTTAGAAGGAATTATGTTGCTCTGCACTTCATTTGATCTATAGTATGGGGTTAATTCATAACTTCTACGAGAGACGATTTAAAAATTATCAGAGCACACGAAGTTCAGGTAGGTAAGTATTGTTACACCCATTAATACAAACTATTAAAATGAAATATGGAGGGATGGAGTGGCTTCTCTGGCAGACACTATAGTCTAATCCAGGGGTGCTGAACTTTTTTGGCCAGCAGGCCACAACGGAAAGTGCTTCCACAGGTTGGATCCAGCCGGTGGACCCAAACTGGTGTCCAAGGTTAGGTGCAGTGGGGCCCCATATAGCCACACTGATCCCAGCCCCATTCTACCTGTTCAGGGAAAGGGGGCTTGGCCCAGGTCCAATCCAGCTATGTGGAGGAAGGGGTATGTCCTGGGTCCAACATTGCTGGGCAGAGGGAAGGGGACAGGACCCAGCCCTGTGGGATGTTGGGGGAGAAATGGTTGTGAGTTGGCCCTGAATCAGATGCCCAGGAGGAGAGTGTGTTATCTGGCCCTGCAGTGAAAAGGGTGTGCAGCCTTTGGAAGGAAGGGGCCATGGCCTGGCCTTGATCTGGCCATGGGGTAGGAGGATTGTGGTCCAGCACCGACTTGTCCCATGGAACTTGGGATTTTGGCAGTGGGGAGTGGTGGCAGTACTGCCACTGCTCCTCTGCCACCAGATTTCCTGAACAAAGGGGAACCCTGTGGGCTGGATTTCAGGGCTCCATGGGCTGCATTTGGCCCATGGTTTGGAGGTTGAACACCCTTGGTTTAATCAAATAACTATGTTCCTAGTAGCTAGGAGACTAAGTTTTAATTCTGCTACCTCAGGTATTTTGCTGTGTGGCCTGAAGACCAGATTTTCAAAAGTGCCTAATACTTTTGGATGATGCTTCAGTTACTGGGTTTTCAACTTAAGTGACTCAAACTGTGTGCCCAAAAATAGTAAGGCTCCCAAAATTAGCAAAGATACTTTGCCCCTTGTACTTCTTTCAGATTTTGTCTATTTATAAAATGCATTCTTGGATAGTCTGGAGAAATTGCCCACCATCAAGCAGAAAAGATTCAGCATAGACAAACATAAGTCCTGTACTTGGGATGGAATAACCTCATGCTCAGATACAGATGGGGAATGATTAGGTAGGCCTGAAGGCCAAAGAAGGATCTGGGTGGGATGGTTTAATCAGGGCTGATCCAGCCTTAAGCAGGGGGGCTGGACTAGATGCAATCTCTTCCATCCCTACTTTTCTATGATTCACATGATTCCTATTTTAGAATGGCTGTAAGTGTTGAGAGAGTAATGTTTGTGAAATAGGAGAAACAGAAGCAGTAGAATATTAATGCTCCTGATAGTGGCCCTCTGTAATTTATTATTAGGAAGGGGGGTAGGAAACACGGGGAGGGAGGCGAGAGGGAGCTTGAAGGCCCATATTGTACATCAGCAACTGGAGATAGAGCCAAAAAGGGAAAATTCCTGTGGCTGCCGTTGCAGAAGAGGTAAGGAAAAGCTGTCCAACTTCTGAGAGGCTGGGAGCTGCATGCTGTGTGGGACCTCTGAACTCCCCAGATCCATAGACCATGAGATCCCTGGGCCTGTGGGCTGTGTTGCCCCTTCCTGCCCGCCCCCACCCCCTCGGGGTGATGAAGCAGGAAGAAGCTGGAACAGGGAGCAAAACCAGAGATCCTGGTTGCAACATCAGCAAGAGCAAGGGGGAGCAGTGCTTGGGCCAGGACCTTTGGACTGCAAGTTAACTGCTTGCAGGCCACACACAACCCACAGACTGCCAGTTGTACAGCCCTGATGTAAGACAGAGCAGCCATTTGTCTGCACTGATACAACACACACATTTATGCTCATTGGTGTTAAAAATAATTTTATTTGTATTTGCATTATTTGGTTACCGCTGAGATGCCAGTAGCTGGGATAGCTCAAGTGTATTCTTCCAGCACAGATAATTTATGTTACAAGCTTCTAACCATGGAGACAAACAACATCTTTGGTTTTGGCCAGAAACTACATAAGCACAAACAAGAATGATGGATGTTCTTGATACAGTGAGATGCAATTTTCTATAAAGTTTGCAATGGAAAGTGGGAAAGCAACAAGAAGATCCCTCTGAATGATGTGGGGGCATTTTTCCTGTGATGGATGGGCCCAGACAAATACTTAGCAGTTACTGTCATGGATAAGGCGACAGTTCAGGAGCTTCAGGTAGTTGTCAATTTTATGGGAATCTCTTCGGAGGCAATGCAGCAGGTTGTAAAAGGCAAAGAGGCGGGAGTCCTCATCAGCCAATTGCAGGGATGGTAGCCCTGACCAGCTTGAGTAGACTTCATTTCCTGTGTCACCAGGTTGAACCTAACCAAAAGGAAACAAAGTTATTATTCCATTGACAGCCCTATTAAATGTAAGCAGCAAAAATTAGCAAATATGACTAAAATAGGGCAGCACACTAAGAAACAAGAAATAGTAGTGTTGGCCATACTTTCTGATTATCTTACCATGGGCACAGTGGGCATTTACACACTTGCAGGGAGGCTGCTTCAATGTGCTGTAAATCCAGTGGGTTGGAGCATAAATTTCCATGCTCTGGCAGCCTCCAGCATCATGAGTATCAGCATTGCTGCACTGAAAAATGACGGCAGAGCATTTTGAACTAAAGCTTTAGTTCAAAACACCTGGCTGCCATTTTTTTCAGCACGGGGATGCTGATACATGTGACAATCGGGTGCTTTAAATTAGCATGGCTCACTAATTAAAGAGCTCCAGCCTTCTGGAGGTTGTCTAAAATGCCCCATGTTTGGTTTCTGTTATGGCTCCAAGAAACACCTTGGTAATGCTATGGACCTTTAAGATGATTCTGAGAGAATAATCTCTTTTCCCTAGAGTATATAAGGAGCTTACTTGTTCTAATGAATACATTTTTTAGGCTGATAGAATCTGGCTTTGTGGAGAAGTCACTCTTTTCCATCGTGTGCACACTTACCAGTGCCGGTTTTCCATGTATTTCTAAATCATGGCTGGATAGAACACCTGTCTTAAGATTTCTTGAGTGTGTCCTCCAATATTGTCTCAACCCACCTCTCTGATAACATCTCTAATGGGAATAACCTTAGGAACACACTGGAGACAGATGCCAAGTGCACATCTAGATACAAGGGACCACTTCAACAAAGGGCTTCAATATGACATGAGGGGGAAACTGTAAGTGATTCAGTGCAATCAGAGGTTAGAAACTCATGAATAAAAACTCATGCAGTTAGTGAGTGTCTAAAAGAAAGATTGACTTGACTCACTGCATTTGGATGAGACCTTCTTCCATTTTCTCATGTCAAGAAAAACTACCCCGAGTAGGAAGAAGATAGTCTGCTCTTATCAGCATTTCTGAAGCTGATGTATCCCCCTCGCGGTGTGCAAAAGCCAGTTGGGGAACATCAAGTAACCAAGGAAGTCAATGCTCAATTCGGTCTGGTCAAGCTACTGGTTAAACTACAGTAGTTATGCTACACTCAAAAACTATGGCTTGACTTTCATCATCTTGCCAATCCTGCTTTCAATCTCCTTTCTTAAATAATGTAGGTGAGGAGATAACTTCAGCAGCAATTTTACTTCCATTGGTATCTTGGATCCCTTTCTGCTAGACTTTTCACATGCATATGGGATGGAAATCTCTCTGATTACACTGACAGATGCTGTTGGGAGACAGAGCATGGACAGAGTAAATAGATTCTAAAACTATGTTTGTGTGTGATTCATTGGAAAGTGGTGGGAGACAGTCATGTCACTCTTAAGGCTGTTCAACCATTCAGAGCTTAAGCAAAAGCCAGTCAAGTCAGAAACTCTAATGTCCAGATCAGTGACAGAATGATTTATAGGACCTGTCAGAGGCTCCATTAAACATAAACAAGCTAGAGCTGCTTTTACTCAGGAAAACTTTCAATCAGTTACTGATAACAAGGGGTGTTCTTATACAGACCCTGTCAGACTACAGTATTGTTGGCTAACTTTCCCAAATTAGGGGTAAGTGGGCTTGATAGACATCCCAACAGTTTTAGGGAACCAGAGGCAGGAAGGGGAAAGGGTCAACTCTGCTATGAAAGAGTCCATGATTATTATTGAAGAATCGGTGACTTCAGAGCAGACTAGTGTTCAGAATAGAATCTGGCTTGGAAATCTATAAGGGCATGGGCCAGTGTCCTTGGAACTGGTTCAAGATGGGTGGAGAGCCACTGCTGGGGAGTGCACAGCTGCTGTTACATTCTAACAATGACATGTGTGTAAACTGGGAACGATACAGATGTGGCAAAGCTGCTCCAACTTTAATCCTGTACGAAGCAGTGTTATGGTTGGAGCAGTTCTGTTTCACTCCCAGTTTATGCACGTCACTGTTTAAACGTAACAACTTATGTGCTGTCAGGAGGAACAGTCCACCTCTTCCCCTTTTGCCCCAATATATGTTTGTCCATACTTTAAGAAATGCTATACAGGCTACACACACACGCACACACACTTGCATGCACGCATGCACACACGTAGTGACGCACAGAGGCTAGGGACAAGCATTCAGTTCCAGAGCTGGATTATGTGGTGAGAGGGGGAGTATATAAGCATTCCAGTCCTCTTTCTGGAGAGCAACAAATTTGCCTCCAAGATGTGAACTCTCTAGCCAGGGGTGATAGGAAGATTCTCCATTGCTTCCCTCCATCCCTGTGTCTGTCTCTAGCTGTCTCCATCTGGTACCATGTGGGCACGAGCTGGAGGTAGTGAGGCACACAGCTCTGTGGCCCATGAGACAGCACAGTGGGACCCATTCTGGATGGGTGCAGCAGTGGAAGAATGCAGCAGAGTTCTTGCAGGGCTCTCTCCCAGCTCACTGCTGGGTGGGCTCCAGGCAGTTATTGCTCTCCTCCCTTCCCCCTTGGGGAGACAGGGGGAGAATGGAGCACTGCAATACTGGGGTTTTTCAGGAGTGTACAGCTAGTCAAACTTTCCTGAGAGAAGATGGATCTTCCTCAAGTCCTAATACTTACCCGTCCAATTATTTTCTCCATTCCTTCCAGAAGACGCTTGTTTTGCTCCTCAATCTCTGCTGCTTTCCAGAGGATGGTGTTTGGAGCTTCTTTGATTCTTTGTACTTCAGTTACCAGGTGGAGTAGAGGGTCATTCCAGGAGCGCAGTACTCCCAGCACTAAATTCAGTAGATCTTCATGCTACATAGTAATATTAACAAGATTCCATTAAAGCAAGAAGGCTATCTGCTGGCTATCTGAGAAGTCAGTGTTGTATACCAAGTTAGAGCAATAATTTGAATGTTGGGCAACGTGGATTTTGTTCTTGGTTCTTTCACTGATTTGTTGGCAGTTGTGTAAATCACTTATCTTCTCCCAGATAGCTCAGTGGCACTTTCTTGCCACTGTTGGTTACTATTAGCAGCGTATGTCAAGATAATTGGATGAATGGTGGTAGAATATTATATGTGCAAAATACCACCCAAGTCCTCTCCACATTATAGGGTAGTGGGAGTGACTTTGTTTAGCTTCTCTAAATGGAAGTGCATTTAACTTGATGATTACCTAAGCATAAGTGAGATGGTTTTAGAAGACCCCTGGGATTTGGGGAAAAAAAATCAGCCCTAATGGAAGGTTTACTTTGTGGGAGGCCACTTAATACCTTTTATTAAGGGTTTACACTCTCTACAAAACACATTAAACATGCCCTATCCTCTTCCTGATCCCTTTTGAATGGTTTTGCTTCCACAGAGAGTTCTATTTTGAAACTTTCACTGATTGTGGTCAAGTGAAAGCTCAAAAAGTTTGGTTCTCTTAGGGACATCCCAAATATTTTCCCTTGTAGGACAACCACTAAAGCTGACATGGTGCAATTCGTTTTATGTTCTGCATCTGTTTTTGTGCCAAATTAAAAATACCCTCCGCCACATCTGTCAGCAGAAAGACTACACAGTGGCCATGTCTGTGTGAGCTTGTTACACATTAGTACTGTGCAGTAACATCACAGGGCACAAACCGTGACATGACACAACTGCGCAATAGTAAAGAGCAACTGTGCAGTCAGTGTCACCAGGAAGCTGTGCGAGGATGCTACCGTGCAGTAACACTGGTTAGTGTGCAGTCATTTAATACTTAGGTATGCAAGTACTAAATGACTGTGCATTAACAACTGTGCAGTTAGCATCTTGTGTAGACATGACCAGTATGTCAGAAGCCTTATTGGGTCACCCAACTGAGATTATAATGCAATTGGTTAAATGTTGATCTCTGGTGTGATTGCTTTGGTGGCTAACCTTGCATGTTTATCCTTTTGGAAAACTCTTTTCCAAGGATAAGAAAAATATTTGTGGATGTTTATATCCTACACCAAGTCTATATCAATCTGAGTTTAAGGCTGCCATTATTAAATCAAGAAAACCTAAGTACAGCTGAAACAGTAGTTAATGTAGTAATACCCAGCTTACTTCTCTTTAGAAGCAGTATGATTATTTTAGTATCTTGTGTTTATAGTCTATAGCTGAGTGATGATACAACCATGTCGAGGGGATATTACTTGGGTATCTGTTTAGTACCTGTCAACAATTGTAGTAACTGCAGATCCATGTCTACCTACATCGTGCCTGCTGTGTAATCAGTGCATTTCTGTCACTACTATTAATTATTGTGGTATTTACTCGATTAGAAGATGAGGCCCCCCCCCATTTAACATGGTAGGAGCCCTTTGTCTTGTAGTTGAGTATGAGGCAGCAGGTGTGGGAGGTGGGGGGCAGGCAGCTGCTGTATCTCTGGCCCTGAATTTGGTTCTGGCTCCAGCCCCAACCCACCAAAGCCACAGCTTCTTCTCCCCCCAGCCCCACTCCAAACCGCCTCTGCATGCTCTGACACTCCTTCCCTGCAGTCCCCAGTGTCCAGGCCCCCCACACCATTTCTCCCTCTCTCTCCCCCTCTGCAGCACTTCTCTTTACCTTTGCTTTGCCCTGGAAGGCTCTGTCCTTGCTGTAGCTGGGGGCACAGAGCATGGGGGCACAGAGCATGGTTCCAGCCTGGTCCTGTAGGTACCGCACAGAGCTGGCATTGCGGTTCCATCCTAGCCCTGTAGCAGCAGTGTTGGCTCCTGCCACTGCTACAGGGCCAGGCTGAAACAGCAGTGCTGGCTCCATGCTGCAGCTATGGGGCTGGGCTGGAGCCATAGTCCGTATCCTGGGCTGCAGCAGAGATGGAGCCTGCTGGTGTTGAGCAAAGGTAGGATTGGGGGGTTGGGGGGTAGGCAGAGGGGG
>NW_017728886.1:160524890-160572521 GCF_001723895.1 Crocodylus porosus
CACTGTCTGCCCCATTACTTCCCCCCCCCATCGCCCCTCCCTCCTTCACCTGCAATAGTGGGCAAGGGAATGAATTTAAGATTTTCCTGCAATAATTAGAGTCCATACATGGAAAATTATCATAACTTTATAAAATTTCTGTGTGTAGAATCTAATTAATTGGGCTGTATTTGAGTAAATACAGTATTTATTATTTGTGTTTAAGCCCTTGTGTACCATGTGAACACTTAGAAAGTCTTGGCTTTTGCTCCAGAGAGGTTATAATGCAATGTGTGCTGCAGGATTCAATGTGACATACTAAGGGAGGGAGGGAAGGAAGTAGGATAAGAGTAAAAGAATAGGATTTATTTTTGTATGTACTGTGTATTTCTGCACATCTGCAAGTATGTACATATTATTCATCAATGTTTGTTCTTTTTTAATACTTTTCTCTTTCAGGCTAGTTGATTTTTAATTAACTCTTTTTTTGCTGTTCACTGTTTACAGTCTAATCAACTCTCTATTCCTTATTGTTTTTTCCCCCTATTTCCCTTTACACATGCTAACAGACATTAGATATGAGGCTTACATGAATCTGCTGAGCTTGCTCCTTGTCCTCAGGGGTGGTTAGGGAAGCGGTGTGGCAGCCATTAACAGCCTTTGTAATAAACCCTCGGCCCTGAGCATAGCGTTCATCCTGTCGACCAACAAGGGCATGCATTATTGAAATAAATCAATACAAAGAGCTTGCAGTTCAAGACCTTCTAAAACAAAATAAATAGTGGTTATATTTTTGGTTTCAGCACTGCATGTGCTGTGTTTGTCCAGCTGTTTTGGTTGAAACTTGCCAAAAAGAATTCAGCCTGAGGCAAATGCTACAGCATGGAAAACTTCACCCCATATGGTTAAAGTTTGACATAGTTATAGGCAATTGGAAACAGGGTAGGACATAATTAATAGTAGGCACACTCACATTTTTGCCTTTAATAAGCACATTCTTTCACTATTGGGACTGTGGCCATATGTACAGTAGTCACATACATTTAGCCACTGAAGCATAGCATATCACTAATCTCTGCTTGTGCTGTTTTAAAAATGCATTGTATTGCAGCTTCTATAAAGTCTTACTTATAAGAAGTAAAGTACTTACAAATTCATTGAACATTTCTGATGAGAGGAAGTGGATGTAGTGTGAAAGTTTAACCGCACGGTCAAAAAGTTCCCCAAGGGATACCTGACAGTTGACAGAGCCACTGGGACAGATGGGCAAAGAAATCACACTTTTCTTTGTCAGGAACATATTCGATATCAACAGAAACACCAGCAGCACACCTATCCACGTTAAAAGCCAAGAAAATGAAAAATCAAAACCAAAACATGGGGATACATATGGTTAGGATGTGCTGTTATAGCAGATACTGTTCACATATTTCAAGACACCACTGTTACAGGATACTGTATTCTGCACAGTCTCTTACCACGGTGCTTGACTTTATTACACAGTTATAAATGGAAAAAGATGAACCCTCTCCACTGTGCAAATATAGATACATAATTATATTTGCACAGATAAATAGTTTGGAAAGTGGGTTGCTCCCTTTTCTTCTCCCCCTTTTTTATTTTTGCCTCCTCCCATGAGTGCTTTTCTTCTTTGCAAACATTTGGACTTTAAATTAATTTTGAGAGAGGGTGGTTAGGTCACTCTTCTAAGATTTTGATTGTCCTGGGAGTTCCCTCGGAAGATTTCCAGCAGCTGTGCAGCTTAACTGTTTAGAGTTTAACCCTAAATTGCCTTCCACTTAGAAAAGACATACTGTACCTTTTTCAAACTCCTAAATGTCTTACAGACAAAACCAGAACAGTTAACTTTTAACATTAAGTTAAGAGAATCAGGATGTTTCCTCTCCAAATAAAATATGCAGGGAAATATGGTGAAACATCAAAAAAACTAATGCTTGTTAAATTAAAATATTACTTCAAATACTACTCTCCCAGGTACTTTGAGGTAAAGTGCATCAGAAAATTGACCTGATAAATACGGTAATTTACCAGATACTTTTGTTGTACATGTATCAAACTCATATTTACTTCATAAATCCACAGAGCCATCTTAATGTTATTCATTAAGGGAATAATGTTTACTGCTGCAGGTTATTTTTTGCCTCTTCAAGAAAAGTCCACTTACTAACACTAGTATTTTAATCAGCCTGGGCCAGGTTAGTTGGTGTTTTTAGTCATGACTGGATGAATAAAGAAAACAGACCTCATGGCTTGGGACAGTAGCTGGCAACCTTTTTAGGCTGTGGGTCACAGGTGTGGGCAGGGGAAGAAGTGGCCTCTAGGATTCAGGTGCTGCCAACACTTTTATCTAAAGTAGCATGGGAAAAGTGCTCACTCCTTTTATTTTTCCCATAGTGACATGGGGAAAGCATCCACTGCTGCTACTTCTCCCCATGCTGGCAACACCACCACAGCCCCACCATTGCTGAATGCCACCGAGGCTATACACCTGCATGCTGGATCAAATGGCTCCATGGGTTGGATCCAACCTATAAGCCATAGATTGCCAACACCTAGCTTAGGAGACTAGGTATGGGTTATAGGGAAATTCACCTTTAAATCATTAGCTGGACTGTTTTGGTAATGATTGTAGTCTTTGTCTTCTGACAACTAGTATTCAGTCTCTGTGGACCAGGTAGCTAGTCTGTGCATTTATTATATCCCTTCAAACAATTATAGTCAATACAAATCAGCTCTTTTGGTAGTCTAAACCAGTGGTCTCCAAACTTTTTTGATTGCGCACCCCTATCAGTAAAAAATTTTTGAGTATGCGCCCCCAATATATGTATATTTATATAAATATACATATAAATAGAAGTTCTAATATTTTCTTCCTGCACCTCAATGGATCGTCCTGTGCACCCCCTGGGATGCATGCACCCCACTTTGGAGACCACTGGTCTAACCTACCAAGGACTGAGTAAGTATAAGGAACCAAACTGCCTTCTTATCCCTAGATATAGACTCTGTATCTTGGCATGGAGGAAGCTAGCACTGATACTGTTTCTGCTGCATTTGATCCATGCCTAAATAGAGGACTTCCATCTCTGGATCATTCAGTTCATTCTAAATATGAAGAAGCACAAAAGTATCAATAAGCTAATGGCAGGAGACTTACCTTTCAACGAAGCCCCTTTGTTGTTCATGGTAGCGATCATGTGTGGCATTTTGCTTTACTAGAGAGAAACCTGAAGTTCTTAGTTTCATCTTCTCTAGGTGCCTGCTTTATACATGCTCCAGGACCCATGCTGCATACATTCAACAGGTTTGGTCCTGGCCAATTGCATTTGCACAGATAATTACAAACATCAAATTGTCCTCTTTTCTCCATTCATATTCATGAAGACTATATGTGGCTGTTAACAGAAATGTGATTAACAAGTTTGCTTGGGAGGTTCTGTATATGGTCAATTGACGGTCAGGCTGACAGAAGAGTCACTCCTGCTCTTAGGTACAAATTCCATTATTTCCCTTAGGAATCTAGTATAGGGCTAGAGTACTCGAATCAGCAGGTATCCACACTGTCTTGTGGATATTCTCTTCTCCACAGCTGAAGGACACTTGCATTCTCATTGTTGGTTTCTCCTATCATCCACAGTTGTGTTCCAATTATAAATAACTGTGAATAGAAAACAGTAGCCCGCAAAGTTACATTAGCTTTTAAAAGAGATGATCGAAAGCATTGAAGTTTGACAAGAGAAATGGAAATGGAGGTTTCTCTAAGAAGGTTCATCATCTGTGAAAGTGATATGTTGTGGGCTCAGCATTGTGGAAATACAGTTCTATCTAGGAAAGATAAAAGAATGGAGATCCTTTAAATCCAAAGTCTTTCATCAATGAACACACATTGCAATTTTGGGCCTGATCCTGAGCGGTGCTGAGATGGAAGGTTGCAATGATCTTATTTAGCTATATTTCAGTAAAGAAACTGGGGCAGATGGGCAAAGAATTTTAAAGCCTACTGGGAAGAAGTTGCCATAATGTTTGCTGCTTACTAGTATCTATAAAATAAAAAAGTGGTAAAAATGAGGATTTTATTGTACATGAAAACTAATGTAAAAAATGAGCATGTCCACTGTATAAGATGGATGCTGTTCTAATTAAAGGGATGTACAGTATGTTTCCAGGTCTGCTGAGTGTGTGATAATTGACAAGCTACTCTCAGCAGGTCAGATGAAGTAGACCCTATGTTATTTGGTGAGACCCATCTGTATGAATATATTAGCAATTGCTTAATCTCTCATCTGTTCCTCAGATCCATGTGCCCATGACAAGACTTTCCAAATTAAATGAAAGTAATGAATAAAGAATACTTTTTAATGAATTTTCTTACCTTCAAACAATCTGTTCTGTACCCATGAAATAGGCATGTGTGGTGCCTTGAATCCTTCATTATTTTGCAACAGTGGATGTAAAGCCTAAAACTATTAAACACAACGGAGAGGAGAGTTATGGAGGGCAAACCATAGGGGACCTTCGGTGGGAAACAGTAGCTAGCTAGAGAAGCTTTAACAATAGGCCAAAATAATTATCTGTTGATGCTTAGGGCTTGGCTGATTGCCATTGCCTGATATAGTGTCTGTGCATGACTACACTTACAGTGGACCTAGACCAAGCTTGGACCTGGCTTGAAGTTTGCCAGTCATGTTGAAAAGTGGTGGATCTGACCAAATAATCTTAGAATAGGTGTGAAAACTGGTGTAATGGGAGGTTAAGAGGCTTACCCAGAGTCATACTGAAAGGCTGAAATATAGCTGGGAAAGAACCAAGATCTCTAAATGCTTATACTTGTAGTAAAATATGTATTTTTATAGAACAGTACTGTTCTTGTCTGATCCTATCATAAAGCCAAAAGAAGAAGGGGAGAGAAAGAGAGAGAGAAGGAAAGAGGGGAAACAAAGAGCCAAATGAGTAATTTTTTTTAAAATGACAGAATACTGTTACTGTTGAAAGCTCTGAGAATAAACAATTGTGTGTAGCTATATGATACATTCATTGCAATAAAAAGAAAAAACAAAATAAAACAAAAAAGGATATATTATTTGGCAATCAGGACTTTTGTTCACAATATAGTAATTCCAGTTTTGGCTTACTATCTCAGGATCTCACATATTCATTGGTTCTAAAAAGTAGGATTTATTACAGCAGTGGAAACATTCCTGTGGTCATCTACTGGGGGTTATAGATTTCATAGACATTAGGGGCTGGAAGGGACCTCATGAGATCATCAGGTTCAGCGCCCCTACCATATTCGGGAAGTCAGCTGGGATCAGGTGACTCCAGCAAGGAATATATTCCTTGAAAGAGTCCAGAGTAGGTGCTTGCAATACCTCTGGGGAGAGTTTGTTCCAGACCCTGAACACATACCCCGTAAAGAACTTTTTTCTTATGTCTAGTCTAAATCGGCCTTCCTGGAGTTTATGGCCATTTAACCTTGTTATCCCTTGGGGAGCTCTGGTGAACAGCTATTCTTCCAGGTCCTGATGTGCCCCTCTTATATAGTTATAGGCTGCCACCAAGCCCCCCTGAGCCTTCTCTTCTCCAGACTGAAGAGTTGCGAGTCCCTCAGCCTCTCCTTGTACGGCCTCCCCTCCAGGCCTTGGATCATACAAATGGCTCTCTTCTGGACTCTCTCAAGTTTCTACATATCCTTCCTGAAGTGGGGGACCCAATACTGGATGCAGTACTCCAGCTGCAGTCTCACCAGGCCTGAGTAAAGTGGGAGGATGACTTCCCTGGTTTTGCTTGACATGCATCGGTGGATGCACACCAGAGTTTGGTTTTCTTTGCCAGCCACAGCATTGCATTGATGGCTTATATTCATCTTGTGGTCAATCAAGACCCCCAAGTCCCTTTTGGTCGTGGTGCTAATGAGTGTAGCACTGCTGATTCTGTAAGTACATTGGGGGTTCTTCCTACTGAGGTGCAGTCCCTTACACTTCTCTACATTGAAGGCTATAAGGTTTTGGTCGGCCCACCTTGACAGTGTGTCCAAGTCGGTCTGTATGCCCAGCCTGTTCTAGGGTGTGACCGCCCTCCCCCATAATTTGGTATCATCCACAAACTTGGCCAGTTCACATCTGACTCCCGATTCCAAATCATTGACAAAGATATTAAAGAGTACCGGCCAAAGTACTGAGCCCAGAGGGACTCCATTGCACACCCTGTACCATGTTGATTTGCTCCCATCAACTAGTACTTTTTGGGTCCGACTCCATAGCCAGTTGCCAAACCATTAGACTGTATGATGATCAAGGCCACAGTTCCCCAGCTTAGCCATGAGGCTATCATGGGGAACTAGGTCAAAGACCTTCTTGAAATCCAGATATATGATGGCCACATCAGCTCTGTTGTCCACGGCACATGTTACATGGTCATAGAAGGAGATGAGGTTGGTCAGGCAAGACCTGCCAGTCACAAAGCCATGTTGGATGGCATTCAGAAGCTTGCCTTCCATTAGTCTGAACTCTATGTTGAACTCTTTTAGAAGATCATCTTTATCCAGATCCTGTTCCACTTAATGGGCACCTAGGAGGACTTAGTTACCTAAGCGGTGATTCTGTTCCACCAGGTTCAAGTCCTTCAAAAACAGTTAATGCAAAAGGTGGGTTCAGGTTGCCTACTGTCCATAAATTTATGGGGGGGGTCCATAAAAAAAAGCTAAAAACTCTTGTCTATAATGTCCATAAAAGTTGAGCTGACTATTAAACACTGCTTGATTGAAGATCTGTTGTTAGAATAAGGTTGGATCAAGTATTGATGAACAGACAGAACAGAGCAGTACTACCTTGTCTCTGAGGAGGAATGCAGCTTGGCACACTGCAGGAAACTCTCCACTGGGGCTTTGTGGCCATAGCCCCCTCCCACCCCAGCCACAATCTTCCTCTGTATCTCATTGCCCAATCACATGCCTGTAACAGCTGCTCATCTCAGAGGTAGGCAGGGCCATGTGGTCCTGGGCAGGATAGGGGGTGGGGGGTGGGAGCGAGGTGGTGAAACTGGGATGCAGCTGCAGGGCTGGGAAGAAGAGGTGGCAGGAAGAGGTTTGTGTTGGGACAGGTGGAGTGGGGATAGTGGGGTAGTTATGTTGTATAGGTTCAGCTATGGTTATGTTCTATTGTGGTAATTGTGTATTCCTTCTTTGCGTGTCCTCACTAGTATGCAAAGTTGGGAGGTTTGGGGGCTACTCATGCCTGTTTTATTATTTGTGGGCTGGGTTTTACTGTTTGGGCATCACTTTTGGCTAGGGCAAGTGGCAGAGCCCTCAGACGGTAGTCCTGGCTATGTCCCTCTTCACAATGGACTCGATTAGGGTCAGTTTACCAGTGACTGAGACTATTAACTGTTTGAGTTTCAATTAATGTTTAATGATTAAGGTTTTCTCTAAGGTTGGGGTGTTTGGATAGCATCATTTGATTTTTCCAAGTTAGAAGCATGCTTATTTGACAATGATGAACATAATTGCTACACAATTTGACACACAATTTTGGGCTTCGTTTTTAAATGGTAATTTCTGAAAGGAACCTATGAAAATTTGGTTTATAGACAATTATGTGTGCAAAATTCACAAGTGTGCCTGTAGATAATTAAGTTACCCATACATTAACCACTTGTGTGCTCAGGCACATACCTGTTTATTTGGTGTTTGTGTCTTTCCTTCCCATATAGTTTATACACTTGCCTGGTCAGTTGCATTTACCAGTTAGCTTTGGAAACATACAAAGCAATTCCATCTGGATAAAGTACACCTCCTAAAGGAACTTCACACAACCTGTAGAAAATACAATTATAGAGCGAACCAGAGCATACAGAGTGTTTCTTTATCTAAAATGATTCCAGCTGTGATGTGCCTTCTTTTTTTATTCTGATTGCTCCCTGCAGTATCCAAGAGCTGGGACTTTTATACAAAATAAAAGTGGGAGCAATTTTCTGGAATTCTAAAAAGAAGTGGGCCTCCTTCCCCACTCTTTCCCCCCATAAGGATGCTGACATTTAAAACGTCTTCTTTCAAAATGTTTTTCACAGAACGAACAGATACGTAGAAAAGAAATACTTCCACAGTGTGATGTCTATAAGCAAGGCTGGCAAAAAAACAGATAAGAGCATAAGGGAAAATGGTTCCATATTAAAAAAAAGGTGAAAAACTTTGTGAGATTTTTTTGTTGACTTTTAATGTAAATTTAAATACCTCTGTGATTTCATGCCCTCTATTCAAAACAGACTTAAAAGTAATATGGCAAAACATGTTTCCAAAATAGTTAATCATCATTTGCACTGTGATGACACATACCCAAGTGCACCATGAAATATTAAGTGCAAATCCCAAGTACCATTCCATCAAGTGAAAACAGGTGAACCTGCAAAGAGCAAAGTAAAGGCTAGCCAAAGTCTGCTGATGCTGAGATATTTCACATTGCCCTGAAAGTAAAAAAAAGTTAATAAGTGCCTGTTTTCCATATTAGAGCTAAATGTTTGTGTGGATTCCATAGCTGAGTAGCAGAGGCATTCAGCAATTGTGAGTAATTACCTGCTTTGATGGCTAGGGACAGAAATTATACATAAACCAGTATAAATGATTGGAAATCAGTTCAAATCTGTAACATAACAGAAGTTATGCACATAAGCCACTTCCAAAATGGCGGAAACCAATTTAAGGTCGACCTGGATGGAGGTAGTATCAAGATTAACTGATTTAGGTTAAATCAGTTTATAGAACTTCTATTCCAGATTTCCTCTAGATTCAAGTTAACTCACAGTCCTCTAGTTCCCCAGGATACTTTGCACCTCCCCTGCAAACCCTCCGTGTAGAGTGGACAGGCTAACCTTGGCCCAATCTGTCTGCTCCAGCCAACCAGGGAGGCATGCTCTAGTGCCCATGGCTTCTGGCGTGGGCCACTGCAGGCATGTGGTTGCATTTCCGGAATCAGAAGTGAACGTCTGGTCATGTGTATAGTGGTTTAACCTATGTAGCTCAGACTAAACTGTAAAGCTTGAATCGATTCAGCTTTGGACTTTTTGACTGTCTGTACTTAGCCAGAGGGTCCAATTCTGAAACCAGTTTCCACTAGTTGTAGGAATTCCAGGGAGATGAGTGAGGAGAGAGTAGAACATGCATGGAGACTTTCTTTTCCTTATACCCCAGGGCTAGCCACCACAGCTGAGCTGCAACATCAGGGAAAGCAGGGATTGAACTGTAGCTTATTTTTGCCCTACTGTTGGGGCAGAGAAATTATGAACCACCTCACAGTTGGGTGCCATTGCAAGATGCCAGGCACAGTCCAGTCCAAAGGAAGAACTAGTTTGTGTGGTTAGACTTTGACTGTGGAGAAATACACTGTAATAAAATCATCACTGAACACTGTCCATTTTCTGTTGTAGCTACAGGAAGAAATGCTCTTGACTCTGAAGAATGTTGAATGGAACAGTTGTAGAAGAACAATAACTATGATTTAAACAGTATATACAATCTGCTTCTATTTTTCCATAAGTTTGCTTTTATGTCTTAACTCATTTTCCATAACCACTTTCTGCTACAATTTCATTTTCCATAAACTCTTGATTTAGCATGATTACTTTTCATTATGCTGCTAAGTAGAAATCTCACAGAATTTACCTAGGCAGAGCATAATTGAAGTAACCAGTAAACAGGTGAAGATTAAACGATTTATTAATGTAGTGACCTGTCAACTGAATAGATAATGAAATGGCCTCATCCAAGCATAATTAAGAACTATTAATTAAGGACTGGGGAAACTAATGTGCCCTTCAAGAGTCATTTCAATTTTTGTTATATCTGAACCAATTAATAGGATGTTTTAAAAAAATAAATAAAAGGGTAAACTTTACTACACAGAGGGTTTCATTTTCTGCTAACAAGTAGCAAATAAAGGTGTCATCACATGATGCAATTATTATGGAGTTAATTGTAGTGGTTGTGGGTATACTCTGCCTCCACCAGTTTTATCCCAGGGTAGCTCTTTACTCAAACCAAACCAATTCCCTTTCTCATAAGGTACTGTAGTAACACCTACTGCAGGCAGCCAGCTTTATCAAGTCAGTTGCAAGTCCATTCCTTACTGTGGAATAAATTTACAATGCAATAAAATCCAAGCCAAATTCCTGCATAGTAATCATACTCATACTCTACGTATATGCCTAATTTTAAACACATGTGAAAATGCATTGTTGGATAGAGATGTGCTTATCCAAATGTTTACATCCAATTATCTCTTTAGATGCTTTCTGGAATTGGGGCCCAGGCTAATAAAACGCTCATTTATCATTAAAGTCTGGTAGAAAATGTTTTGACATCTCCATATGAATTTTTGGTAAACATCAAGAAACATATATTGTTTCAAACTTGGGTGAGGGGAATATAGTTTTGTTTCTATATGCAGGTCTTTCTTTTGGAAGAAGAGAGCCGTTAACAGATGGGGTCCAAAAATGTTACATGAAGAAATCTGTGCCCCATATCTTAGGCTAGAAATGGACATGATCTTGAGGAAGTAGTATGGGCTGAGGCAGAGGTGAGATTCAGCACTGTACTTATAAAAGGATCTCATCCTGGGTGCACACATTGAAGGAAGAGGAATGCTGATTGTCTTCATTAAAAATGCTGGACACCATCTCACAGTCAGTGGGAAACAGAAATTGCTAAAAAAACTATGCTAATTTGAAATTGTTTAAAACAGCAGCATTCAAAGCTGAATGCTTTCCCTACCATTTGCAACACCAAATGTGCTTTTACTGTCCCAGTTTTCCTGTTAACAGGAAAATGTCAGCCTCAGATATGCAAACTCAAAGATACCCTGAACTAGAGGAAAGCTGGAAACTCCAATGACTACTTTTATATACTTTTTTTCCAATCTGTTGTTTTTATGTAGGCATTTTATTAGGATCATTGTAACAGTCAAAAACATGCTAGTGTTCTACAATAATATTTATTAAGAAAACGAGCTTCCTTTATCAATATGCCTTATGGTATTTTTCCCTGTAAGCCTTCACTCCTTCCTGAAACAAACCAAATGACTAAGTGTAAAAAAAAAAGCTCTCTATTGTAAAAAAGCAACAGATTGTTACATGGTTGATCCTTCTGTACTGGTAAAAGAAATGTATGTTACCAAGTAAAAAGACGGTGGAGGCGTTCATAGCAGAGCCTAGCTCTGTGTGACACACTGTACTGGAGTTTGTCAGATATCTAACGGCAGATATGTGAAAAGGGGAAAATGTGTCAAAGATAAGTCTTCTTGTATAGCTATGGAAACTCTGCTCAGTTTGTAACAGACACTAAATGATAAATCTGCTAGAAAGCTTGGTTTTGAAAGAAAGGGAAAGGAAAATTTGGGAGCATTTGTATCATTACTGGCTTGGTAAAAATGGAGTGCGGTGTCAAACTTAACTAGCCCTGGCTGGAGCTGGACTACAGTGCTCCTCAAGTAGCAGTGGTGGTGGGATGGCAGAGGTAGTGTGGTGAACAGTGGGTGGTGAGCAGTGGTGGTGATAGGGCAAGTGGTGTTAGGGAGCTGTAGGCATTAATGCAGCTGTTGCTCACCCCTGCTTACCAAAATGCACCCCCAATTTCAACAGCAGGCCCTGTCCCCATTTGCCCTAACCCTGTATTTCCAGCCTCTTTAGGAGCCCTGCAGGCCCAATGACATGTCTCCATGAGACAAGTGAGGCCTGCAGGTTTAGTGTTTGCCAGCTCTGCCTTAGAGCAGTGCTATGTTAATAACTAAGTCAGAATGGGTTTCCTCCAAACTTATAATATTTTAAGGTACTGTCAGTGCATTTACCTATTCATTTTCCTTTTCAGGATCTGTCTTATATGATTAAGGGACCAGGTAGAATAAAAAAGGTGTGTTACCTTCCAAAAGTCTGATGCAAAAGTCCTTTGACGTTAGTGGAAAGAGTCCTGTTACTTCAGTAGGCTTTGAATCAGCCTTTTCTCCTCTGTCTCAGCCTAATGATAGAGAAGTTGTTGGTGACTGATCCTTCACTTAAATGTGGATATAATGAGAGTGAAATTCAATTGGGATCATTCAGGTGCGTAAAATTTTGTACATATTTAAGTATTTTTGGGATTGAGGCATTTTTTTCTGTCATAGAATCCTAGAAAATTTAGGTTGGAAGAGACCCCAGGAGGTCATCTAGTTCAACCCCCTGCTCAGAGCAGGACCATCCCCAACTAGATCATTCTAGCCAGTACTTTGTTGAGCTGTGCCTTAAAAACCTCCAAGGATGGAGATTCTACCACCTTTCTAGGTAGCCCTTTCCAGTGCTTTACCACCCTCCTAGTGAGAGACTTTTTCCTAATATTGAACCTAAACTTTCCTTGCTGAAACTTGAGACCATTGCTCCTTGTTCTGTCATCTGCCACCACTGAGAACATCACTGTCGTTTTTCTTCTCCCCTGAAGGTTTGGAAGCTGTGTAAATTGATCATTGGCCTTTGCGTCTCTTTGATATCAATTCATTCAGTGCTCATAGAAACTCTGGGTGCATCTACACGTGCTATTAATGTGCCTGAATACAGTCCAGCAGTTCACACTGCAGTTTATTGCTTCAGGGCACTGCGTTTACACATGTGCCCAGGACCACTGCAAGTTGAGCCATGTCAGAGTAGCCCTGGTAGGCAGGGGCCCTGGGGGATCAGCTGGTCAGCCTGGGGATACTTCAACTTTTGGCTCAATATGCTGTGGAGGGGCTGGTTGGGGTGCAGGTATGCTTCAGTGCAGGGCCTAGGTGGCAGGCAGTCCCCACACTGAAGCACCCACATGCCCCAGCCAGCCCCATCAGTGTCTACATGTGTGTTGCAGCAGAGTAAATAACACTACCACAGGATAGTACTTGTGTTGACAAGTACTATGCTATGACAGCATTTATTAGTTTACTACGACCTAACAGGGATGCACATGTAGAGACGGAGACTTTACTTGTGTAGACGTGCCCTCTGGGATCAGCATCTGAGTAAAGAGACTGGCACTGAGTAGGTTAGTTGAAGGTTTGTGATGGCAGTTCAAAAAGATTTGACAGGAAAACATGCATATATATTATTAAACCTTTAGTTTAATGGTGAATATCTAAATGAACAAAAGCAAAAAGAAGAACAACAATAATATTAATATATGGTCCATAACTACAATAAAGGGAAGATAAATAAAATTGATATAAATTCAAAACTTGAACTAAAAAAGAGAGAGGAGGAATTATATATAAAAAAGCATTGTTAGGAAAGTCATAATCCCATTTCCAGCCTCTGTTTAAAAGGTCAATTGCATTCAACTAGCACACCTGCTGCACATTTGTATATTTAAAAATTCATTAAAAAATGGAGGTGTCTTTCTGTTGGGCTCTGCTCTAATGAATGTATTTGCATCTAATCAGAGCAGCTCACCTTTAGAGCTTCCTTACGCATTTCCTATGCCCTCAGCCTGTAACCTGAGCATGTAGCTTTACGTAGAAAGAAAATACCTTTCCCATGACCAAAAGCGCCGACTTGTCATAAGTTGTTCTATTGTGGTATGCCATTTTTCTATTATGCCATATAAAAGAAGAACCCCAAATCTCACAGTGTGACTTATTATATAATGAGTATAAGAAGTACTAATTTTATGCCCATTCTTTTTTTTAGCCAGTACTTTTATAAGTTTACTGTTCAGTTGCTTTAGATTGGATTTTTCCAAGAGTGTAGTACTCTTCACCCTGAGCCAAGTTTTTACCACTTCCCATGGGAAAACCTGTAGGAAGGAGCTAAGTGGAATACAATCTCCACAATAGTTTCCTCTCACTAAGTTTCCTCTCAAAATATGGTGTCAGGATTTTGGGGGATTCTGTTTCCTGTACAACCTGCATTGAGAAATACTTGATCAACCATCTGTGATGCATATCTGTTTGTCTCAATTGCCTTCTATGACTGGAAATAATCCATATACCTCTCAGACAAATGAGCCTGCCAACTAGAAATGGTTGATTTTTAAAAAAAATCAAAATTCATTCAAATTTCTTTCTAAAAACCCTGTGAATTTTTTCCCTGAAAGAGCTGGCTTGTTTTAACTTGGCTATTTAGTGGGGCTGAAATTTTTCAAAAGATCAGAAAAAATAATGTGCAAGAAGTTGGAACAAGTTTTCATGAAAAGTATTCTGCATTTTTGCCGAGGTATATTTTCCTGAAAAAGGCAAGAGTCATCTGAATCTTCCAAAAGTCAGCACCCAATCAATGCATAAGACTCTGTCACTGCATACACAACTACCCAGTCTTAGACAAAATGACTGAGAGAAATGTGACAACCAAGTATGAGTGATATCACACCTGCCTAAGTCCTGGACACATCTAATGGGTCTCCAGATGTGACATATCATGGCAAGAGACCTGGCTGTAGAAGTCCCAGATGGATCTTCCACTTGCAATATTGTCAACCACAGACCACCTCTTTGTTCAAGGTAAAACATACCAACATTTCCACTGATTTATAAATAGTAGTCTGAAACAAAGACCGACTTTGTTTAGTAGCCCACTGTGAACTGGAGAATCCAATTAACTTCATCCATGCTTATGAAGCAAGATAGAAACCACACTCATCCATCATCCTCATATACCTGTTAAGACTAGAAACAAGCCAGTTTAGCAACCACAATCCTGAGTCTTGTTGTTAAGCGTATAACTAGTTTTCTATTGTAAACCTTGCAAATTGATTACAGATGCTTGATTACCATAGTCCCCAGAGCATGTGCTACATTTTCATTTGTTATCAGTGATGCAGTCATAATGTTAGATGTCCCTAGTATTGTAATAATGGTCTAATATTTATATTATACAAGTAGGCATATGGTGGATGGAAAAGCGGTATTAGAGTTAAGGCTGATGGAACACTAACTCTGTACTTTCTGATTTTCTTTTCTCTTTTATAAAGGTGTCTGGAACAAAGACAGTAGTGTATACTCCCTATTGTGTGCGTTACTTCTTATGGGAAGAAATCATGCACATGATCATTGGCCACGTGGCAGGGAACAGCTCTTGAAATAAAAATGATGGTGATTTAGATGGTAAACCTGACACTGCTTGGAGCTGATTGCAGGATCAGGGCTTTAAATAGTTAAAGAAGTATAATCAATCACAAAAAACATGCTATTGAATTCACAGGATTTCCTCCCCCTAAACCCAAATCAGCTAATTTAGTCTCCAAAGTCTTTTTCAGCTATAAATAGCAAATTATCCTCTGTACACTCTCCATTTTATTCGGTTGGTTAAATGGTTGCCAGGAATTTATGGCTGCTGCCAATATTCAATGTCATTTTAAACAATCTGAGCAGAAAGGCATCCTCTTCGTTGAAGATACTGAAGATAACAGAAAGAACAGGAAAGGTACTGTAGGTGGCCATTCACTTCTTCTAGGCTTTGAATCTCCTCCCTACCATGTATGGACACGTGTAGAAGTTCTGTAACTATGTGAGCAGTAATAGAAATGGCAGGTATTTGGCTTAATACAGACTTCATTAATCCCATAAAATCTCAGTCTGAGGCAATGCTGCTGTTAACTATTCTTATTGACCTGAATGCGAAGATCCTTCAAAGCTTGTAAAATTGCCAGTAACAACTGACTATTCTTGCACATCGCCTCTAGCCACATTTCACTTCACAAAGGCTTTTAATTTAGACCCCTCACTTCAGTTAAAGGCTTTTCTTTTCTATTTTTTTCATCTTTCCCTTTTCTGAACATAGACTTAAGGAAAAAGAACCTTTGACATCTGGAGAGAATTTCAAATTGCCCTTCACCCTATGAAATGAAATCTGCAAGTTTTTTTAAAAGACGAGTATAGGGATCAATCAGCAAGAGATACAATTAACTTTTATCTGACAAGCCCATGACAGTGTTCAGGACTCTCCACTCAAGGTTTTGTGGGGGCCTTTGATTAAGTTGAAAAGTTTTCCTAAGAACTTCAGGTCAGAAAGGCCTTGCTAATCTATGAATAAAAGCAGATGCAATTACTCTCATGTTGTCTGGTGCCACATTTGACACACACCTGCATTAAAATGTAGAACCAAAAAAAAAGGCATGAAACTCATCTGAAGATTTTTTTGTAGCGGAGTCTGTTTATTTTGTTTTTCTTGCGGGGAGAGACTTCAGTACCAATATTTATGTTTGGAGAGAAATCTAAAATGAGTATTCAATTGGTTTCAGAGGTTTGTGATAAAACCTACATTGCATATGCTACTGTTTCTATAAGAACAGTGTAAATGCAGTTTTTATTTTCATATAGATGTATCTCTCCTGAAAATTGGGATATTTATATGTATATATATCCTTGTAGGTTGTTAACTTTTCTATATGCAAAACCACACCATGTGCATAAACTCTACATGCAAAACTCATTTCATACATCTCTTAAATCCTACAGAAAAAAACATAAATCACATACCCCTTTCTTTACTTATATCTTTTCTGTTTATTCTCTCTTGCAGATCTGAGGCTAAATGCAGACATTCAGGGAGATTAGGGGGAGGTTAGATCATGTTGAAAAAGGCCACCTGATATACGGGAAGTCAGGTTGGAGGGGAGCTACTGGGAGTGGGCTTAAGGGTATGGGGAGGCTAGCAGGCTTGGTGGGGAGGACCAGGGTTCTGCAGAAGGGCTGAGAGGGGCAGGTAGGATCTGCAGGGTGATCGGAGGTGTGGGAAGGTAGGTATCTATGGGAGGGATCAAAGGGATGGGGGGGCAGGTAGAATCCATATGGTGATGGGGTGGGGGAGGCAGGCAGGATCCATGGCAGCGATCAGAGGGTTGGGGGGGGGCATGTGAGATCTGTGGGAGTGATCCAGGAGTTTGTGAGGGTTGCTGGAGTCTGGGAGAGTTTCATGGGATCAGGGTGGCTCATGGAATCTGCAGGGGGCCTTGGAGGAGACCTGGGTCTGTTTATAGCCCTTCAACCCCTTCCATAAACCTACCCCACTATTCCTCCCACCACCCTGCTACCAATACTTACTTCTTCAGCTCCCAGCATCAGTGAACTGGCACCTGGAGCAGCATGGGATGAGGATTTGGTGGGGAGGGGGTACTGGCTCATCCACAGGGTGGAGTGCAAAGGACCAGGGGGCTAAAAATAGCTTAGTGCCAGGAGGGCAGGTCCAAAAAGTGCAGCCCTGGGCCTGGGTCTGGCAGCTGAGCTTTCCCGTTCCTGAGGCTGTGCACCTAACAGTACTGAAGTTCAATGCACAGATCTAATCTATTCTCCGCTCCCTTCTGTCTTACACAGACACCTCAGCATTAGCTAGCAGACCACATGCTGGCTACAGTCTGTGATATGGGAGACAACCAAGGCAGACAAGTTTTTTGGAGCTAATCAATAGTTAGCTTAATGTCCTTCCTTGGAAGAGCAGTTTAAGAAGAGCTGTTTGCTCCCCCCACCCCTTCACCACTCCCTGCTAAGCAGGAATTCCCTCCTCCCATCTGCACTGTGGAGAAGTGTCAGTGTATTAACTAGCAGACCACATGCTGACTACAGTCTGTACTGAATCACCAGGTAGAAAGAATCAACAGGCAGAATTAACAGATAATTGGTAATGTCCCTCTGTTGTTTTCTTAATGGGTTGATAAACACTGAGTTAGGGGTGACAAACACTGTTATCAACTCCCTGCTGGGCTAATTAGAGTGTCCTGCTGGGGCCTGGCCATGCCCTGCCCCCCCCCAGCTCAGTACTGTACAAGGGAAGGGAGGGCTGCTCTAGCACCGCTGCCTTCTAGCCTGAGCCACTGCAGGCATGTGCCCGCATGTGTAGGATGTCTGTGCAGTTATAAAGTGATTTAACATGGCCAGGTTAGACTAACCTGCAAAAATTGAATCAATTCAGGCTTTTTGAATGTCTGCCCCTAGCCATGGTGTAGACCTGTTTCATACACTTATTTTACATACTCAAAGCACAACCATTATACCCATTAGATTTTGTACAAACATACTTAGAAATACACACATACAGGCATGGAAAATACAGCTCAGAGCCTCAGTTCATGTGCTTACTGTCATTTTGATTTAAAGGTGCAGGACTAATTAGAAGCCTATTCCTTGTTGATTTCTAGTGTTTTTGACAGGGTAAGGACTGCCCATGCAAAAATAATTAAATAATTCCCCAACCTCCCCTTTCTTTCTCATTCTTGCTAGTCTTTCTTTCTTGTTTCTTTTATGTTAGGCGCTATGCCATTAGCTAATAAAAGGACAAAAATACATGAGCTCTGCGGACCTATTACCAAGTAAATGGAAATACTTAGCCATTAGGCAATAATATAACATGATTAGAAAGCATGATCATAAGACTAGTGGTAGAATAATTAAATAATGTTATGGCATTTTCTAGAATCTAGAAATGACACTGCATCTGTCTACTCTGTGGGACTGGCTTTGGTATATTAAGGTACAACCCTCTAGACATTAAAACAGAACCCACTTTCAGACCCTTATTTTGAAATGAAAATAAAAACCACTGTTTCAAAAAATACTGATATGGCTTGGCAAAAGAAATGACAGAGGGAATTATTAGGAGTCAAGTACTTTCCTGACTGCTAGGTTTGTAAACTCACTGAGATGTCAACAAGAAGCCCCTGTGTGAATACTACAGTATGTTTTTAAAAATTCTTTTCTTGTTGCTTTGTTCCATTACTCTGGGGTCTGAAACAAATGAATGTTTGTTTTTAGGCTAATTTTCTAATTTATATGCATTCAGGATTTTAATTTAGTCTTTGAACTACTGGAAATATTGTCCTGTCTTTTTCTGTGGCTAAACCCTGACAAATACATCATAGGGAATAAACAAAATGGAGAGAAACTGACTGATCTGAATATATATAACAATAATAGCTAGTTTTAAATTAATATTACTATATGTATTTATACAGTAGTATAGGAAGTAATTATTCCTCTCAGACAGATAGGAACAAGTTTTTGTACTTTTTCCACACCCAAGTCTTTCATATATTTAAGTTGCTTTCTTGAGAAGGTCAGAATTAGATGGTTGATTTTTTTGATGTTCTTGGTGTTATTGAGCAGGCTTGAAAGAAAGGTATCTTAAAGGCATCAAATCTCTGCCTGAGTAAGGTTTCTACTGGCAATGAATTTCATATTCTTGGGATGGTTCTGGGCTACCAGAACTGTCTTTAGCAAGTGGCAAGCTAGGTTCTATCAGGTCTGGTGTCCCTATTAAATGCTTTTGCCACAGTGTGGTATATATCAAGAAGTGGCTATTCAAATAGATAGGTCTCAGCCTGTTCAAAGGCTGTAAAGGTAGGGACAATACTTTTTAAATTTATCCAGTCTTGCAAATATACTCATTTCACAGTACTTTTGTCATGCGCTCTTCAGAGTACCTCCCACCTGGTTTGTGGCCTTCTGTGTGTGTTGAACCATCTACATTTTTCAGATAGCTTGTAAACTCAATCTAAGGCGGAACAATCTGAGACAGCAGCCCCAACCATGGATCACTTTGTCCCAATTCAAATCTGAAAGATAATGGCAGTTGACATCTGGTAAAAAAAGAATGGAGTCTTTGCAACTGTGACCATCATACTGCAGGACTGAAGAAAATCCATTTGCAGCTGATCACTAATTCAGCTCAGATCTTCCTGGACGTTTTATGTGTTTCAAGTCAACATAGACTCATATTCCTTCACAGAGGCTGGGGTGGGGGTGAGAACTGGAGACTGTTCAGCAAGTTGATGGTTGTAGACAACAAATGGTCATAGCATTTCAGTTGCCTACCAGCTAGGTGGCTGACTGCTTATTGATCTCCAACAGGGAGTTGAAACCCTAATCCATATAAAGGTGACACAAAGGAATGTCCCCCCTCTTAGGATCTAGCAAATGTAATCAGTCAATGAAGCAGATTTAATAACCAGTTCCATGTGTACATGATGGGGTCTGTCTGGGTAACTGTGGTTGCAGTTCTCAGATAGCCCCATGAATTCTACAGAGGAAGAGCTATTCATAAAAAGCTCAGGTCATAGTTTATGTGGCATGAAGTTACACCAACATAAACTTGGTGAAATGCACAGGTGAATCAGGAGCTTACTATTTTATCTGAGATAAAATCTTGACTCCAAACCAGGGAAATTTCTTGCAGAGATTTTTAGCAGGGTGTGTGTATATGTGTGACAGAGAGACAGAGAAAGAGAAATAAGGAGTTATCAGTTAGACGTTTCCTTATTTCAAAAGAGGGTCCATGGCTTTGGTGCAATGTGTGACATTGCCCAAGAAGCTGCTGCCATTGACATTTTAGCTATGGCAAACTTCCTCCAATCCAGCTTCCTGGCCACAAAAAGAAAAAACAATAGCATGAATGACATGCAGACTGGTGCCCTTAAACTTGGGACTTAAATCTTTGGATTCCTGGTTCTCTAATCTCAGTTCTGATACCAATAGAGACTTCCCTTATGGCTTTTGTCACTTTCTACAACCTTTTCTTGCCTGTAAAATGGGAGCAATATGTAGCTAGATAGGGTGGCCATAAGGACATCTGGGACTGAGTCAAGAAAATTGACCATCTAATTCTGACCCTCTCAAGAAAGCAACTTAAATATATGAGAGACTTGGGTGTGCGGAAAGTACAAAATCTTGTTCCTATCTGTCAGAGAGGAATAATTTTTCCTATACTACTGTTTAAATACATATAGCAATAATAATTTAAGACTAGTTATTATTGTTATAATTATCCCCCAGCCAGCAGTGGTGCTGCTGCAGGCAGAGGCAGGTAGGCAGGGATGCAGGTGCAGTCTGCTAGGGAGGCAGAGTTGCTTAGTGCACAATGCCACTTCACCTCTCTACTGGACTGAGCTCTACACCCCTGTGATTCCAGGACATTTTCACCAACCAGCTGGTGAAATTCAGGACTGTCCCCACCAAGCTGGGGTGTATGCTCACCCTATAGCTAGAGGAATACTGTGATGATAAATGAGTTGATGTCTAGAAGGTGCGGTATAATTTCTGTGCCAAGACTGAGCAGATTGACCAACTTAGCCGGTGTCTGAGACATCAATAAGCCTCCATGCCAGTGTCCAATTTGTCCATTACGCAACTATTCAAACAGTTTTTTAGAGACCCGCTCATATATCCATGTGATGGGTTTCAGGTTTCCTACAGAAGATCCTGAGGTAACCTGAGGGTTCCCACTTCCTCCTTATGTAAAATAAGTTGGTTAGTTTGCAAATGCTTCAACCAACCATCTCAGTAACACAATATCCCACATCTTTCATCTGGCTCAGGCTGTACTGGTGTGCTCACAGGTAGGAAGGACAGTGGTGTATATTTGGTACTGGTTGTATAGGAGTGAGACATGAAAAATTGTTTTTACAGGCAGAGTCAAAAAACCAGTCTGGCTCTGGGATAGCACAATGTCAAGAAAACTACCACTGAGCCTAAAAGAGATTGTAGTTTTAGAAACTCCCAGCTTTGCAAGGACTCAGATTTGGATATGGATGAAAATAGCCTCTGAATTAACAGTGATATTCATATACATCATATGCAGGGAATTTTGAGATCTGGTACCAGAATTAGTAGTTCTTGCTTATCTGAGATCATGTCTGTCTCACAGGGAAGCTGGCCAGAAAAAAATCCTTCTGAGTGAAATTTTGAGGAAAAATGGGTTGGGGGAGAGGGCAGGAAAAAGCCCATGATCTGCTTTTCTATTCCTCCTGCTCCATTTTCTGGCCAGTACTAGACATACAGGCAATTTCAGAAGACAGGGGAAGGAGGTGGAGGGGAGTGCATTCACTGCAGAGTATGATCTAAACAATGGAAGGTTATTCTATTTTTTTAAATAATACAGGAATCATCTTTCTGAGGCCTAGCCAGAAGGGAGAAAGGATACACTGAGGCCCTGAATGTTTGAACTTTTACCACAGTTTTGAGCTATGAGACAAGCAGTGTTTAAATATAGAAACTACACTTCTTCCTCTGCAGCCCCTTCCACAAGGATTTTTTCTAAAGAATGAAGTAATGCTTGAAGCCTGCCATTGACTGGGCAGACTGTTTCCAGCAGAGTGAGCAGAAGCTTGTGCCACGAGCTTAAAGGCTGTTAGGGGTTTGCAGGTCAAGCAGCCAAAAGCAAAGGCAAAAAAAAAAAAAAAAGAAAGAAAAATAATAATAAGCACAAAGAAAGCAATCCCTGTTTGAAATTGGAAACTTTAAAGAAAGATTTATGAACCTTTCCGTTTATGAATCCATCTGGTGCTTTGGAGTTTGCAGGCAGTTAGCTTTGATAGTTCAAAGTTTGGTGATATTTTTCATTTTGTAAAAAAAACCCCTTTTAAATAGTTTAATTTTGCATACTCATTGATCTTTGAAAACTCAGGCTCTCTTAACAATCTGGGCAACTTGTAAAAATCAGAAAGATTTAGGCGAATATACATGTTACTTTTTTAACAGCAGTTTTACTGTTTGCTACATGCATTAAGGAGTCCAACTTGTGAACTCTCATTTCACTGTCTGCTCAGTTTCCTCACAGGAGCGCTGTGTAATTTTTGTTGTGTTTTGACAGTTGGTGGCCTTTGACCTCCACTCCATAAAATGTTTAGGCTGAGGACGGCTGAAAAGAGCTTTCAGACGTGATGGCTCACGGTTCTTTTGAGACAGGCCAAGCCTCCTTTCCACCAGCCAAGTCCATATATAGCAATTACTTTTAGTCTATACATTGCTCTTGTGGAACAGATCAGATCAAAGACTTTCTTAACACGTTTGAAAAATGCACATCCGCATTGCGGAGAAGAAACATGTTATGGAAATCAATAATATCACATTCAGGCAGCCTCCATAGCTTTCACTTCAAAGTGGATCCTACAAGTGTTCTCAATTTCAAAAGAGAAAGGGGAAAATGAAAACAGGGTGCATGGGTCCTCTGTGTGTGATTCTGTTTGTAACCCAGCTGAGGTCTACAGTGTTTCTTCACGGTTTTTTAGAGGGTTCCCACTACGCCTCTTCTCAGGGTGCTCAGCCCATCAATTGCCTGCACCAGTGATTGTCACCCATATTTTCGGTTGTACGGCTTAGGTACTGCCTGCCCTTTGGAATGCAATTTTATGGGAGTGGAAAGACTTTGGGAAATAACTGTCTGAAATGCAATCTTCAGAAGGTAATTTAACTCTTTGGGTCCTGTCCAGACTGCAGTGTTGTAGCAACAGCTACATTTACAGCCAATTCTTGTTACATTGGCTTCACACTGATTGAATGAACAATGTATTTTTCTGAGACTTATGCCAGTCATCCCGTACCCTTCAGCGTAGCAATAATAATACTTGCATTTCTATAGCTTCTTTCATTGGAAGCGCTCATTGTTTTGCATATCTTAACTCAATTCTTTTAAAAAATAACCAACCATAGGGAAGATGTACTATTAGAAGTGGTCACATGCTTCAGAGTGAGTGGTTCAAATGACATGATATAGGTTAGGTGCAGACGTTACATTTGTTCTGGTTTAGGTGGTTGGAAATTGGTCTATCCCTGTAACAGAACAGAAGTTTGGAGCACCTCGGCTGGTTTACAAATGGCAGATCCTGGACTATGGTAGACCTGGATCGATGTAGTATCAGGCTTAACCAATTTAGATTTAAACCAGCGTATTGAACTTCAGGACCAGATCCCCTCATGACACAACTTAAGTCAATCTCTGCCATCATCCTGTGGACCTCTGGGGTCCCCCTCCCTTCTAACCCCCTCCCTCGCAGGGAGATGAGCTAGCACTTGCTGGGTTCTCAGCTGCTGTCATAGATCCAGGCCAACACAGATGAAGGCAGGGGGTAGGGGATTTTTTGTGCTAGGCAACGGTCACAAGGATTGGGCCCCTCAGAGCCTGGCACCAGCAGCAGCTGGCAAGATGTGGGGCAGCCTAGGAGGCTTGCCCCAGGCAGCGGAGACATGAGTGCTCCATAGAAGGAGGGATCAGGCCCCTTGGAGAGTGCTCCTTCTTTCTATGGAGCCAGGCCATCCCTGATGCCCCCAACCCACTGCTGTCACTGTAGACTCCTCTCTGCGCCCAGCCCTGGGCTCCCAGGAGAGGCCCAAAGGAGGTCACCATGGCACACCCAGCATCCCAGCTGGTAGCAGCCAGGTGTGTGTGTGTACCATGGAGACCTTCTCTGGGGTTCTCCTGGAAGCCTAGGGCTGGGTATGAGGGGAGGTCTGTAGTGACAGCATGGGCTTTGTGGGGGTGTGCCTGACAGTCCATCAGACTCAGCTGCCCTCAATTGCCCTTGATAATCTCCAGCACACTGGGAGGTGTGTGGGAGTGCTCCCCCCCGCCCCCCACCTTGTGCCATTGGCCAGCACAGGCAATTGCCTGCCCTCCCCTCCACCACCAAAGGGCAAACATACATTCTGTTTGCTCCTGATCCAATCTATGCAGCTTAGAAAAACCTGTGTAGATTGGATCTATTCTGCCTCAAGCTTTTTGAATGTCTGTACTTAGCCATAGTTTCTGTTCTCTTACTGGGTGAGTTATATATGTATATCAGTGATTCTTAACCAGGGTTCCAGGGCACCCTGGGGTGTGGCTGATCTTTTGAAGGGTACCATGAGTTATGAGACGATAAGTGAGATGTTAGGAAATAAGCAGTTAACCAAATCAGATAAGCATAGGTTCAGACTTGTTCCTGTCTAGATGATGACCCAGTCCCACTGCCAAGCCCCTGTGCAAGGAGGGAAGCACTGTAATGTATAAATTGGTTTTTGAAATGGTGTGCCACTCAACTCACAAAAGTAATGGAAGGATGCCTCAAGTCCATTGGTTTAAATGGCAACAATGTGACAAACAATGACAAATCAGTGTCAGAATAAGAAGTTGAAATTCATCCTATGAAGGGTTAATTATATACTTCTGCATTTGCTTTTGATGGCTAGTCAAGCATTTGAGCTTATACTATCCTATTTGGAGTTTTCGTATTAGTTAATCTCATTTGCTTGGGTACAGTTGGGAAATAAGGACAACTAGCCTATAAAGTACAACTTAAGTAAATTATTTCAAAGCCCAAACCAATATTTTTATTATTTTTTAAATTTTAATTTTAATTACTATGTCCATTTTACAGGCAGGGGAATAAAGTATGCAGAAGTTATTTGCTCACTGTCATATGGGTAGAGCACACAAAGCCAGGTATTCTACCCATCTCTTCTTACTTACGTCCAATGCAGTCTGGACCATAGTTTGGCTAGTGTAATACTTGCTTGTCATAGAAGGATAGGACCTTGACAAAAGTCATTTAATCTCTCTGTATTTTAGATCTCCCATCTATAAAATGGGTATAATAAGATTTACCTAATTGGTCCTGGTAAGACTAATTCGTCATTTCTTATTATAAGAAACCATGTTATCTAGTATCCCATGTCTATTACATGTTTGACTGGGTCTCAGGAGATTAATGTTCTATTTCCAGCTCGGCCAATGATGTGCTATGTGATTTAGGAAAACCTCTTCCTATTCCTCATTTATGCTTCCCCATCTTTTATCTGTGTTATCTAATTTCTCTGTAAGCTCTTTAGGGCAATAACTCTCTCTCCCCAAGTGTATATGGTGCCTAGCAATATGTAATATGAATATTAGACAACATTGCTAGCAATGGCAGCTCCATGAGTAGTAGGCACAGCAAAAGTCCTGATACAGGGTGCGGTCAAGGTTGTCATTGGTGTATTCAGGTGCTGATAGGTGTGCTCATTTGCATTCTAATTAGAACACATCAAAGCAGACTTGATTAATTGAATCTGCTCCATGTTTTAATTAAAACACTCCAGCATCACCTTACCATCACGTGTATTGAGCCCCTACACATTTCAAAATGGCCGTGGGGGTGCTTTATCTAAATCTTGTTGAACAAGCTTTAGATAAAGTATCCCATGGCCTTTTTGAAATGCATGGGGGCTTAATACATGTGATGGTAAGCCGTTATAATTAAAATGGCTGTCCAGAAACCTAATTAAAATGCCTCCTCCTACCCTCAAGTATGTGTATAGCAGACAAGACTTGTTACTTAAAGTACTGATATATTGTTTCAACTAATGTTTCTGCTTCCAAAAGTGGGTGAAGCTGAGCCAATGGTAAAACTGATGGGAGATTTTAAAGAGAAAATCTATTGTAGATCCAGCCAAGAGTTTAGCACCGTTCAGGGGTGTGGTTTACATCATGGTTTGATCAAGAAATTACTATATTTCAGGGAGCCTAGATGTTAACTGTCTCTAGATGTGGCTTATTTTATAGTGTAGTTTGAGCCTGAGTTGGCTGTCTTTTTTTGATGGTGGGAACTGAAGCAATGATCAAATCTGGAGGCCTTTCAGCTTTTGGGCTTTATTTTTGATGTGGTGGCACAGAAGTAGAAAAGCAGAAGTACGAAGGGGTAGTCTTTTGGCTCAGGCTGAGTAACACTAAGAAGGGAGTCCCTAGGGAGCTCAGTTAGAGAGCCAGACAGTTTCCTGGCTTCACCCCATGACTCTTGACATTCTGGCAAGGGTCAGAACTGGTGACATTAACCCTACCATTGCTTCTTACCCCTTTCTCTGTTTAGGTTGAATTGGGTTGTTCTGAAACCTTTTCTTAACCAAATTTCATACTGCCAAGGCCCATTTGTGGAAAAATGCAAGCTTTAAACCATGTGGAACTGATTTTTTTTTATTAGTGTAAATGACTGCACTAACTACTATCATGTTCTTGCTGCATTTCTGATATACTTGCTGCAGTTTAGACTTCTGAAAAAGAGAATGATGCAGGCCTCATCTTGCTGCTCTTGGAGTAACTGAGTGTTTTGGTATTTGAAGGAACTTTAGGCCAAATGTATAAGTGTGAGTGAAGTAAAAGCTGTTTCCTCTAACAATATGATCTGTGGTTAAGGGACTGGATTAACATTGAAGAGATGTTATATGTCTTTGGATAAGTTGCTTAATATCTTTGGGTATCTATACAGGAGTGCAGAGGCTGCTCCGACATGCTGGAATTCCAGTGCATCAGAGCAGACTCAATTAATCGAGACTGTTGGAGCATGGCAATTGTCTGTTGGAGCATGGCATGTACATCTTGTGTATCAGTGTCCCCACACTTAAAAATGGCAGCAGGGCACTTGAATTAAAGCTCGTCAAATATTCCCACTCCTGGAACATGTGTAAAAGTGCTCTTTGTGCTACAATTTCCCATCTATACAACATGTAATACTAGTTTCTCTTTCTCTGACTTAGGTATTTAGACTTCAGTCTGTGGATTACACTACTATGTGTTTATATAGTGCCTAGCACAATGGGACTCTGGCCAAGGTTTGGGCCTTTTTACACTACTGTAGTACAAATAATAACATCAAGGAAGAATTTAGAAGTTCTGTTTCTTTATATAATTTTTCAATAGTCTAATAATAATAAAACTGAACACTTCTGTGGCTTTTCAGCTGATGGTTTCAGTATCCTCTCCATATGATATTCAGTCTTCCCAGTATCCCATTGGAGTAGATACTGTTATCTCCATTTTTCTGATGGGGTAACTGAGAGAAAAGGAGGACAAGGTTTTGATGAAGGCAGATAAACAAGGCTGTGCTTATCTCTTGCCTTAACTGCTTTACCATCCATGAGACTGCTCAGAAAGGCTATACTGGGGAATTTTTCCCTTTTGGCACATGAATAGAGGATAAGTTATACTATTTTAGAGTAGGGCTGAGAAGTCCAGTCCCTGAAAATGAGGGAGACAAACTTTTACTGTTGATCTGGGCTGCTGTAAAAGTTTAAGTGATTTTTTTATACTGCAGGAGGAAAATGCTGTGACTATACCCAGTCCTGGAGAACTCAACAGAACAACACACTGAACATAGAAATAAATTAACCAGTACAGGTGCTCTCCTTTTGTCTGCCACCCTGTCAGCCTAAAGTAGAATGTCTGGATGAAAACCTGAAGTTAAAGGGAGTTTCACCAATGAGTTCAACAGGCCCAGGGTTTCACCCTCAGTTTGCTGAGTTTTTTCCTAATTTAGCCACAGGAGGACCTTGTGGCAAGACTGGCAGGAGCCTACCACTGAAACAAATTTAGCAGCTGCTGGAGCTATCGAGTGATCAAGGCTTTAATCAACACAATGAGGCCCCTTTGACTTCCAAGCTGGGGTTTGCATGACTTGTGCAAAGGATACTTGCCCCTTGTGGGTAATTCATAAAACCAGAGTGAAAACAGAACCCAAGGCATGTTATGATTTATTTCAGTTGTTAATGGGTGGATCACAAAGCATAAAAATATGCAGAAGGCAGTAGCTTGGTTATGGAACACGGTTTATGTTTCTGTCTACACTACAAATTGTAACCATGTTGCACCAGGGTCATATCAACACTGTAACCACACTTGAAACATTGTGGGAGAAAAAGTCCAGAGAGAAGAAGTTGTAAATCCAGCAGCAATTTTCAGAGGTACATGTTCCTGTTGTTTACCACAGAAGGTGTTTCTGGGCTTCAAGACATTAATTAAACAGGTTCCCTGACATGATTGCATTTGTGGTCTAGATGGAGTTTAAATGATAGGTTCAGTAGTAAAGAATGGACCACATTGCTGGAAAACATTAAAAGACAAATACAAGGATGAAAAAGAATAAAACCACCAAAGTATGTTTTTCTTGTATTAACTATTTTTCCAATATTCTTTCATTCTACCTTGTTTTTAAAAGCAGATGGTTTCTTCAGTAATTTTAAACTGAAATTAAGATACTGGGAAACATAATTTACCCTATAAGGGGTTATTACATTGTAATGTTATGAGTTATATGCATACCTATTATTTATGCCTTTTACATGTACAGGCATGAACTTACATATGGGTAAACACGCCAAAGGACTTTGTTGATATTACCATAAAATTGTGCAGTAAAATTCAGGTCTTAAGAGTTAGGAAAGAAAATTAATTTATAGAATTGCAAGTGATATGTTTTAGAAGATATCTGACCTAGATTTCATAGTGTCTGGGTACAATATGTATGGAAAAGGTATGTGAAACTGTCTGAACAACACTGGACCATGGTCTGGATAAATTATGATGGGTATCTAACAGAATTCCCTACTGAATCTTATCACTTTCACCCAGCTATACTGATTACCATCAGTTGGTGTGAAGTATTTATTTTATTTGCCATTTAAAATTACTTTCACTGGAGCTCAGCTTGGATCCCCTCTGCCAGGGGCTGCAGAAGCTGTTTAGTAGGATTCCTGAATTTAGCACGTTGGGTATGACCTTGAGAAATGTTACCTCTGTCTTCTTTCCCCATACTCTCTGCTGAAATTTCCTAGAATGCCTACTATTTCATTGTGCCTGCTAATGTTAAAGTCCAGGATGGGTGGGTTTCAATACTTTGTGTGCACACCATGTAAATTTGCAGCTGATGCAAAAATAGTGTGCTTGTGGACATGCATATGTAATACATATAGGAAAGCTGGATTCAAAATATAGATGAGTGCACCAAAAAGAAAATGAGTAAGTGATAGTGTGAGAACAGGGAACAATTAAAATATGCATCTCTCTTTTTTGTCTTTTTGAAATTAAGATATGTCAGGTGAAGGGACTGGGCATTTTATTGGCCTTTCAGCTAATAATTTATTGCATTCTGTTAGAGCATCTAGACTGGATCAGGACAGATGAACAATACACTTTGGGTAGATTTTTATTATGAGACACACCAATGCAACTTCTCTTCAGGTCAACTGAGTTTTTATGCACTATATCAGAGAGTAGAATTTGGCCTTTTGATCTGGTGAAGGAAAAGAATAGGAAGACTTTGTGCTCATATTCTCCAAATTAAGCAACATGCTCTCTTTCCTCTTTCTGTAATGGGTATGTTTGGAATGCCTTTGGAAGACTTTACAAAGAACAATTGTATCTATGTGCAGATGATACTTAGAGGGACGTTCATCCTTTGATACATGGAGATTTATGCACATAACTCTCAGCACAACAAGGAACTGATGATACATGCCTTAATGTTCTTAAGTGTTTCATTGGAATGCCCTTGTAACACTCTTGAGTTATTTCTCCATTTGCCTCCCGGTGTCTGTAACCTTTATATATGTTATTGAGAGCTGCAATTAGGTATCAATTGTGATATCTTCTTCAGAAAATGTTGTTACTACTTGTTTCTGTTATAGTATGTCTGTAAATATATCATAACAATGAAAAAAGCTCTAGTAGAGATTGGCAGAGGCAAGAATCAAATCCTGTAACTCTACAAAAGTCATGTTGAGTATGCATTTTGCTTTGTGTGCTAGTTTAAATCAGCAAGTAGACCAGAGGTTTTCAAGCTGTGGTTTGTGGTCCAGGGTGACCTATCTAGATGTACCATGCTGGGTCTTGTTATGTTTCCCACTGAGAGAAGCAGAAGATATAGGCAAGGAGGTAGATAGGTAACATAAGAGCATACATCATGACTTTCATAAAAGGCAAAATAAAACCATCCCCCAAATGGGATTATGAGTAAGAGGGGAGGTAACTGATGTGACTAAGAATGCAAGAGAGGTATCCAGAGAGCATTTTCTCTAGAAAAATATGTTCTTCCCTGTGGAGAACGATGAAAATCTCTGGGATTAGTAAAGAAGGTACAGTCCTGGAATCTGTTTTGAGTTCTTTCTCTTTAGAAGTCTAGCACTGGGTACTGGGACTAGCTCACAGATGTCACAATGGATGAATGGTCTGGCTTTCACCCAACGCCTACCAGAACTTCTGAAATATATATTAATTACTGCTAAATTGGCCATAGCCATACTGAGTTAGTACTTAACAGTACTCTACATGAACCATTATATAGTGGACAGACTGAGGGCACAGGAACAAACCATCCTGATGTGTAGGAAGAATAGCAAATATGGCAGATGGCCAGCTTGGCTTAGCAGATACTTCTTCAGTGAACTTAAAGGCAAAAAGGAAGCTTACAAGAAGTAGACTAGGGAGGAGTATAAGAATATTGCTCAGGCATGCAGGGATGAAATCAGGAAGGCCAAAGCACAATTGGAGTTGCAGGTAGCAAGGGTCATGAAGGGTAACAAGAAAGCTTTCTACATGTGTGTTAGCAACAAGAGTAGGGTCAGGGAAAGTGTGGGTCCCTTACTAAATGGGGAAGGCAACCTAGTGACAGATGAAGAGGACAAGGCTGAAGTGCTCAATGACTTTTTTTAACCTCTGTCTTTATAGGTTAGTTCCATTCCCAGGTTACTGCACTTCAAGAAGAAGGTGAGAAGTCCTCAGTGGTGAAAGAACAGGTTAGGTACTGTTTGGAAAAGCTGGATGTATACAAGTCCATGGGGCTGGATGTAATGTGCCTGAGGGTGTTGAGGGAGTTGGCTGATGCGACTGCAGAGCCACTGAGCATTATCTTTGAAAACTCGTGGTGATGGGGGGAGGTTCCAGATGATTGGAAAAGGCCAAATATAATGCCCATCTTGAAGAAAGGGAAGAAGGAGGATCCAGGGAACTATAGACCAGTCAGCCTCACCTCAGTCCCCAGAAAAAAATCATGCAGCAGGTCTTCAAGGACTCCATTTCTAAGCACTTAGAGGAGAAGAAAGTAATCAGAAATAGTCAGCATTGATTCACCAAGGGCAACTCATGCCTGACCAACCTGACTGCCTTCTATGATGAGCAGGGATCTTGGTTTTCCCTGATAAAACATACCAAATTCTCTGCTAAAAAAATCACAAGTTCTCTGCTAAAACCCTCCAAATATGTGATTAAAACTAAAGGTCCTCTATAACCCCTCTGACCCTGCTGGTGCCCCTCACTCCCCACCCATAGCCCCCAAAGCTTTGCTGGTGCCCTTCCCCCCCACCCACAGTCCCTGCTCCCCTAGTCTTCCTGGAGGGGGCCCCCGGCTGACAGGGCTATGGACTCAGGTCCGTAGCCCCTTCCCCTGTCCCCACCCTGGGCTCAGGCAGGGTGGTATGTGCACTGTTAGGGGGCAGGGGGACCCCCCCTCCCCAGATCTGTACCCGGGGCAAGTGCTGGCTGAGGCTGCTGCCCAACCAGGTGGGGCTTGGAGCTCGAGGCTGCAATATCTGGCTGCAGGGCCCCAGCAGGGAGCAGGACAAGGCCATGGGTAATTCATCCAGGGGAGGAGAGGGCTGGCTCCCCACTGCTTCACACACTTCTGGGAGGCAGGGGGGACCCACACACCCCAGATCTGTAGCTAGGGCAGGCGCAGGCTGTGGGCTCAAGTTCTCACCCTGTTTCCCTTCCCTGGAGCCTCCCCAGCCCAGAGGGTGTGACCTGGCCCAGCTAGGGACAGTGGGGCCATGTGGGGATTCCTCACCACTGTGAGCTGCCCCTTCCTCCCCCCTGCTGCCTTGATGATGTGTTTCCAGTGCCTACCACTGCTTTGAGGGGAGCAGCCCAGTGCTGCTGCCTTCACTGCAGCCCCATGTGAAGGAGGTGCATCTCCAGGACAGTGGGGGGGGAGCGGGGTGGGGTGGGTTGAGCAGCACCAAGGAGGTTTTCCGCATGACTCCTATGCTCCCCGCCATGCCAGGTCATGGGGGAGGGAAGTAGGGTGTCAGGGAACAGTGGCAGGGAACAGTGGAATCCCCACCAAGCCAGGGGCTTATTGCTAGCCCAACTGGTGGATGAGGACAGGAGGCTGGGACCTGCCCCTCCCTTGCAGCTCTTTTCAAGTCTTCTGTCCCTGTTCTGGGAGCCAGGAGCTCCCTGTGGCTGGGGTTGGGGGGACATTGTCTACTCCAGCAACAGGAAGCCCCCAGGGGGCATGGATCAGTGTTCCAGCCCTGGCCAGGAGACAGCTGTCTTCTGGCCCTGTGCTCCCTGCTAGCCCCTGGCCTAACATCCAGGGAGAGCCTAGAGCTTCGGTCCATTGCAGGTCTTCAGGAAGTGGGAGAAGTTTTCTGCCATTAGCAGCAAATCTGCTTCCATTTCCCTGCATTTGTAGACACCTGCCCAGGAGCATTTACTCGTGAGTAGTCTACTCATAAGTAAACTGCTTCCAGATCTAATGCACGTGTAGATACACCCACAGAGGATTATATTTTCTATCTGGTGTTCATGACAAGGAAATTCGTTCTCTTCACTGAGACAGGAATCACATTTTCCTTCTGTCTCCACAGTAGAAACTATGGCCCCCTCTACACATGCGGGTAAAGGCACAATGGGATCTAATGAACAATCCACACAATCATGCCTTCTGTCATGCCACTCTACATATATGTGGGATTGCACATTGTCTTATTGCTGGTGCAGGCTGAGCCAGCAAGAAACCTGCAAGAAGCAAGCTCTGGTGGTTGGAAGCCCTCTCAGTTGAGGGGGTCCCAGCTGTGGGGCCATCCCATGCACCCCCAGGCCTGGGGATCACAGCAGCTGATAGGACTCCCCTCCCAGCCACAGGGGAGACCCTGCTACACATGAAAATTAAAGCTTGATAGAAACCAGCTATTAAATTAGTACACATTTTCAATGTCTAACTTTATAGCTGGTTAGAGCTTTTTATGGTGTGAAAGCTATTTTGCATGTATAGCTGCTCTTAAGTAACTGCACAATTAACCAGTTATTTGTGCAATGCCTGTAATGTGTAGAGGGGGCCTTATATTATATGATATAATAATATGCCTAATTCCTGCTGAGCTGGGACAGATTCTGCTCGCTCTCTCGTTTTCTTCATATCTGGCCTCCCTTGCAATATGTATCTATGTAAATTCAGTTTCATAAGTGTATATCTGTGTTTGTTGACCATGTGTGTTTAGTTTCATGGAGTAAACTAGGAATATGTTAGCTCCACTCACACGAACCCAGAGACTCTCCAAGTGGCTTCAGTAGAGAAATTCCTGATTTACACCACTATGAGAATATACAGTGGGTTTTAAATATTATTAATAGTCACCAGCACTTGTACGTATTCAAAATAGCAAGGATTAATCTCAGAGTTTCTACCATACATACCTGTATGAAAGTGTGACCAATACTTTCCTGAAGATGTGCCTTTGTCTCTTTTCTTCCTCTTCGCCAATATCCGTGCAATTATCATTGCCTTTGGGAACGTACTGTAGGTAATTGCACTGGTCTTTAATATTTGTTGGAAAAGCTGAAATAATTCCTCTTCCATACAGCATATACATCCTCTGGAACCTTTATGCAAGCATACTAGTCTGGAGCTTGCTGTATTATGGCACTGCCTACATTTCTTTTCAAACTGAATACAGATTGACCAAACACTTTGTCTGTGGTTTGAAAGAAACAAAATCCTTCTAATCTATTACATCATTCCTTTTTTTCTTTTAATTTAATAAAGTGAGTTCTGAAAGCCAGACTTTAAATTAGAGGATTAGCTGGAAAATATTTACTTTTGCATATGTAATGGACAGGAGAAAAAGGGCAGTCTGAGTCATGTAACTGGCTTTGTTTATCTTAGTAAAACTGAGAGGGAAAATTAATTTAGCGTATACAATTTAGCATGCAAAAGGTCAAACTGGTGCATGCCTTCAGGTAGCTAATCTGAAGAATGCTATAATTCCCAGCCCAAACAGTGATAAGCTATAGAAATGTAAATGCTGGCTCTTGCTCTGCAAGGCTGATTTCTGCTGATATTCATAAACACTCTTGCTTTTGTCATGAGTAATTTACATGATACAAGTAGCTTTAATTAAAGAAAAACTCCCCCCCCCCCATGTTATATTGTCTCTGATGGGGCTGGAGTGGGGTGTGCATCAGAGGACAAGTGTAGCTGAGGGGCAAAGTGCCTCTCCTGTGGGTTTAAGTTTGTTTTAATTGGGCCTGGAAGAAAAAAAAGAGTGACTGACACATGGCATGTGCTGTCTGGCAATAGCCAAAGTGCCTCAGATCAGTGCCAGTTAGGATGGGAAAAAAGGAACCATGCTTGGATCAGCTGAAAGCAGATTTCTCAGTTATTGTGAGGGTTTTAAAGCAGAGGCTGCTGGGCAGACTTTTGCTATACTATACTAACATAATGCTGATGGAGCTGATTCTCCTTCATTCCCCCCCCCCCCCACACACAATTTAATATCCTGTATCACTTTAAAGTTACACTGAACCAGTGCCGGCAGCAGCAAAGTAATGTAGTATCTGAATTCATTATTGTGTCTGGCTTCTGTTTTATAGTAACCTGGGAAACATATTGCTTTGTTTTCTTTAAACAGGGAACATCTCTTAGTTCTTTTCAATTTCCCAGAAGTAAAGTGCATTTAGCCAGAAGGTACCGTTTTCTCCCACCTTTTTTCCTTTTGTAAATATACACTGGGTAGCTTTTATTCATAAGATCTCATAGGAAAACTATACATCCAATTCTCATCTACATAAGTATCTATTCCTCATATAGGTCTCTGTCTGCTACTCAGTTGCATCATATTCAAAATAGTAAGCCTTAAGCCTTATCGGATTCAAGCCTAAATCAGATTGAAATCAAATATTGCTCTGTTCAATCTTGAATCTGATTGGAACCTTATATATGGGAAGCCTGGAATTCGCTTTCCCCCCCAGATGTCAGAAAGTGGTGTCTGCTTGTAAAGAAACTGAAAATCCTACAGCCTGTGGTACAAATGCAGCTGCTCGCTTATTAGTGGCTCTAGCCACAGGGAGCATATTGCTACTATTTTCCAAAGTCTGCACTGGCTTACATTTTTGCTTCAGGGTGCAAGGTGTTGATTTTGATCTGCAAAGCCATATATGATTTATGTCCTGGCTGTGTACAGGCCTGATCCTGCTCATGTGCTGATTCACACTGGCAAGGTGCATTGCTCCTTATGTGGGAGACATTGCAAGCGCAGAATACACAGTACCAGGCAGGATCAGGTCAAAAGAAACAGCCTCCTTTCTGTGTAACATTGTGACACCTGATTTCTGCTAGGGTACATTTTTAGTTTGCTAAAATGTAGCCACAGGATTGGAAAGTACTTCCTTGAGAAAGGTCAGTCATAATCTAATACCAGGCTCATTAGTTTTCGCAGCCTGACAACTATGAGTTGGGGTATTTTGGGCTATCTAAGGAGTGTGTGTGAGGAACATCTACTAAGTTGCTAACCTGAATCAATCTGTTATGAGTTGTAGTTTTAAAATGATGGGAAAATGCACCCAGAGAATACCTATTCAAATTCTTTCCATGATTCACTGTATCACTGGTCTCCACACTAGTCTATGAGGGAGCGATACTTCTCACAAAATAGTGGGCTGGGATGTGCATTGTTGGAAGCTGGGTGTTTGCAGGGTACAAAGGTGCCCTGCAATTGTCTACGGTGGAATGGACTTCCCTGTTGGTGCATTATGTGTTTTCACGCCCTTCTAAAAGGCGCAGCCTGTAGTAGGGGGATCTCACTAGTGACCAACAGGGAGCTCTGGGAGCCGTTTTTGTGTGCCCGTGTGCAGTTGTGTGGAATGCTGGGTTCAGCTATACATACTCCCCATGGTGGCATTGTTACTGCACCATCATCTTGTACTTCCTTTGGGATGGTGCAGTAACGGCCGTTACTGTGCCAGCTTAGTTACAGTTATTTTTAGATGGTACATCGCTGTAGCAACATGCTATAACAAGGTAGCTTGTTGCTATGGTGACATAGCACTGGTGTCATGGTGTGTGCCTGCTGATGCTACCTCACCATAGCAACGAGCTATGTAGCTGTAGTGCATTGATAAGTAGACGCGCCCGCAGCTGATTACTTCCTGTTTGGCTGGTCCATAGGGTGAATAGAGCCACAGCACTGCCTTCTCCTCAGCCTGCCCTTTGGGACATATTCCCCAGTGGGGAAGCAAGGTACAGGCTATTTTAAAATGAAAAGAGAGGCAGGAGATGTTCCAATCCTTTTTCATTGAACCCGGTGTAAACCTAGAGTGAATTTGTCTCTCAGAAACTTAGTGTAACTGGCAATTGGCCATATTTTTGCACTCTGCTTTGTTAAATTGATTTATTTAATGTAAAATAAAACTTAACAGCTGTACTGTTATGGCACATTATAGTTGTTGTCATCTCAGTTACTAGCGCCTCATAAACAAATAAAGACATGTTACAGCATCCAAAGAAATCCAGTCCAAATTTCATCTCAAGTGACTAAGTCCTAAAGAGAGGAAGGGTTGATAGGAAAGTGTTGAGTAACTAATAAGCTTGTGCGTTTGCTCTGTTAAAATCTTGATTCTGGAAATTGTTATCCATGCGCTTAAATTTAAGCACATGAATAGTCTCATTGACTTAAATTAACAGCAGTCTCTTTGAGTAAGGAAGCATCATTGTGAATACTCATCTGTCTACAATTAGGCAAATGATTATGTTTTTTCAGAATCAGAGCTTATGTCTTCTATACCTCTTGGTAGGTTATATTACAATTTGTTGATTATTTATCCATGCCCACTACTTCTTGGAGCCATTGGGACAAAGGTTACTATACACTAGCTATGAACAATAAAGAAGAAATGGAAAGCTTCATACAAGGCTTTTCTAGTCCTTCCTTTTATGTTGTAAATTTGTAAAGCAGGAGAGCCAATTTTGAAGGTTATGAAAGGTTATGTTAGTGAAAGCAGATTTCAGTCCACACAGCCAAATCTTCCCATGAAGGTGCTCGTTGTATTCCAACAGTCACAGCCCTCGTGATGAGTTGGTATCACTGTGACTAGAAAGGAAAATATCCTGACTCAGTTTCATGCAGGTTATGAACATAAGTCCTGTGAAATGCAGAATAGGCTGTAAGTCACTCAGTGCTCTCAGCTCCCTCATAAGACATTAGGAATTGAGGGCACTCCGTACTTTTCAGGATCTAGCTTGTAATGAATAAGCTACGAGTATCAGAAAACATTAGAGGGGGGAACATATCAGTAGGTCAAAAAGATTCAGGTGTTAAACAATAACTTATAGGCAAACATTTTTCTTCTAGTATTTGCAATTGTCACAGATATGCTCAATTGTAATGTGAATGGCATTGAAATAATAGGACTGATTTTCCTAGGGAAAAAAGGCTACTAAGCAAGAAGAGAGGCTTTATTTTGTTGCAGTTTTTCATTTCTCACTGCCTAGCAAGGGTAAAAGGCAAGGACTAGATTAAGAAAACAGGCCAACACAACACTGAAGATGTAGTTTTTATGTTAGTAAATTGTCACAAAGGGCTGAAAAAAGTTATATAGAAAAGGGTATGGGATATTTTTAAACTGGGGCCCATCTGGCATTTTTATGGCAGTTGCTGGGTCAGACTGTAATTATCCAGAGCCAAACTTGTTGTAACAGAGGCTGAAGAGCTGGACTGAGCACTGAGGAGGTGTGTGTTGGGAAAGGGAGAGATGGCCTTCCTTGCGGGTCTGGGAACTACTCTGCAGAGTCAACTTTAGACCAATGCCTAAAGCAGCATTGTATAAATCTACTAAAGCCTCCTCATGGAATCTGTGCTGTTGGGAAGAGCCTCAGAGAGTAGATTCTCAGGCCTAGGATTACCGTATCTCCAGTTTCAGAAAAGAGGACACCTGTCAGGGGTTGGGGGTAGGGAAGAGTAATATGATTCGGGGGGCAGGCAGTGATATGCCCATGCCCTGCCCCTCACTCCCAAGCCATAGCTTCCTCCTTCCCCCCCCCCAGCCCTGGTGCTTCCCTTCACTCCTTACCTACTGCATCCACCCCCAGACCATGCTGGTACTCCTCACTCCCAACCTGTAGCACCCCTGTCCCTGCTGATACCCCTCACTCCTGACCCACAGTCCCCTGGCACTGCCTGTGCCCTGCAGTCCTGACCCAGAGCTCCAGGCCCCCCGGGTGCCCCTCACTCCCAAGTCACAGTCTCCCCCGCAGCCCTGCCAGTGCCCCTGACTCCTGACCTGCAGCCTCCTGTCCTGCCCTAGCCCTGGTGTTCATGTAGCACTGTGTTGCCCCCAAAGAGTACCCCAACCCCTTTCCCCACTGGAGGGGCAAGCTCCCTGCCCTGCGCAAGCCCCTGCATCCAGAAAGCTTAGGTCCCCAGCCCCCCTTACACACCCATCCCCTCACACAGGCACACACAGACAGACAAACATACACAGACATGGCCCCCCTCCCCACCCTGGCTTTCCAACCCCACCCCCTACAGACTTAGCTGCTTGCAGCTGCTGGGGCAGCACGGAGACCCACATGATGTCCCCACCTTCAGTTGCCTTCCCCCTACTCCCTCCAGCCCCAAGCAGCTACTTCCTGGGGCAAGCTGTGAAGTGCCAGGAAATAAACGTTTATGCTGAACACAGAGCAGATTTTGCAGAGCAAAATCCCAGACATTTCTTGATATTTAAAAACCCCCCTGCCTGGATGGAGATGGGAGGACCCCAAAAGAGGTCATGTTTGGGAAAACCCAGATAGATGTATGGTAACCCTACTCAGGCATTACACCAAATATGCAGCCAAACCATGCTTGGTCTCCTCTGAAAGAGCCCTCCTCTAAATATAACCACTCCAGTTATGTGAGGTACTTCTATAGCCTGGTTCAAGCAATTCAACTGGATTTTTCCCGGAAGGTGCAATAGTATTAAACCTTTACATTCAGCTCTCTTTAGGTGTGTAGACTGCAGCAATGTCGGTGAAAGAGATACATGCGTAGGGAGTATAGAAAAGCACAGTTGAGGGTTTCCTGTTAGAAAAGAGAATTTTGCCTGTTTTTGTTAAGTCTACAGAAAGAAACTTTTCAGAAGGCTGTTTTGATTACATATAACAAGAAATTGCATGGCCTTAGACCATACCCATGGAAAATGGTTTCCTAATTGTTACTCAAACCTGTGCTCTGGCTAATAGGCACAGTAAATGTCATAAACATTTCATCTTGTGAAACACAATGCATTACTCTGTAGTTTGACTGATTGCCTGAAGAGATGTTTATAAAATAGGCAGTCTGCTTACTATCATCTTGATTATACTGTCAGTCATTTGACGAAATGCCTGGAAGTTTTAGTCATTTGGAGAAATGCCAGGTGAAATGGTCATTTGATCAAATAATTACTTATTTTATTTAAATTATTACTTCTTATTGTTTTAGCATTTGTCTGCATTGTACAGATACAGACCATCGTACAGATTCAGACTGCATTGGACAGATACAAGTCACCTTCCTTGATCCCCAACGTTTAAGAGTTTAAAATAATTTCAGTTTGTCAGATAGAAAATTTTCAGCCATTTGACAGTATTACTGGTTTGACTGTACAATGCAAAATCAGATTTAAAATTGCTGAGTGAAACAACAGAGTATCTATGTATTTTTCCTGCTCTTTGGTTTGTTTTGGTTGGAAAAGATTTTGCAATAATAACAGAGCATTCTAGTAAAATAGTGGAGGATATATGGATAAATGAGGACGTCTGATACACCAACCAGTTAGTTAACAGGGTTTCAGGAAAAAAAGCAGAAGCTTAAAGTTCCATAAAACAATGCTCTGTTGGATAAACAGGATGCTCTTAGAAATCCTTGGTATAATTGGGACTAATTGTTGACACTAAGGCACACAGGCCCCAGGTGCTGCCTGAGTGGTATATCCTGCTTCTTTTGAAGTCCCCCCACCTCGGACTACATATAGAAAAGTCATTAGTCTTATGTAAATGTAGCATATTAGGGGCAAGGTTTTGTTCCATCAGTTATTCCCACAGCAGTATTTTCCCTGGCATTTAGTACATGTTCCATGAGTGTACAGACAACATGTATAGATGTTGTCAAATTCCAGTTGAGTCTAAACTGAAAGTACAGGGACAAACTGAATCTTCCTACATCTTCTCTCTAATGCCAGAGAGGTTTGGGGAACCAGAGGGAACCTAGTTACTTGAAAGGCTTTGGAGTTTGACAAATTGGTCGAAATCAACACTGCTGATCTCCCAAGACTTCTATTATTTGAAGCTTGATTATCATGGAAATGTCTCATTAAATGTGTGTACCAACAAACCGAAACACAAAAAAGTCTGGCTTAGAGTTGATTCTGAATTCTGAGGCTCAGTCTAAATCTAATCTTGAAATAGCACTTCTTGTATTTTTACATGTACTCCAATTCCCCATGTGCATCAATCTAACTTGTTTTAAATTTTAGATCAATCAGAGTGAGAGGGAGAGACAGAGAAAGATTGTGTTTCAAGAGAGTCATTCTTGCTGGTATATCTGGTAGAGGGTAGGGCAGGGTAGCACCACAGGACCTTTTCCTGTATAAAGACTTGAAGATTGTATCCAATAAACAGAAATAGGGAGTAACTCAAGAAAAGGGTGCAGCTCTCCAGTAAGCAGGCAGTCATTAGTCCCAAAGGGTGCTTGTACACATGCAAGGGTTTAGCCCTTAGGGTTACATTATATGCCCCCTAAATTGAAGTGGTGGGGTTTTAATTGAAACCAACCATTTCAGTTTAGGGGTTTCCATCACTGTTATCATGTGGGGCCAAATCTTTTTCCTTTTTTTTTTTTTTGATCAGAGTCTGCCTGTGGCTGGGGGGTGAGCTGCTGGTGGGCCAAGTGGCCCCTGAGTTGTGTGTGTGTGTGTGGGGGGGACCCAGTCCTCCCTTCTGTGGTGGTGCTGCCTCTCCCGGGGCTGCCTGGGTGGACTGCTAGCAGGCTGGGTGCTTCCCTGGCTCAGAGGCAGCACCACGCCTGATCTAACTCCTCTCCAACCCTGAGTTGAAGCAGCACCTGGGCTAGTAGCAGCCTGCCTGTGTGACCTTGGGGGGTGCTGCCACGGTGAGACAGACCATGTCCCTTGCAGCTCAGGGGCTGCTTGGCTGTCTGGCAGCTTACCCTCTGCTGCAGGAGAGGCAGGCAGGCTCTGCTGGAAAAAAAAAAGGCTCAGGTCCCTCACAGCTTCTGCCTTCAGCAGGTGTCTGCTGAAGGCAGATGCAGTGAGGGGACTGATCCTTTTTTTCTGTGGAGTCTGCCCACCTTTCCTGCGCCTGGGGGACAAGCTGACTAATAACTGTAACACATCAGGATGTAGTTTAGTTTGCAATGATGCAAACTCATTTAAGACCCCTAAAACTCCTGCACATGTACAGGACAACACCATTAAGCCACATAAAGTGACATTTTTGTCATGTGTACATGGTAATGGCATCACATGTACACGTGCTTTTGGGGTGCATACAGATACTCACCGCACATGGTCTACAATCATGTGTCTTACTTGACAATCATGTGTCATGTCTACAATCAAGTGTCTTACTTTAAACCATGTGACCATAGATTGGGAATGGCATGCACAGACATTCACTGGGAGCTGTATTGGGAATCCAGTGTAAAGTAACTTAGGGTGTGGGGGTGTGGGTGGGATAGGGAGCAGGTAGCAGGTCTGTGAGGGGGGTTGTTCATTACCAGTGGAAGGATTGAGGGTCTAAAGATAACCTGGTCAGGTTGGGTGGTGGGGGTATGAAGAATATAGCCCGGGGCTGAAATGAACTCCTGAGCTTTCCCAGCCTTGGGGCTTTGCTCTGAATACATACAATTATTTGCTGGATTGGGTTAATCTGTCTCCAAACTAAATTAGTTCAGGTGAACTAACTGAGACCAGGTCTGCCATTTTTTGGCCTCCTTTAAACCCCTGAGTGTCTACACAGATCAGCATTTAGATTGCCCTAACCCTAGTTATGTTGATCAAAATGGAACAGCTGCATGTACCCTTAGATATTTTCTCCAGAGTATAATGCTCTGAGACCATGCAAAATAAAAAAAAAAAAGTGATTTTACTGAACAGAGGTAGAACAAGCTGTATCTAACTAGAACGACAACAGTAATAATCCTACAGCAGAATAAACATTTGAATAAGAATCCAGGCATCAATTGACTCTTTTCCAGCATTAACTAGAAACACGTGCTTTGTCCTAGGAATTGTGGGGAGGGGGTGGAAATGCCCCAAACTCCTTTTCCTTTCCAGATTGTATTTAGTCATGGCCACTGCCAAAATAACCTATGGTAAACTGAGCCAATTCAAAGCCATTCAGTTCAAGCTTGAATTTTTTATCCTCCTCCCCATTTTTTCCCATAAATGTGCTTCAGTCAGGTGTTAATTACAAGCACCAATAAAGCCTCAGAGCTGCTCAGATTCTCCTGGGGGAAACAACTGGACTCAGCACTTTGCCGTTCTATTTATTTTACTTCTTTACTGCACTTAAGTTGTCCCAGCTGTTTTTTTCTGTGTCCTGAGAGTTGAGGGAAGGAACATTGCACAGAAGAGGACAGGAAAGGGAAAGGGAATCTCTCTTCCAAATTGCACAGCTTACAGTGTCTGCCTGTAGTGTGTCGATGGGGTGTTGAAGCTGCTGGGACCTGACATTTCAACTTCTGAGGTGTCTGCTTCTTGCCCACTCATCCTCAGCCACATTCATTTGTGCTGTGCCTTGTAGGAAAAAAGCACATATAAGAACACCTGGCCCCATGTTATTTATTATTGTTAATAGAATTATTTGATACTCTTTGAGGATGTGATCAGCCCTGAACAAAGACACTAATAAACAGAGACGTTGCCTTGAGGAATTTATAATTTAAAAGACAAATACAGATGAGACAAGATGTACTTGGAAGACCTTTGAGTGGGTCACCTTTTAGTATGAATTTGGATTAAATTAAGTGGGAATGGCAGATTCTTTCTCACTGATGTACTTTTAATTTTTTTTAAACAGACTTTTTTTTTTTTGCTGTGTCCAACAGGTTAATTTTGTCAGCTCACCATGCATTGCTTATGCAAAGCAGTTGTACCAATTTATACCAGTCAAGTATCAGATTCAAGGAGAAGGCAGATACGTGAATATTAAGGAATGTTCCAAGATCACAAAAGTCTGAGTTTGGATCTGAGGTGGTGGTTTGGATCAGCTTTTATGTATACAGACTTGTCTGACCATTCTTGGACTTGCTGACTGGAAATCCCCTCTTATGAGAGAGAAATACTGCTCTGAGAGTGAAATGCATGAAATCTCTTTTAAAAGAATGTAAAGTAAACAAACCTAGTGTTTGAGTTTTAATAAAGTTAAAGGTCCTTTTCCTGCCCTCTTGTCTATATTGGGAAGTTCTCTCAACTCTATATTGTTTATACTGGGAACTAGTTCTAATTGTAGCATTTGGTGGCCAGGCACAGATAAAGTTGCACCAATAGAAACCCCACCCTTTTGGGAAAGCTGTAATTTCCACTGGTTAGTCTTGTTTGGAACTTACTCAGGGATTGGACTGTGAACAGAAAACTGGGGTGTGAATTTACAGCGTAAAAAGCTAATCTGCACTAACTTCCCATATAATTGCTCTTGGGGTAGAAAGAAATGTTGCCAAATAAAGCAGATCATGTGTTCTGGGATGTATCTTGGCAGAGCTGATCTGATTCATTTGGTGACACAGATGTGTTCAGCAGGGAGAACAATCCCGGCATAACTCAGCAAATGGGGGAACCTTGGGTTTCTTTGCTACCAGAGGAGAGCCCAGGGACTCCTCAGGCTTCCTCTGCATTTGATGAAACCTGGGGTTTCCCCTTTTGCAGAGATAAGTTCCAAGTTGGATTTCCTGGATGTGTGTCTCTACAAATAGGGAGGCCACAGGGCACTCAGGATTGGCTCCCAGGAGCATTGGCCCAGATCCCTCTATTTTCAGAGGCACACCCCAAGTTGGATTTCCCAGGCACATGTCTTGTTATATCTACCTAAAATGGTAGAGGAATCCACAACTAAAAGAATGGGAGTACTTCCTATTCCTGGGGTGCACAGGAGCAGGTCCCTGAAACCTTATGAGCGCCTACCTGGGGCAGGAGGAGAGTGCAGGCAGCTCTAGGCTGCTCACGTTTTCCTGCCCTAAAGCTAACAGATGTCCATTGCACAAATTCTTACCACCTACGTTGAAGCCACAAAAGTTGGGCATTTGTGGTGCACCAAGGGGCATGGATGTCTGTTTGTTTGGTTTTTGTGCCACCATAAACTTTTTTTTTTGAAGGCAGCACAAAAGTGACATCTGTTTGCAGCCTGTGCACACTGAGAGTGCCTCTGTGAGAGGCAAGGAATGGAGAGGTGCACTGCAAGGCATGTCTGAAGCAAATTATAGGCTGGAGATTTGAAAGCATTTGAAATGAGCTGGCTGTGCAAGGATAGAAGGCCATTGGAAAACATGAGAACATTTCCCCTGATTCATCCAGAGGTTGATTTTGCCACTGTGGAACCAAAGTTACATAGGGTTACATTATACGTTCACAGTCGTTTTTAGCTGGGTTTTTTCTAGGAGTTAGCCTGTTCACATATCCATGGTTTCGTTGTGCACTAAAAGTGTCCAGACAGGGAAGTGAGTGTGAAGTATCTAGGTCACTGCTAATTCACACCTTTACTTGCTGTGCATTATCTTCCATGTGTAAACATGACCATAGTTAAGTCTTTATATTCATCCCTTATGTTTTCAGGAACAAGCTTGAATGAATAGATGTGCCTTATACCTGCCCTGAAGGTAAACACTCAAAACTTTCTTGGCACCTAATGGGAGTGAATGACTTCCAGAATCAAAGACCTGCCTCAGCCATGCAGCCATTTCAGTCTAGCAACTCTGTGCAAATATACCCCAGCAGATTCCAATTGCCGTACTGGCTAAGGAAAAGATTCGGTCACCCTGAAATGTGGCCACAGCCCACAACTAAATTTGCTCTTTTAACAGTTTTTGAAGGGAATCCCATTGTTTTAGTTGTGGATTCCTCTACCATTTTAGGAAGAAATAACCATGATTTATTTTATTATCTTTGGCAATGAAAGATACTGGAGTGAGCCTAAGTTAGGACCTGCCAAGTTTCACTTAGTTGGAAGTCTCTCATTATGGATGAATCTTTTAGGTCTTTTTTAGAATCTCTCTCTCTCATGATAAAGTATTTTTCAGTGTGTTTCAATGAGATGTTAAAAATCCCTTTCAAATATTTTAAACACTCCTTTATCCAAATTGCCACTGCTTGACAGCCCCATAAGCTGTACTCATCCAGAGCTGGGTTGATTCCTGTCTGTTGTAGAGTAGCAACAGAGATCTCATCTGCTCTGGTTTCACTAAGGCTAGAGACAGAAATAAAAGTGATTGGAAAACAGTTCAAATATGTAACAGAACAGAAGTTCAGTGCATACAAACTGCTTTAAAAATAGCTGAAACTGGTTTAACATAAACCTGGATGATGTAGTACTAGACTTAACCGATTTAGGTTAAATCAGTTTATTGAAGTTCTGTCCCAGATTCCCTCCAGATTCAGTCTCCCAGCATCCCAGGATGCTTTGCACCTCCTCAATGAATTCTTCCTTGCAGGATGCACAGGCTAACTTTGGCACAAGCTGTCTGCCTCAGCTGAGCAGGAAGACATGCTTTAATGCCCCCCAGCTTCTGGACTGGGTCACTGCAGGCATGTGGCTGTATTTCCAGAATCAAAAGTGAATGTCCATTCACTTGCTTATTGGTTCAGTCTACACAGCTTAAACTAACCTGTGAAGATTGAATCAATTCCGCCTGAGGCTTTTTGACTGTTTGTAATTAGCCTAAAGGTCAAAAGCAGCCTAAAAATCTGGGGGCTCTTGATGGGAGAAATGAATGCTTCCCTTTCTCCCTGTCACTGCTACTTTTGCAGGAATATACCCAAAGCTGCCTTTCAAATTTTATTAATATCTTATGTGAAAAGAGTACCTTTGTCCAAACATGAATGGACCATAGGCTTGTTTTTCAATCACTGGGTTTTTTGTATTTCTTTTATGGTCATAGGAACCCATTCAGAAAGTAATCTGACCCAGACATGTATATTTTCAGTAAATGATTTATCTTCAATCAATGGTTATATATATGTTGGAAAATCTGCTCTGTCCCAGCTTCCTAAATTTGTTACCAAAAGAAAAAATTCGCTCAGCTGCAGCTTTGGTTTAAATGAGAAAGCTGTAAAAGAAGCGTTGTAACCTTTTTAATTCTCTTTACTTCTCTGGGGGTATGTCTACGCAGCAGAATGAAATTGTGATGGTGTCGTGAGTAGCTACAGCTAGAAAGATACAAGCTGATGAAGCTGGCAATACAGACATGACAGCATGCTTCAGCATAGGATCAATCCCAAGCTCTGAGTATAGTCTCTTATTACAGTGTGGCTATTTAAGATGGACAAAATACCCAAGGCTGAATCAATTCAATCTTCGCAGGTTATTCTATGCTGTTTTGATTGAACTGATAAGCAAGCGAACAGACACTTATTTTTGATTCTGGAAATGCAGCCACATACCTGCAGTGGCCCAGGCCAGAAGTTCGGGGGTGGGCCATGCTAGAGCACATTAAAAAGCTCTAGGCATTGATACCTACACAGTCAGATAGGTTGCAAATTGGCTAGGGGGTCACACCCAGAGAGTAGTGGTGGATGGGTCATATTTGACCTGTAGGAAGGTGGGCAGTGGAGTCCCTCAGGGCTCAGTCCTCAGGCCTGTACTTTTCAATGTCTTTATCAGTGACTTGGACGAGGGAGTGAAAAGCACCTTGTTCAAATTTGCTGACGACACCAAGATTTGGGGTGAGGTGGGCACGCTAGAAGGTGGGGACAGGATACAACTGGACCTGGACCTGGACAGGTTACAGGGGTGGGCAAATATGAATAGGATGGGATTCAATACTGCCAGACCAAACAGCACCCACAACTACAGCCCAGCCCAGCCCAACGAGCAAAGCGAATAAACAGGTAAGAGATAGGGGCCAGGGTAATGCTGGGACT